>NW_026728494.1:313001-626003 GCF_030684315.1 Stegostoma tigrinum | reverse complement strand
GTTTCAGCCCCTCTGTTTCTCGCCCTCTGTTTCGCGCCCTCTGTTTCTCGCCCTTTATTTCTAGCCCTCTGTTTCTCGCCCTCTGTTTCTCGCCCTCTGTTTCAGCCCCTCTGTTTCTGCCCCTCTGTTTCAGCCCCTCTGTTTCTCACCCTCTGTTTCGCGCCCTCTGTTTCTCGCCCTTTATTTCTAGCCCTCTGTTTCTCGCCCTCTGTTTCTCGCCCTCTGTTTCAGCCCCTCTGTTTCTGCCCCTCTGTTTCAGCCCCTCTGTTTCAGCCCCTCTGTTTCTCGCACTCTGTTTCAGCCCCTCTGTTTCTCGCCCTCTGTTTCTCGCCCACTGTTTCAGCCCCTCTGTTTCTCGCCCTCTGTTTCAGCCCCTCTGTTTCAGCCCCTCTGTTTCAGCCCCTCTGTTTCAGCCCCTCTGTTTCTCGCCCTCTGATTCTCGCCCTCTGTTTCTCGCCCTCTGTTTCTCGCTCTCTGTTTCAGCCCCTCTGTTTCAGCCCCTCTGTTTCAGCCCCTCTGTTTCAGCCCCTCTGTTTCGCGCCCTCTTTTTCTCGCCCTCTGTTTCAGCCCCTCTGTTTCTCCCGCTCTTTTTCAGCCCCTCTGTTTCAGCCCCTGTGTTTCAGCCCCTCTGTTACAGCCCCTCTGTTTCTCGCACTCTGTTTCAGCCCCTCTGTTTCTCGCTCTCTGTTTCAGCCCCTCTGTTTCTCGCCCTCTGTTCCAGCCCCTCTGTTTCTCGCTATCTCTTTCAGCCCTTCTGTTTCTCGCCCTCTGTTTCAGCCCCTCTGTTTCAGCCCCTCTGTTTCAGCCCCTCTGTTTCAGAACCTCTGTTTCAGCCCCTCTGTTTCTCGCCCTCTGTTTCTCGCCCTCTGTTTTTCGCCCTCTGTTTCAGCTCCTCTGTTTCTCGCCCTCTCTTTCTCGCCCTCTGTTTCAGCCCCTCTGTTTCGCCCCTTCTGTTTCTTGCCCTCTGTTTTAGCCCCTCTGTTTCAGCCCCTCTATTTCACCCCCACTGTATCAGCACGTCTGTTTCAGCCCCTCTGTTTCTCGCCCTCTGTTTCTCGCACTCTGTTTCTCGCACTCTGTTTCTCGCCCTCTGTTTCTCGCCCTCTGTTTCTCAACCTCTGTTTCTCGCCGTGTGTTTCTCGCCCTCTGTTTCAGCCCATCTGTTTCAGCCCCTCTGTTAAACGCCCTCTGTTTCAGCCCCTCTGTTTCAGCCCCTCTGTTTCAGCCCCTCTGTTTCAGCCCCTTTGTTTCAGCCCCTCTGTTTCCCGCCCTCTGTTTCTCGCCCTCTGTGTCAGCCCCTCTGTTTCAGCCCCTCTGTTTCAGCCCCTCTGTTTCTCGCCCTCTGTTTCTCGCCCTCTGTTTCTCGCCCTCTGTTTCTCGCCCTCTGTTTCTCGCCCTCTGTTTCAGCCCCTCTGTTTCAGCCCCTCTGTTTCAGCCCCTCTGTTTCTCGCCCTCTGTTTCAGCGACTCTGTTTCAGCCCCTCTGTTGCAGCCTCTCTGTTTCAGCCCCTCTGTTTCTCGCCCTCTGTTTCAGCCCCTCTGTTTCAGCCACTCTGTTTCAGCCCCTCTGTTTCAGCCCGTCTGTTTCAGCCCCTCTGTTTCAGGCACTCTGTTTCAGCCCCTCTGTTTCTCGCCCTCTGTTTCTCGCCCTCTGTTTCAGCCCCTCTGTTTCAGCCCCTCTGTTTCAGCCCCTCTGTTTCAGCCCCTCTGTTTCTCGCCCTCTGTTTCAGCCCCTCTGTTTCAGCCCCTCTGTTTCAGCACCTCTGTTTCAGCCCCTCTGTTTCTCGCCCTCTGTTACTCGCCAGCTGTTTCTCGCCCTCTGTTTCTCGCCCTCTGTTTCTCGCCCTCTGTTTCAGCCCCTCTGTTTCTCGCCCTCTGTTTCTCGCCCTCTGTTTCAGCCCCTCTGTTTCAGCCCCTCTGTTTCTCGCCCTCTGTTTCAGCCCCTCTGTTTCAGCCCCTCTGTTAAACGCCCTCTGTTTCAGCCCCTCTGTTTCAGCCCCTCTGTTTCAGCCCCTCTGTTTCAGCCCCTTTGTTTCAGCCCCTCTGTTTCCCGCCCTCTGTTTCTCGCCCTCTGTGTCAGCCCCTCTGTTTCAGCCCCTCTGTTTCAGCCCCTCTGTTTCTCGCCCTCTGTTTCTCGCCCTCTGTTTCTCGCCCTCTGTTTCTCGCCCTCTGTTTCTCGCCCTCTGTTTCAGCCCCTCTGTTTCAGCCCCTCTGTTTCAGCCCCTCTGTTTCTCGCCCTCTGTTTCAGCGCCTCTGTTTCAGCCCCTCTGTTGCAGCCTCTCTGTTTCAGCCCCTCTGTTTCTCGCCCTCTGTTTCAGCCCCTCTGTTTCAGCCACTCTGTTTCAGCCCCTCTGTTTCAGCCCGTCTGTTTCAGCCCCTCTGTTTCAGGCACTCTGTTTCAGCCCCTCTGTTTCTCGCCCTCTGTTTCTCGCCCTCTGTTTCAGCCCCTCTGTTTCAGCCCCTCTGTTTCAGCCCCTCTGTTTCTCGCCCTCTGTTTCAGCCCCTCTGTTTCAGCCCCTCTGTTTCAGCACCTCTGTTTCAGCCCCTCTGTTTCTCGCCCTCTGTTACTCGCCAGCTGTTTCTCGCCCTCTGTTTCTCGCCCTCTGTTTCTCGCCCTCTGTTTCAGCCCCTCTGTTTCTCGCCCTCTGTTTCTCGCCCTCTGTTTCAGCCCCTCTGTTTCAGCCCCTCTGTTTCTCGCCCTCTGTTTCAGCCCCTCTGTTTCAGCCCCTCTTTTTCAGCCCCTCTGTTTCAGCCCCTCTGTTTCACGCCCTCTGTTTCAGCCCCTCTCTTTCTCGCACTCTGTTTCAGCCCCTCTGTTTCTCGCTCTCTGTTTCAGCCCCTCTGTTTCTCGCCCTCTGTTTCAGCCCCTCTGTTTCAGCCCCTCTGTTTCAGCCCCTCTGTTTCAGCCCCTCTGATTCAGCCCCTCTATTTCCGCCCCTCTTTTTCTCGCCCTCTGTTTCAGCCCCTCTGTTTCTCGCTGTCTGTTTCTCGCCCTCTGTTTCAGCCCCTCTGTTTCAGCCCCTCTGTTTCAGCCCATCTGTTTCAGCCCCTCTGTTTCTCGCCCTCTGTTTCAGCCCCTCTGTTTCTCGCTCTCTGTTTTAGCCCCTCTGTTTCTCGACCTCTGTTTCAGCCCCTCTGTTTCAGCCCCTCTGTTTCAGCCACTCTCTTTCAGCCCCTCTGTTTCAGCCCCTCTGTTTCTCGCCCTCTGTTTCTAGCCCTCTGTTTCTCGCCCTCTGTTTCTCGCCCTCTGTTTCAGCCCCTCTGTTTCAGCCCCTCTGTTTCAGACCCTCTGTTTCTAGCCCTCTGTTTCAGCCCCTCTGTTTCAGCCCCTCTGTTTCAGCCCCTCAGTTTCAGCCCCTCTGTTTCTCGCCTCTGTTTCAGCCCCTCTGTTTCTCGCCCTCTGTTTCAGCCCCTCTGTTTCAGCCCCTCTGTTTCAGCCCCTCTGTTTCAGCCCCTCTGTTTCTCGCCCTCTGTTTCTCGCCCTCTGTTTCAGCCCCTCTGTTTCTGCCCCGCTGTTTCTTGCCCTCTGTTTCAGCCCCTCTGTTTCAGCCCCTCTGTTTCAGCCCCTCTGTTTCAGCCCCTCTGTTTCTGCCCCTCTGTTTCTCGCCATCTGTTTCTCGCCCTCTGTTTCTCGCTCTCTGTTTCTCGCCCTCTGTTTCACCCCCTCTGTTTCAGCCCCTCTGTTTCAGCCACTCTGTTTCTCGCCCTCTGTTTCTCGCCCTCTGTTTCTAGCTCTCTGTTTCTCGCCCTCTGTTTCTCGCCCTCTGTTTCAGCCCCTCTGTTTCAGCCCCTCTGTTTTAGCTCCTCTGTTTCAGCCCCTCTGTTTCTCGCCCTCTGTTTCAGACCCTCTGTATCTCGCCCTCTGTTTCTCGCCCACTCTTTCAGCCCCTCTGTTTCTCGCCCTCTGTTTCAGCCCCTCTGTTTCAGCCCCTCAGTTTCAGCCGCTCTGTTTCTCGCCCTCTGTTTCAGCCCCTCTGTTTCAGCCCCTCTGTTTCAGCCCCTCTGTTTCAGCCCCTCTGTTTCTCGCCCTCTGTTTCTCGCCCACTGTTTCAGCCCCTCTGTTTCTGCCCCGCTGTTTCTCGCCCTCTGTTTCAGCTCCTCTGTTTCAGACCCTCTGTTTCAGCCCCTCTGTTTCAGTCTCTCTGTTTCAGCCCCTCTGTTTCTCGCCCTCTGTTTCTCGCCCTCTGTTTGTCGCCCTCTGTTTCTCGCCAACTGTTTCTCGCCCTCTGTTTCAGCCCCTCTGTTTCAGCCCCTCTGTTTCAGCCCCTCTGTTTCTCGCCCTCTGTTTCGCGCCCTCTGTTTCTCGCCCTTTATTTCTAGCCCTCTGTTTCTCGCCCTCTGTTTCTCGCCCTCTGTTTCAGCCCCTCTGTTTCTGCCCCTCTGTTTCAGCCCCTCTGTTTCAGCCCCTCTGTTTCTCGCACTCTGTTTCAGCCCCTCTGTTTCTCGCCCTCTGTTTCTCGCCCACTGTTTCAGCCCCTCTGTTTCACGCCCTCTGTTTCAGCCCCTCTGTTTCAGCCCCTCTGTTTCAGCCCCTCTGTTTCTCGCCCTCTGTTTCTCGCCCTCTGTTTCAGCCCCTCTGTTTCTCCCGCTCTTTTTCAGCCCCTCTGTTTCAGCCCCTGTGTTTCAGCCCCTCTGTGACAGCCCCTCTGTTTCTCGCACTCTGTTTCAGCCCCTCTGTTTCTCGCTTCTCTGTTTCAGCCCCTCTGTTTCTCGCCCTCTGTTCCAGCCCCTCTGTTTCTCGCTATCTCTTTCAGCCCCTCTGTTTCTCGCCCTCTGTTTGAGCCCCTCTGTTTCAGCACCTGTGTTTCAGCCCCTCTGTTTCTAGCCCTCTGTTTCTCGCCCTCTGTTTCTCGCCCTCTGTTTCAGCCCCTCTGTTTCAGCCCCTCTGTTTCAGCCCCTCTGTTTCAGCCCCTCTGTTTCTAGCCCTCTGTTTCAGCCCCTCTGTTTCAGCCCCTCTGTTTCAGCCCCTCAGTTTCAGCCCCTCTGTTTCTCCCCTCTGTTTCAGCCCCTCTGTTTCTCGCCCTCTGTTTCAGCCCCTCTGTTTCAGCCCCTCTGTTTCAGCCCCTCTGTTTCTCGCCCTCTGTTTCTCGCCCTCTGTTTCAGCCCCTCTGTTTCTGCCCCGCTGTTTCTTGCCCTCTGTTTCAGCCCCTCTGTTTCAGCCCCTCTGTTTCAGCCCCTCTGTTTCAGCCCCTCTGTTTCTGCCCCTCTGTTTCTCGCCATCTGTTTCTCGCCCTCTGTTTCTCGCTCTCTGTTTCTCGCCCTCTGTTTCACCCCCTCTGTTTCAGCCCCTCTGTTTCAGCCCCTCTGTTTCTCGCCCTCTGTTTCTCGCCCTCTGTTTCTAGCTCTCTGTTTCTCGCCCTCTGTTTCTCGCCCTCTGTTTCAGCCCCTCTGTTTCAGCCCCTCTGTTTTAGCTCCTCTGTTTCAGCCCCTCTGTTTCTCGCCCTCTGTTTCAGCCCCTCTGTTTCTCGCCCTCTGTTTCTCGCCCACTCTTTCAGCCCCTCTGTTTCTCGCCCTCTGTTTCAGCCCCTCTGTTTCAGCCCCTCAGTTTCAGCCGCTCTGTTTCTCGCCCTCTGTTTCAGCCCCTCTGTTTCAGCCCCTCTGTTTCAGCCCCTCTGTTTCAGCCCCTCTGTTTCTCGCCCTCTGTTTCTCGCCCACTGTTTCAGCCCCTCTGTTTCTGCCCCGCTGTTTCTCGCCCTCTGTTTCAGCTCCTCTGTTTCAGCCCCTCTGATTCAGCCCCTCTATTTCCGCCCCTCCTTTTCTCGCCCTCTGTTTCAGCCCCTCTGTTTCTCGCTGTCTGTTTCTCGCCCTCTGTTTCAGCCCCTCTGTTTCAGCCCCTCTGTTTCAGCCCATCTGTTTCAGCCCCTCTGTTTCTCGCCCTCTGTTTCAGCCCCTCTGTTTCTCGCTCTCTGTTTTAGCCCCTCTGTTTCTCGACCTCTGTTTCAGCCCCTCTGTTTCAGCCCCTCTGTTTCAGCCACTCTGTTTCAGCCCCTCTGTTTCAGCCCCTCTGTTTCTCGCCCTCTGTTTCTAGCCCTCTGTTTCTCGCCCTCTGTTTCTCGCCCTCTGTTTCAGCCCCTCTGTTTCAGCCCCTCTGTTTCAGCCCCTCTGTTTCTAGCCCTCTGTTTCAGCACCTCTGTTTCAGCCCCTCTGTTTCAGCCCCTCAGTTTCAGCCCCTCTGTTTCTCGCCTCTGTTTCAGCCCCTCTGTTTCTCGCCCTCTGTTTCAGCCCCTCTGTTTCAGCCCCTCTGTTTCAGCCCCTCTGTTTCAGCCCCTCTGTTTCTCGCCCTCTGTTTCTCGCCCTCTGTTTCAGCCCCTCTGTTTCTGCCCCGCTGTTTCTTGCCCTCTGTTTCAGCCCCTCTGTTTCAGCCCCTCTGTTTCAGCCCCTCTGTTTCAGCCCCTCTGTTTCTGCCCCTCTGTTTCTCGCCATCTGTTTCTCGCCCTCTGTTTCTCGCTCTCTGTTTCTCGCCCTCTGTTTCACCCCCTCTGTTTCAGCCCCTCTGTTTCAGCCCCTCTGTTTCTCGCCCTCTGTTTCTCGCCCTCTGTTTCTAGCTCTCTGTTTCTCGCCCTCTGTTTCAGCCCCTCTGTTTCAGCCCCTCAGTTTCAGCCCCTCTGTTTCTCGCCTCTGTTTCAGCCCCTCTGTTTCTCGCCCTCTGTTTCAGCCCCTCTGTTTCTCGCCCTCTGTTTCTCGCCCACTCTTTCAGCCCCTCTGTTTCTCGCCCTCTGTTTCAGCCCCTCTGTTTCAGCCCCTCAGTTTCAGCCGCTCTGTTTCTCGCCCTCTGTTTCAGCCCCTCTGTTTCAGCCCCTCTGTTTCAGCCCCTCTGTTTCAGCTCCTCTGTTTCTCGCCCTCTGTTTCTCGCCCACTGTTTCAGCCCCTCTGTTTCTGCGCCGCTGTTTCTCGCCCTCTGTTTCAGCTCCTCTGTTTCAGACCCTCTGTTTCAGCCCCTCTGTTTCAGCCTCTCTGTTTCAGCCCCTCTGTTTCTCGCCCTCTGTTTCTCGCCCTCTGTTTGTCGCCCTCTGTTTCTCGCCAACTGTTTCTCGCCCTCTGTTTCAGCCCCTCTGTTTCAGCCCCTCTGTTTCAGCCCCTCTGTTTCTCGCCCTCTGTTTCGCGCCCTCTGTTTCTCGCCCTTTATTTCCAGCCCTCTGTTTCTCGCCCTCTGTTTCTCGCCCTCTGTTTCAGCCCCTCTGTTTCTGCCCCTCTGTTTCAGCCCCTCTGTTTCAGCCCCTCTGTTTCTCGCACTCTGTTTCAGCCCCTCTGTTTCTCGCCCTCTGTTTCTCGCCCACTGTTTCAGCCCCTCTGTTTCTCGCCCTCTGTTTCAGCCCCTCTGTTTCAGCCCCTCTGTTTCAGCCCCTCTGTTTCTCGCCCTCTGTTTCTCGCCCTCTGTTTCAGCCCCTCTGTTTCTCCCGCTCTTTTTCAGCCCCTCTGTTTCAGCCCCTCTGTTTCAGCCCCTCTGTGACAGCCCCTCTGTTTCTCGCACTCTGTTTCAGCCCCTCTGTTTCTCGCTCTCTGTTTCAGCCCCTCTGTTTCTCGCCCTCAGTTCCAGCCCCTCTGTTTCTCGCTATCTCTTTCAGCCCCTCTGTTTCTCGCCCTCTGTTTGAGCCCCTCTGTTTCAGCACCTGTGTTTCAGCCCCTCTGTTTCAGCCCCTATGTTTCTCGCCCTCTGTTTCTCGCCCTCTGTTTCAACCGCTCTGTTTCAGCCCCTCTGTTTCTCGCCCTCTGTTTCATCCCCTCTGTTTCTCGCCCTCTGTTTCAGCCCCTCTGTTTCAGCCCCTCTGTTTCAGCCCCTCTGTTTCAGCCCCTCTGTTACAGCCAGTCTGTTTCTCGCCCTCTGTTTCTCGCCGTCTGTTTTTCGCCCTCTGTTTCAGCCCCTCTGTTTCAGCCCCTCTGTTTCAGGCCCTCTGTTTCAGCACGTCTGTTTCAGCCCCTCTGTTTCTCGCCCTCTGTTTCTCGCCCTCTGTTTCTCGCCATCTGTTTCTCGTCCTCTGTTTCTAGCCCTCTGTTTCAGCCGCTCTGTTTCTCGCCCTCTGTTTCTCGCCCTCTGTTTCAGCCCCTCTGTTTCGGCCCCTCTGTTTCTGCCCCTCTGTTTCAGCCCCTCTGTTTCATCCCCTCTGTTTCACCCCCTCTGTTTCAGCACCTCTGTTTCAGCCCCTCTGTTTCTCGCCCTCTGATTCTCGCACTCTGTTTCTCGCCCTCTGTTTCTCGCCCTCTGTTTCTCGCCCTCTGTTTCTCAACCTGTGTTTCTCAACCTCTGTTTCTCGCCCTGTGTTTCTCGCCCTCTGTTTCAGCCCCTCTGTTTCAGCCCCTCTGTTTCTCGCCCTCTGTTTCTCTCCCTCTGTTTCTCGCCCTCTGTTTCTCGCCCTCTGTTTCAGCCCCTCTGTTTCAGCCCCTCTGTTTCTCGCCCTCTGTTTCTAGCCCTCTGTTTCTCGCCCTCTGTTTCTCGCCCTCTGTTTCAGCCCCTCTGTTTCAGCCCCTCTGTTTCAGACCCTCAGTTTCTAGCCCTCTGTTTCAGCCCCTCTGTTTCAGCCCCTCTGTTTCAGCCCCTCAGTTTCAGCCCCTCTGTTTCTCGCCTCTGTTTCAGCCCCTCTGTTTCTCGCCCTCTGTTTCAGCCCCTCTGTTTCAGCCCCTCTGTTTCAGCCCCTCTGTTTCAGCCCCTCTGTTTCTCGCCCTCTGTTTCTCGCCCTCTGTTTCAGCCCCTCTGTTTCTGCCCCGCTGTTTCTTGCCCTCTGTTTCAGCCCCTCTGTTTCAGCCCCTCTGTTTCAGCCCCTCTGTTTCAGCCCCGCTGTTTCTGCCCCTCTGTTTCTCGCCATCTGTTTCTCGCCCTCTGTTTCTCGCTCTCTGTTTCTCGCCCTCTGTTTCACCCCCTCTGTTTCAGCCCCTCTGTTTCAGCCCCTCTGTTTCTCGCCCTCTGTTTCTCGCCCTCTGTTTCTAGCTCTCTGTTTCTCGCCCTCTGTTTCTCGCCCTCTGTTTCAGCCCCTCTGTTTCAGCCCCTCTGTTTTAGCTCCTCTGTTTCAGCCCCTCTGTTTCTCGCCCTCTGTTTCAGCCCCTCTGTTTCTCGCCCTCTGTTTATCGCCCACTCTGTTTCAGCCCCTCTGTTTCAGCCCCTCTGTTTCAGCCCCTCTGTTTCTCGCCCTCTGTTTCTCGCCCACTGTTTCAGCCCCTCTGTTTCTGCCCCGCTGTTTCTCGCCCTCTGTTTCAGCTCCTCTGTTTCAGACCCTCTGTTTCAGCCCCTCTGTTTCAGCCTCTCTGTTTCAGCCCCTCTGTTTCTCGCCCTCTGTTTCGCGCCCTCTGTTTCTCGCCCTTTATTTCTAGCCCTCTGTTTCCCGCCCTCTGTTTCTCGCCCTCTGTTTCAGCCCCTCTGTTTCTGCCCCTCTGTTTCAGCCCCTCTGTTTCTCACCCTCTGTTTCGCGCCCTCTGTTTCTCGCCCTTTATTTCTAGCCCTCTGTTTCTCGCCCTCTGTTTCTCGCCCTCTGTTTCATCCCCTCTGTTTCTGCCCCTCTGTTTCAGCCCCTCTGTTTCAGCCCCTCTGTTTCTCGCACTCTGTTTCAGCCCCTCTGTTTCTCGCCCTCTGTTTCTCGCCCACTGTTTCAGCCCCTCTGTTTCTCGCCCTCTGTTTCAGCCCCTCTGTTTCAGCCCCTCTGTTTCAGCCCCTCTGTTTCAGCCCCTCTGTTTCTCGCCCTCTGATTCTCGCCCTCTGTTTCTCGCCCTCTGTTTCTCGCTCTCTGTTTCAGCCCCTCTGTTTCAGCCCCTCTGTTTCAGCCCCTCTGTTTCAGCCCCTCTGTTTCTCGCCCTCTTTTTCTCGCCCTCTGTTTCAGCCCCTCTGTTTCTCCCGCTCTTTTTCAGCCCCTCTGTTTCAGCCCCTGTGTTTCAGCCCCTCTGTTACAGCCCCTCTGTTTCTCGCACTCTGTTTCAGCCCCTCTGTTTCTCGCTCTCTGTTTCAGCCCCTCTGTTTCTCGCCCTCTGTTCCAGCCCCTCTGTTTCTCGCTATCTCTTTCAGCCCCTCTGTTTCTCGCCCTCTGTTTGAGCCCCTCTGTTTCAGCCCCTCTGTTTCAGCCCCTCTGTTTCAGAACCTCTGTTTCAGCCCCTCTGTTTCTCGCCCTCTGTTTCTCGCCCTCTGTTTTTCGCCCTCTGTTTCAGCTCCTCTGTTTCTCGCCCTCTCTTTCTCGCCCTCTGTTTCAGCCCCTCTGTTTCGCCCCTTCTGTTTCTTGCCCTCTGTTTTAGCCCCTCTGTTTCAGCCCCTCTATTTCACCCCCACTGTATCAGCACGTCTGTTTCAGCCCCTCTGTTTCTCGCCCTCTGTTTCTCGCACTCTGTTTCTCGCACTCTGTTTCTCGCACTCTGTTTCTCGCCCTCTGTTTCTCAACCTCTGTTTCTCGCCGTGTGTTTCTCGCCCTCTGTTTCAGCCCATCTGTTTCAGCCCCTCTGTTAAACGCCCTCTGTTTCAGCCCCTCTGTTTCAGCCCCTCTGTTTCAGCCCCTCTGTTTCAGCCCCTTTGTTTCAGCCCCTCTGTTTCCCGCCCTCTGTTTCTCGCCCTCTGTGTCAGCCCCTCTGTTTCAGCCCCTCTGTTTCAGCCCCTCTGTTTCTCGCCCTCTGTTTCTCGCCCTCTGTTTCTCGCCCTCTGTTTCTCGCCCTCTGTTTCTCGCCCTCTGTTTCAGCCCCTCTGTTTCAGCCCCTCTGTTTCAGCCCCTCTGTTTCTCGCCCTCTGTTTCAGCGCCTCTGTTTCAGCCCCTCTGTTGCAGCCTCTCTGTTTCAGCCCCTCTGTTTCTCGCCCTCTGTTTCAGCCCCTCTGTTTCAGCCACTCTGTTTCAGCCCCTCTGTTTCAGCCCGTCTGTTTCAGCCCCTCTGTTTCAGGCACTCTGTTTCAGCCCCTCTGTTTCTCGCCCTCTGTTTCTCGCCCTCTGTTTCAGCCCCTCTGTTTCAGCCCCTCTGTTTCAGCCCCTCTGTTTCAGCCCCTCTGTTTCTCGCCCTCTGTTTCAGCCCCTCTGTTTCAGCCCCTCTGTTTCAGCCCCTCTGTTTCAGCACCTCTGTTTCAGCCCCTCTGTTTCTCGCCCTCTGTTACTCGCCAGCTGTTTCTCGCCCTCTGTTTCTCGCCCTCTGTTTCTCGCCCTCTGTTTCAGCCCCTCTGTTTCTCGCCCTCTGTTTCTCGCCCTCTGTTTCAGCCCCTCTGTTTCAGCCCCTCTGTTTCTCGCCCTCTGTTTCAGCCCCTCTGTTTCAGCCCCTCTTTTTCAGCCCCTCTGTTTCAGCCCCTCTGTTTCACGCCCTCTGTTTCAGCCCCTCTCTTTCTCGCACTCTGTTTCAGCTCCTCTGTTTCTCGCTCTCTGTTTCAGCCCCTCTGTTTCTCGCCCTCTGTTTCAGCCCCTCTGTTTCAGCCCCTCTGTTTCAGCCCCTCTGTTTCAGCCCCTCTGATTCAGCCCCTCTATTTCCGCCCCTCTTTTTCTCGCCCTCTGTTTCAGCCCCTCTGTTTCTCGCTGTCTGTTTCTCGCCCTCTGTTTCAGCCCCTCTGTTTCAGCCCCTCTGTTTCAGCCCATCTGTTTCAGCCCCTCTGTTTCTCGCCCTCTGTTTCAGCCCCTCTGTTTCTCGCTCTCTGTTTTAGCCCCTCTGTTTCTCGACCTCTGTTTCAGCCCCTCTGTTTCAGCCCCTCTGTTTCAGCCACTCTCTTTCAGCCCCTCTGTTTCAGCCCCTCTGTTTCTCGCCCTCTGTTTCTAGCCCTCTGTTTCTCGCCCTCTGTTTCTCGCCCTCTGTTTCAGCCCCTCTGTTTCAGCCCCTCTGTTTCAGCCCCTCTGTTTCTAGCCCTCTGTTTCAGCCCCTCTGTTTCAGCCCCTCTGTTTCAGCCCCTCAGTTTCAGCCCCTCTGTTTCTCGCCTCTGTTTCAGCCCCTCTGTTTCAGCCCCTCTGTTTCAGCCCCTCTGTTTCTGCCCCTCTGTTTCTCGCCATCTGTTTCTCGCCCTCTGTTTCTCGCTCTCTGTTTCTCGCCCTCTGTTTCACCCCCTCTGTTTCAGCCCCTCTGTTTCAGCCCCTCTGTTTCTCGCCATCTGTTTCTCGCCCTCTGTTTCTCGCCCTCTGTTTCTCGCCCTCTGTTTCACCCCCTCTGTTTCAGCCCCTCTGTTTCAGCCCCTCTGTTTCTCGCCCTCTGTTTCTCGCCCTCTGTTTCTAGCTCTCTGTTTCTCGCCCTCTGTTTCTCGCCCTCTGTTTCAGCCCCTCTGTTTCAGCCCCTCTGTTTTAGCTCCTCTGTTTCAGCCCCTCTGTTTCTCGCCCTCTGTTTCAGCCCCTCTGTTTCTCGCCCTCTGTTTCTCGCCCACTCTTTCAGCCCCTCTGTTTCTCGCCCTCTGTTTCAGCCCCTCTGTTTCAGCCCCTCAGTTTCAGCCGCTCTGTTTCTCGCCCTCTGTTTCAGCCCCTCTGTTTCAGCCCCTCTGTTTCAGCCCCTCTGTTTCAGCTCCTCTGTTTCTCGCCCTCTGTTTCTCGCCCACTGTTTCAGCCCCTCTGTTTCTGCCCCGCTGTTTCTCGCCCTCTGTTTCAGCTCCTCTGTTTCAGACCCTCTGTTTCAGCCCCTCTGTTTCAGCCTCTCTGTTTCAGCCCCTCTGTTTCTCGCCCTCTGTTTCTCGCCCTCTGTTTGTCGCCCTCTGTTTCTCGCCAACTGTTTCTCGCCCTCTGTTTCAGCCCCTCTGTTTCAGCCCCTCTGTTTCAGCCCCTCTGTTTCTCGCCCTCTGTTTCGCGCCCTCTGTTTCTCGCCCTTTATTTCTAGCCCTCTGTTTCTCGCCCTCTGTTTCTCGCCCTCTGTTTCAGCCCCTCTGTTTCTGCCCCTCGGTTTCAGCCCCTCTGTTTCAGCCCCTCTGTTTCTCGCACTCTGTTTCAGCCCCTCTGTTTCTCGCCCTCTGTTTCTCGCCCACTGTTTCAGCCCCTCTGTTTCTCGCCCTCTGTTTCAGCCCCTCTGTTTCAGCCCCTCTGTTTCAGCCCCTCTGTTTCTCGCCCTCTGTTTCTCGCCCTCTGTTTCAGCCCCTCTGTTTCTCCCGCTCTTTTTCAGCCCCTCTGTTTCAGCCCCTGTGTTTCAGCCCCTCTGTGACAGCCCCTCTGTTTCTCGCACTCTGTTTCAGCCCCTCTGTTTCTCGCTCTCTGTTTCAGCCCCTCTGTTTCTCGCCCTCAGTTCCAGCCCCTCTGTTTCTCGCTATCTCTTTCAGCCCCTCTGTTTCTCGCCCTCTGTTTGAGCCCCTCTGTTTCAGCACCTGTGTTTCAGCCCCTCTGTTTCAGCCCCTATGTTTCTCGCCCTCTGTTTCTCGCCCTCTGTTTCAACCGCTCTGTTTCAGCCCCTCTGTTTCTCGCCCTCTGTTTCATCCCCTCTGTTTCTCGCCCTCTGTTTCAGCCCCTCTGTTTCAGCCCCTCTGTTTCAGCCCCTCTGTTTCAGCCCCTCTGTTACAGCCAGTCTGTTTCTCGCCCTCTGTTTCTCGCCGTCTGTTTTTCGCCCTCTGTTTCAGCCCCTCTGTTTCAGCCCCTCTGTTTCAGGCCCTCTGTTTCAGCACGTCTGTTTCAGCCCCTCTGTTTCTCGCCCTCTGTTTCTCGCCCTCTGTTTCTCGCCATCTGTTTCTCGTCCTCTGTTTCTAGCCCTCTGTTTCAGCCGCTCTGTTTCTCGCCCTCTGTTTCTCGCCCTCTGTTTCAGCCCCTCTGTTTCGGCCCCTCTGTTTCTGCCCCTCTGATTCAGCCCCTCTGTTTCAGCCCCTCTGTTTCACCCCCTCTGTTTCAGCACCTCTGTTTCAGCCCCTCTGTTTCTCGCCCTCTGATTCTCGCACTCTGTTTCTCGCCCTCTGTTTCTCGCCATCTGTTTCTCGCCCTCTGTTTCTCAACCTGTGTTTCTCAACCTCTGTTTCTCGCCCTGTGTTTCTCGCCCTCTGTTTCAGCCCCTCTGTTTCAGCCCCTCTGTTTCTCGCCCTCTGTTTCTCTCCCTCTGTTTCTCGCCCTCTGTTTCTCGCCCTCTGTTTCAGCCCCTCTGTTTCAGCCCCTCTGTTTCTCGCCCTCTGTTTCTAGCCCTCTGTTTCAGCCCCTCTGTTTCTCGCCCTCTGTTTCAGCCCCTCTGTTTCAGCCCCTCTTTTTCAGCCCCTCTGTTTCTAGCCCTCTGTTTCAGCCCCTCTGTTTCAGCCCCTCTGTTTCAGCCCCTCAGTTTCAGCCCCTCTGTTTCTCGCCTCTGTTTCAGCCCCTCTGTTTCTCGCCCTCTGTTTCAGCCCCTCTGTTTCAGCCCCTCTGTTTCAGCCCCTCTGTTTCAGCCCCTCTGTTTCTCGCCCTCTGTTTCTCGCCCTCTGTTTCATCCCCTCTGTTTCTGAACCGGTGTTTCTTGCCCTCTGTTTCAGCCCCTCTGTTTCAGCCCCTCTGTTTCAGCCCCTCTGTTTCAGCCCCTCTGTTTCTGCCCCTCTGTTTCTCGCCATCTGTTTCTCGCCCTCTGTTTCTCGCTCTCTGTTTCTCGCCCTCTGTTTCACCCCCTCTGTTTCAGCCCCTCTGTTTCAGCCCCTCTGTTTCTCGCCCTCTGTTTCTCGCCCTCTGTTTCTAGCTCTCTGTTTCTCGCCCTCTGTTTCTCGCCCTCTGTTTCAGCCCCTCTGTTTCAGCCCCTCTGTTTTAGCTCCTCTGTTTCAGCCCCTCTGTTTCTCGCCCTCTGTTTCAGCCCCTCTGTTTCTCGCCCTCTGTTTCTCGCCCACTCTTTCATCCCCTCTGTTTCTCGCCCTCTGTTTCAGCCCCTCTGTTTCAGCCCCTCAGTTTCAGCCGCTCTGTTTCTCGCCCTCTGTTTCAGCCCCTCTGTTTCAGCCCCTCTGTTTCAGCCCCTCTGTTTCAGCCCCTCTGTTTCTCGCCCTCTGTTTCTCGCCCACTGTTTCAGCCCCTCTGTTTCTGCCCCGCTGTTTCTCGCCCTCTGTTTCAGCTCCTCTGTTTCAGACCCTCTGTTTCAGCCCCTCTGTTTCAGCCTCTCTGTTTCAGCCCCTCTGTTTCTCGCCCTCTGTTTCGCGCCCTCTGTTTCTCGCCCTTTATTTCTAGCCCTCTGTTTCTCGCCCTCTGTTTCTCGCCCTCTGTTTCAGCCCCTCTGTTTCTGCCCCTCTGTTTCAGCCCCTCTGTTTCTCACCCTCTGTTTCGCGCCCTCTGTTTCTCGCCCTTTATTTCTAGCCCTCTGTTTCTCGCCCTCTGTTTCTCGCCCTCTGTTTCAGCCCCTCTGTTTCTGCCCCTCTGTTTCAGCCCCTCTGTTTCAGCCCCTCTGTTTCTCGCACTCTGTTTCAGCCCCTCTGTTTCTCGCCCTCTGTTTCTCGCCCACTGTTTCAGCCCCTCTGTTTCTCGCCCTCTGTTTCAGCCCCGCTGTTTCAGCCCCTCTGTTTCAGCCCCTCTGTTTCAGCCCCTCTGTTTCTCGCCCTCTGATTCTCGCCCTCTGTTTCTCGCCCTCTGTTTCTCGCTCTCTGTTTCAGCCCCTCTGTTTCAGCCCCTCTGTTTCAGCCCCTCTGTTTCAGCCCCTCTGTTTCTCGCCCTCTTTTTCTCGCCCTCTGTTTCAGCCCCTCTGTTTCTCCCGCTCTTTTTCAGCCCCTCTGTTTCAGCCCCTGTGTTTCAGCCCCTCTGTTACAGCCCCTCTGTTTCTCGCACTCTGTTTCAGCCCCTCTGTTTCTCGCTCTCTGTTTCAGCCCCTCTGTTTCTCGCCCTCTGTTCCAGCCCCTCTGTTTCTCGCTATCTCTTTCAGCCCCTCTGTTTCTCGCCCTCTGTTTCAGCCCCTCTGTTTCAGCCCCTCTGTTTCAGCCCCTCTGTTTCAGAACCTCTGTTTCAGCCCCTCTGTTTCTCGCCCTCTGTTTCTCGCCCTCTGTTTTTCGCCCTCTGTTTCAGCTCCTCTGTTTCTCGCCCTCTCTTTCTCGCCCTCTGTTTCAGCCCCTCTGTTTCGCCCCTTCTGTTTCTTGCCCTCTGTTTTAGCCCCTCTGTTTCAGCCCCTCTATTTCACCCCCACTGTATCAGCACGTCTGTTTCAGCCCCTCTGTTTCTCGCCCTCTGTTTCTCGCACTCTGTTTCTCGCACTCTGTTTCTCGCCCTCTGTTTCTCGCCCTCTGTTTCTCAACCTCTGTTTCTCGCCGTGTGTTTCTCGCCCTCAGTTTCAGCCCATCTGTTTCAGCCCCTCTGTTAAACGCCCTCTGTTTCAGCCCCTCTGTTTCAGCCCCTCTGTTTCAGCCCCTCTGTTTCAGCCCCTTTGTTTCAGCCCCTCTGTTTCCCGCCCTCTGTTTCTCGCCCTCTGTGTCAGCCCCTCTGTTTCAGCCCCTCTGTTTCAGCCCCTCTGTTTCTCGCCCTCTGTTTCTCGCCCTCTGTTTCTCGCCCTCTGTTTCTCGCCCTCTGTTTCTCGCCCTCTGTTTCAGCCCCTCTGTTTCAGCCCCTCTGTTTCTCGCCCTCTGTTTCAGCGCCTCTGTTTCAGCCCCTCTGTTGCAGCCTCTCTGTTTCAGCCCCTCTGTTTCTCGCCCTCTGTTTCAGCCCCTCTGTTTCAGAAACTCTGTTTCAGCCCCTCTGTTTCAGCCCGTCTGTTTCAGCCCCTCTGTTTCAGGCACTCTGTTTCAGCCCCTCTGTTTCTCGCCCTCTGTTTCTCGCCCTCTGTTTCAGCCCCTCTGTTTCAGCCCCTCTGTTTCAGCCCCTCTGTTTCAGCCCCTCTGTTTCTCGCCCTCTGTTTCAGCCCCTCTGTTTCAGCCCCTCTGTTTCAGCCCCTCTGTTTCAGCACCTCTGTTTCAGCACCTCTGTTTCTCGCCCTCTGTTACTCGCCAGCTGTTCCTCGCCCTCTGTTTCTCGCCCTCTGTTTCTCGCCCTCTGTTTCAGCCCGTCTGTTTCTCGCCCTCTGTTTCTCGCCCTCTGTTTCAGCCCCTCTGTTTCAGCCCCTCTGTTTCTCGCCCTCTGTTTCAGCCCCTCTGTTTCAGCCCCTCTTTTTCAGCCCCTCTGTTTCAGCCCCTCTGTTTCACGCCCTCTGTTTCAGCCCCTCTCTTTCTCGCACTCTGTTTCAGCCCCTCTGTTTCTCGCTCTCTGTTTCAGCCCCTCTGTTTCTCGCCCTCTGTTTCAGCCCCTCTGTTTCAGCCCCTCTGTTTCAGCCCCTCTGTTTCAGCCCCTCTGATTCAGCCCCTCTATTTCCGCCCCTCTTTTTCTCGCCCTCTGTTTCAGCCCCTCTGTTTCTCGCTGTCTGTTTCTCGCCCTCTGTTTCAGCCCCTCTGTTTCAGCCCCTCTGTTTCAGCCCATCTGTTTCAGCCCCTCTGTTTCTCGCCCTCTGTTTCAGCCCCTCTGTTTCTCGCTCTCTGTTTTAGCCCCTCTGTTTCTCGACCTCTGTTTCAGCCCCTCAGTTTCAGCCCCTCTGTTTCAGCCACTCTGTTTCAGCCCCTCTGTTTCAGCCCCTCTGTTTCTCGCCCTCTGTTTCTAGCCCTCTGTTTCTCGCCCTCTGTTTCTCGCCCTCTGTTTCAGCCCCTCTGTTTCAGCCCCTCTGTTTCAGCCCCTCTGTTTCTAGCCCTCTGTTTCAGCCCCTCTGTTTCAGCCCCTCTGTTTCAGCCCCTCAGTTTCAGCCCCTCTGTTTCTCGCCTCTGTTTCAGCCCCTCTGTTTCTCGCCCTCTGTTTCAGCCCCTCTGTTTCTCGCCCTCTGTTTCTCGCCCACTCTTTCAGCCCCTCTGTTTCTCGCCCTCTGTTTCAGCCCCTCTGTTTCAGCCCCTCAGTTTCAGCCGCTCTGTTTCTCGCCCTCTGTTTCAGCCCCTCTGTTTCAGCCCCTCTGTTTCAGCCCCTCTGTTTCAGCTCCTCTGTTTCTCGCCCTCTGTTTCTCGCCCACTGTTTCAGCCCCTCTGTTTCTGCGCCGCTGTTTCTCGCCCTCTGTTTCAGCTCCTCTGTTTCAGACCCTCTGTTTCAGCCCCTCTGTTTCAGCCTCTCTGTTTCAGCCCCTCTGTTTCTCGCCCTCTGTTTCTCGCCCTCTGTTTGTCGCCCTCTGTTTCTCGCCAACTGTTTCTCGCCCTCTGTTTCAGCCCCTCTGTTTCAGCCCCTCTGTTTCAGCCCCTCTGTTTCTCGCCCTCTGTTTCGCGCCCTCTGTTTCTCGCCCTTTATTTCTAGCCCTCTGTTTCTCGCCCTCTGTTTCTCGCCCTCTGTTTCAGCCCCTCTGTTTCTGCCCCTCGGTTTCAGCCCCTCTGTTTCAGCCCCTCTGTTTCTCGCACTCTGTTTCAGCCCCTCTGTTTCTCGCCCTCTGTTTCTCGCCCACTGTTTCAGCCCCTCTGTTTCTCGCCCTCTGTTTCAGCCCCTCTGTTTCAGCCCCTCTGTTTCAGCCCCTCTGTTTCTCGCCCTCTGTTTCTCGCCCTCTGTTTCAGCCCCTCTGTTTCTCCCGCTCTTTTTCAGCCCCTCTGTTTCAGCCCCTGTGTTTCAGCCCCTCTGTGACAGCCCCTCTGTTTCTCGCACTCTGTTTCAGCCCCTCTGTTTCTCGCTCTCTGTTTCAGCCCCTCTGTTTCTCGCCCTCAGTTCCAGCCCCTCTGTTTCTCGCTATCTCTTTCAGCCCCTCTGTTTCTCGCCCTCTGTTTGAGCCCCTCTGTTTCAGCACCTGTGTTTCAGCCCCTCTGTTTCAGCCCCTATGTTTCTCGCCCTCTGTTTCTCGCCCTCTGTTTCAACCGCTCTGTTTCAGCCCCTCTGTTTCTCGCCCTCTGTTTCATCCCCTCTGTTTCTCGCCCTCTGTTTCAGCCCCTCTGTTTCAGCCCCTCTGTTTCAGCCCCTCTGTTTCAGCCCCTCTGTTACAGCCAGTCTGTTTCTCGCCCTCTGTTTCTCGCCGTCTGTTTTTCGCCCTCTGTTTCAGCCCCTCTGTTTCAGCCCCTCTGTTTCAGGCCCTCTGTTTCAGCACGTCTGTTTCAGCCCCTCTGTTTCTCGCCCTCTGTTTCTCGCCCTCTGTTTCTCGCCATCTGTTTCTCGTCCTCTGTTTCTAGCCCTCTGTTTCAGCCGCTCTGTTTCTCGCCCTCTGTTTCTCGCCCTCTGTTTCAGCCCCTCTGTTTCGGCCCCTCTGTTTCTGCCCCTCTGATTCAGCCCCTCTGTTTCAGCCCCTCTGTTTCACCCCCTCTGTTTCAGCACCTCTGTTTCAGCCCCTCTGTTTCTCGCCCTCTGATTCTCGCACTCTGTTTCTCGCCCTCTGTTTCTCGCCATCTGTTTCTCGCCCTCTGTTTCTCAACCTGTGTTTCTCAACCTCTGTTTCTCGCCCTGTGTTTCTCGCCCTCTGTTTCAGCCCCTCTGTTTCAGCCCCTCTGTTTCTCGCCCTCTGTTTCTCTCCCTCTGTTTCTCGCCCTCTGTTTCTCGCCCTCTGTTTCAGCCCCTCTGTTTCAGCCCCTCTGTTTCTCGCCCTCTGTTTCTAGCCCTCTGTTTCAGCCCCTCTGTTTCTCGCCCTCTGTTTCAGCCCCTCTGTTTCAGCCCCTCTTTTTCAGCCCCTCTGTTTCTAGCCCTCTGTTTCAGCCCCTCTGTTTCAGCCCCTCTGTTTCAGCCCCTCAGTTTCAGCCCCTCTGTTTCTCGCCTCTGTTTCAGCCCCTCTGTTTCTCGCCCTCTGTTTCAGCCCCTCTGTTTCAGCCCCTCTGTTTCAGCCCCTCTGTTTCAGCCCCTCTGTTTCTCGCCCTCTGTTTCTCGCCCTCTGTTTCATCCCCTCTGTTTCTGAACCGGTGTTTCTTGCCCTCTGTTTCAGCCCCTCTGTTTCAGCCCCTCTGTTTCAGCCCCTCTGTTTCAGCCCCTCTGTTTCTGCCCCTCTGTTTCTCGCCATCTGTTTCTCGCCCTCTGTTTCTCGCTCTCTGTTTCTCGCCCTCTGTTTCACCCCCTCTGTTTCAGCCCCTCTGTTTCAGCCCCTCTGTTTCTCGCCCTCTGTTTCTCGCCCTCTGTTTCTAGCTCTCTGTTTCTCGCCCTCTGTTTCTCGCCCTCTGTTTCAGCCCCTCTGTTTCAGCCCCTCTGTTTTAGCTCCTCTGTTTCAGCCCCTCTGTTTCTCGCCCTCTGTTTCAGCCCCTCTGTTTCTCGCCCTCTGTTTCTCGCCCACTCTTTCATCCCCTCTGTTTCTCGCCCTCTGTTTCAGCCCCTCTGTTTCAGCCCCTCAGTTTCAGCCGCTCTGTTTCTCGCCCTCTGTTTCAGCCCCTCTGTTTCAGCCCCTCTGTTTCAGCCCCTCTGTTTCAGCCCCTCTGTTTCTCGCCCTCTGTTTCTCGCCCACTGTTTCAGCCCCTCTGTTTCTGCCCCGCTGTTTCTCGCCCTCTGTTTCAGCTCCTCTGTTTCAGACCCTCTGTTTCAGCCCCTCTGTTTCAGCCTCTCTGTTTCAGCCCCTCTGTTTCTCGCCCTCTGTTTCGCGCCCTCTGTTTCTCGCCCTTTATTTCTAGCCCTCTGTTTCTCGCCCTCTGTTTCTCGCCCTCTGTTTCAGCCCCTCTGTTTCTGCCCCTCTGTTTCAGCCCCTCTGTTTCTCACCCTCTGTTTCGCGCCCTCTGTTTCTCGCCCTTTATTTCTAGCCCTCTGTTTCTCGCCCTCTGTTTCTCGCCCTCTGTTTCAGCCCCTCTGTTTCTGCCCCTCTGTTTCAGCCCCTCTGTTTCAGCCCCTCTGTTTCTCGCACTCTGTTTCAGCCCCTCTGTTTCTCGCCCTCTGTTTCTCGCCCACTGTTTCAGCCCCTCTGTTTCTCGCCCTCTGTTTCAGCCCCTCTGTTTCAGCCCCTCTGTTTCAGCCCCTCTGTTTCAGCCCCTCTGTTTCTCGCCCTCTGATTCTCGCCCTCTGTTTCTCGCCCTCTGTTTCTCGCTCTCTGTTTCAGCCCCTCTGTTTCAGCCCCTCTGTTTCAGCCCCTCTGTTTCAGCCCCTCTGTTTCTCGCCCTCTTTTTCTCGCCCTCTGTTTCAGCCCCTCTGTTTCTCCCGCTCTTTTTCAGCCCCTCTGTTTCAGCCCCTGTGTTTCAGCCCCTCTGTTACAGCCCCTCTGTTTCTCGCACTCTGTTTCAGCCCCTCTGTTTCTCGCTCTCTGTTTCAGCCCCTCTGTTTCTCGCCCTCTGTTCCAGCCCCTCTGTTTCTCGCTATCTCTTTCAGCCCCTCTGTTTCTCGCCCTCTGTTTCAGCCCCTCTGTTTCAGCCCCTCTGTTTCAGCCCCTCTGTTTCAGAACCTCTGTTTCAGCCCCTCTGTTTCTCGCCCTCTGTTTCTCGCCCTCTGTTTTTCGCCCTCTGTTTCAGCTCCTCTGTTTCTCGCCCTCTCTTTCTCGCCCTCTGTTTCAGCCCCTCTGTTTCGCCCCTTCTGTTTCTTGCCCTCTGTTTTAGCCCCTCTGTTTCAGCCCCTCTATTTCACCCCCACTGTATCAGCACGTCTGTTTCAGCCCCTCTGTTTCTCGCCCTCTGTTTCTCGCACTCTGTTTCTCGCACTCTGTTTCTCGCCCTCTGTTTCTCGCCCTCTGTTTCTCAACCTCTGTTTCTCGCCGTGTGTTTCTCGCCCTCAGTTTCAGCCCATCTGTTTCAGCCCCTCTGTTAAACGCCCTCTGTTTCAGCCCCTCTGTTTCAGCCCCTCTGTTTCAGCCCCTCTGTTTCAGCCCCTTTGTTTCAGCCCCTCTGTTTCCCGCCCTCTGTTTCTCGCCCTCTGTGTCAGCCCCTCTGTTTCAGCCCCTCTGTTTCAGCCCCTCTGTTTCTCGCCCTCTGTTTCTCGCCCTCTGTTTCTCGCCCTCTGTTTCTCGCCCTCTGTTTCTCGCCCTCTGTTTCAGCCCCTCTGTTTCAGCCCCTCTGTTTCTCGCCCTCTGTTTCAGCGCCTCTGTTTCAGCCCCTCTGTTGCAGCCTCTCTGTTTCAGCCCCTCTGTTTCTCGCCCTCTGTTTCAGCCCCTCTGTTTCAGCCACTCTGTTTCAGCCCCTCTGTTTCAGCCCGTCTGTTTCAGCCCCTCTGTTTCAGGCACTCTGTTTCAGCCCCTCTGTTTCTCGCCCTCTGTTTCTCGCCCTCTGTTTCAGCCCCTCTGTTTCAGCCCCTCTGTTTCAGCCCCTCTGTTTCAGCCCCTCTGTTTCTCGCCCTCTGTTTCAGCCCCTCTGTTTCAGCCCCTCTGTTTCAGCCCCTCTGTTTCAGCACCTCTGTTTCAGCCCCTCTGTTTCTCGCCCTCTGTTACTCGCCAGCTGTTCCTCGCCCTCTGTTTCTCGCCCTCTGTTTCTCGCCCTCTGTTTCAGCCCGTCTGTTTCTCGCCCTCTGTTTCTCGCCCTCTGTTTCAGCCCCTCTGTTTCAGCCCCTCTGTTTCTCGCCCTCTGTTTCAGCCCCTCTGTTTCAGCCCCTCTTTTTCAGCCCCTCTGTTTCAGCCCCTCTGTTTCACGCCCTCTGTTTCAGCCCCTCTCTTTCTCGCACTCTGTTTCAGCCCCTCTGTTTCTCGCTCTCTGTTTCAGCCCCTCTGTTTCTCGCCCTCTGTTTCAGCCCCTCTGTTTCAGCCCCTCTGTTTCAGCCCCTCTGTTTCAGCCCCTCTGATTCAGCCCCTCTATTTCCGCCCCTCTTTTTCTCGCCCTCTGTTTCAGCCCCTCTGTTTCTCGCTGTCTGTTTCTCGCCCTCTGTTTCTCGCCCTCTGTTTCTCGCCCTCTGTTTCAGCCCCTCTGTTTCAGCCCCTCTGTTTCTCGCCCTCTGTTTCAGCCCCTCTGTTTCAGCCCCTCTTTTTCAGCCCCTCTGTTTCAGCCCCTCTGTTTCACGCCCTCTGTTTCAGCCCCTCTCTTTCTCGCACTCTGTTTCAGCCCCTCTGTTTCTCGCTCTCTGTTTCAGCCCCTCTGTTTCTCGCCCTCTGTTTCAGCCCCTCTGTTTCAGCCCCTCTGTTTCAGCCCCTCTGTTTCAGCCCCTCTGATTCAGCCCCTCTATTTCCGCCCCTCTTTTTCTCGCCCTCTGTTTCAGCCCCTCTGTTTCTCGCTGTCTGTTTCT
Source organism: Stegostoma tigrinum (assembly GCF_030684315.1). NCBI lineage: Eukaryota > Metazoa > Chordata > Chondrichthyes > Orectolobiformes > Stegostomatidae > Stegostoma > Stegostoma tigrinum. The sequence continues at coordinate 603,169 of NW_026728494.1, read as the reverse complement.
CGCCCTCTGTTTCAGCCCCTCTGTTTCAGCCCCTCTGTTTCAGCCCATCTGTTTCAGCCCCTCTGTTTCTCGCCCTCTGTTTCAGCCCCTCTGTTTCTCGCTCTCTGTTTTAGCCCCTCTGTTTCTCGACCTCTGTTTCAGCCCCTCTGTTTCAGCCCCTCTGTTTCAGCCACTCTCTTTCAGCCCCTCTGTTTCAGCCCCTCTGTTTCTCGCCCTCTGTTTCTAGCCCTCTGTTTCTCGCCCTCTGTTTCTCGCCCTCTGTTTCAGCCCCTCTGTTTGAGCCCCTCTGTTTCAGCCCCTCTGTTTCTAGCCCTCTGTTTCAGCCCCTCTGTTTCAGCCCCTCTGTTTCAGCCCCTCAGTTTCAGCCCCTCTGTTTCTCGCCTCTGTTTCAGCCCCTCTGTTTCAGCCCCTCTGTTTCAGCCCCTCTGTTTCTGCCCCTCTGTTTCTCGCCATCTGTTTCTCGCCCTCTGTTTCTCGCTCTCTGTTTCTCGCCCTCTGTTTCACCCCCTCTGTTTCAGCCCCTCTGTTTCAGCCCCTCTGTTTCTCGCCATCTGTTTCTCGCCCTCTGTTTCTCGCCCTCTGTTTCTCGCCCTCTGTTTCACCCCCTCTGTTTCAGCCCCTCTGTTTCAGCCCCTCTGTTTCTCGCCCTCTGTTTCTCGCCCTCTGTTTCTAGCTCTCTGTTTCTCGCCCTCTGTTTCTCGCCCTCTGTTTCAGCCCCTCTGTTTCAGCCCCTCTGTTTTAGCTCCTCTGTTTCAGCCCCTCTGTTTCTCGCCCTCTGTTTCAGCCCCTCTGTTTCTCGCCCTCTGTTTCTCGCCCACTCTTTCAGCCCCTCTGTTTCTCGCCCTCTGTTTCAGCCCCTCTGTTTCAGCCCCTCAGTTTCAGCCGCTCTGTTTCTCGCCCTCTGTTTCAGCCCCTCTGTTTCAGCCCCTCTGTTTCAGCCCCTCTGTTTCAGCTCCTCTGTTTCTCGCCCTCTGTTTCTCGCCCACTGTTTCAGCCCCTCTGTTTCTGCCCCGCTGTTTCTCGCCCTCTGTTTCAGCTCCTCTGTTTCAGACCCTCTGTTTCAGCCCCTCTGTTTCAGCCTCTCTGTTTCAGCCCCTCTGTTTCTCGCCCTCTGTTTCTCGCCCTCTGTTTGTCGCCCTCTGTTTCTCGCCAACTGTTTCTCGCCCTCTGTTTCAGCCCCTCTGTTTCAGCCCCTCTGTTTCAGCCCCTCTGTTTCTCGCCCTCTGTTTCGCGCCCTCTGTTTCTCGCCCTTTATTTCTAGCCCTCTGTTTCTCGCCCTCTGTTTCTCGCCCTCTGTTTCAGCCCCTCTGTTTCTGCCCCTCGGTTTCAGCCCCTCTGTTTCAGCCCCTCTGTTTCTCGCACTCTGTTTCAGCCCCTCTGTTTCTCGCCCTCTGTTTCTCGCCCACTGTTTCAGCCCCTCTGTTTCTCGCCCTCTGTTTCAGCCCCTCTGTTTCAGCCCCTCTGTTTCAGCCCCTCTGTTTCTCGCCCTCTGTTTCTCGCCCTCTGTTTCAGCCCCTCTGTTTCTCCCGCTCTTTTTCAGCCCCTCTGTTTCAGCCCCTGTGTTTCAGCCCCTCTGTGACAGCCCCTCTGTTTCTCGCACTCTGTTTCAGCCCCTCTGTTTCTCGCTCTCTGTTTCAGCCCCTCTGTTTCTCGCCCTCAGTTCCAGCCCCTCTGTTTCTCGCTATCTCTTTCAGCCCCTCTGTTTCTCGCCCTCTGTTTGAGCCCCTCTGTTTCAGCACCTGTGTTTCAGCCCCTCTGTTTCAGCCCCTATGTTTCTCGCCCTCTGTTTCTCGCCCTCTGTTTCAACCGCTCTGTTTCAGCCCCTCTGTTTCTCGCCCTCTGTTTCATCCCCTCTGTTTCTCGCCCTCTGTTTCAGCCCCTCTGTTTCAGCCCCTCTGTTTCAGCCCCTCTGTTTCAGCCCCTCTGTTACAGCCAGTCTGTTTCTCGCCCTCTGTTTCTCGCCGTCTGTTTTTCGCCCTCTGTTTCAGCCCCTCTGTTTCAGCCCCTCTGTTTCAGGCCCTCTGTTTCAGCACGTCTGTTTCAGCCCCTCTGTTTCTCGCCCTCTGTTTCTCGCCCTCTGTTTCTCGCCATCTGTTTCTCGTCCTCTGTTTCTAGCCCTCTGTTTCAGCCGCTCTGTTTCTCGCCCTCTGTTTCTCGCCCTCTGTTTCAGCCCCTCTGTTTCGGCCCCTCTGTTTCTGCCCCTCTGATTCAGCCCCTCTGTTTCAGCCCCTCTGTTTCACCCCCTCTGTTTCAGCACCTCTGTTTCAGCCCCTCTGTTTCTCGCCCTCTGATTCTCGCACTCTGTTTCTCGCCCTCTGTTTCTCGCCATCTGTTTCTCGCCCTATGTTTCTCAACCTGTGTTTCTCAACCTCTGTTTCTCGCCCTGTGTTTCTCGCCCTCTGTTTCAGCCCCTCTGTTTCAGCCCCTCTGTTTCTCGCCCTCTGTTTCTCTCCCTCTGTTTCTCGCCCTCTGTTTCTCGCCCTCTGTTTCAGCCCCTCTGTTTCAGCCCCTCTGTTTCTCGCCCTCTGTTTCTAGCCCTCTGTTTCAGCCCCTCTGTTTCTCGCCCTCTGTTTCAGCCCCTCTGTTTCAGCCCCTCTTTTTCAGCCCCTCTGTTTCTAGCCCTCTGTTTCAGCCCCTCTGTTTCAGCCCCTCTGTTTCAGCCCCTCAGTTTCAGCCCCTCTGTTTCTCGCCTCTGTTTCAGCCCCTCTGTTTCTCGCCCTCTGTTTCAGCCCCTCTGTTTCAGCCCCTCTGTTTCAGCCCCTCTGTTTCAGCCCCTCTGTTTCTCGCCCTCTGTTTCTCGCCCTCTGTTTCATCCCCTCTGTTTCTGAACCGGTGTTTCTTGCCCTCTGTTTCAGCCCCTCTGTTTCAGCCCCTCTGTTTCAGCCCCTCTGTTTCAGCCCCTCTGTTTCTGCCCCTCTGTTTCTCGCCATCTGTTTCTCGCCCTCTGTTTCTCGCTCTCTGTTTCTCGCCCTCTGTTTCACCCCCTCTGTTTCAGCCCCTCTGTTTCAGCCCCTCTGTTTCTCGCCCTCTGTTTCTCGCCCTCTGTTTCTAGCTCTCTGTTTCTCGCCCTCTGTTTCTCGCCCTCTGTTTCAGCCCCTCTGTTTCAGCCCCTCTGTTTTAGCTCCTCTGTTTCAGCCCCTCTGTTTCTCGCCCTCTGTTTCAGCCCCTCTGTTTCTCGCCCTCTGTTTCTCGCCCACTCTTTCATCCCCTCTGTTTCTCGCCCTCTGTTTCAGCCCCTCTGTTTCAGCCCCTCAGTTTCAGCCGCTCTGTTTCTCGCCCTCTGTTTCAGCCCCTCTGTTTCAGCCCCTCTGTTTCAGCCCCTCTGTTTCAGCCCCTCTGTTTCTCGCCCTCTGTTTCTCGCCCACTGTTTCAGCCCCTCTGTTTCTGCCCCGCTGTTTCTCGCCCTCTGTTTCAGCTCCTCTGTTTCAGACCCTCTGTTTCAGCCCCTCTGTTTCAGCCTCTCTGTTTCAGCCCCTCTGTTTCTCGCCCTCTGTTTCGCGCCCTCTGTTTCTCGCCCTTTATTTCTAGCCCTCTGTTTCTCGCCCTCTGTTTCTCGCCCTCTGTTTCAGCCCCTCTGTTTCTGCCCCTCTGTTTCAGCCCCTCTGTTTCTCACCCTCTGTTTCGCGCCCTCTGTTTCTCGCCCTTTATTTCTAGCCCTCTGTTTCTCGCCCTCTGTTTCTCGCCCTCTGTTTCAGCCCCTCTGTTTCTGCCCCTCTGTTTCAGCCCCTCTGTTTCAGCCCCTCTGTTTCTCGCACTCTGTTTCAGCCCCTCTGTTTCTCGCCCTCTGTTTCTCGCCCACTGTTTCAGCCCCTCTGTTTCTCGCCCTCTGTTTCAGCCCCTCTGTTTCAGCCCCTCTGTTTCAGCCCCTCTGTTTCAGCCCCTCTGTTTCTCGCCCTCTGATTCTCGCCCTCTGTTTCTCGCCCTCTGTTTCTCGCTCTCTGTTTCAGCCCCTCTGTTTCAGCCCCTCTGTTTCAGCCCCTCTGTTTCAGCCCCTCTGTTTCTCGCCCTCTTTTTCTCGCCCTCTGTTTCAGCCCCTCTGTTTCTCCCGCTCTTTTTCAGCCCCTCTGTTTCAGCCCCTGTGTTTCAGCCCCTCTGTTACAGCCCCTCTGTTTCTCGCACTCTGTTTCAGCCCCTCTGTTTCTCGCTCTCTGTTTCAGCCCCTCTGTTTCTCGCCCTCTGTTCCAGCCCCTCTGTTTCTCGCTATCTCTTTCAGCCCCTCTGTTTCTCGCCCTCTGTTTCAGCCCCTCTGTTTCAGCCCCTCTGTTTCAGCCCCTCTGTTTCAGAACCTCTGTTTCAGCCCCTCTGTTTCTCGCCCTCTGTTTCTCGCCCTCTGTTTTTCGCCCTCTGTTTCAGCTCCTCTGTTTCTCGCCCTCTCTTTCTCGCCCTCTGTTTCAGCCCCTCTGTTTCGCCCCTTCTGTTTCTTGCCCTCTGTTTTAGCCCCTCTGTTTCAGCCCCTCTATTTCACCCCCACTGTATCAGCACGTCTGTTTCAGCCCCTCTGTTTCTCGCCCTCTGTTTCTCGCACTCTGTTTCTCGCACTCTGTTTCTCGCCCTCTGTTTCTCGCCCTCTGTTTCTCAACCTCTGTTTCTCGCCGTGTGTTTCTCGCCCTCAGTTTCAGCCCATCTGTTTCAGCCCCTCTGTTAAACGCCCTCTGTTTCAGCCCCTCTGTTTCAGCCCCTCTGTTTCAGCCCCTCTGTTTCAGCCCCTTTGTTTCAGCCCCTCTGTTTCCCGCCCTCTGTTTCTCGCCCTCTGTGTCAGCCCCTCTGTTTCAGCCCCTCTGTTTCAGCCCCTCTGTTTCTCGCCCTCTGTTTCTCGCCCTCTGTTTCTCGCCCTCTGTTTCTCGCCCTCTGTTTCTCGCCCTCTGTTTCAGCCCCTCTGTTTCAGCCCCTCTGTTTCTCGCCCTCTGTTTCAGCGCCTCTGTTTCAGCCCCTCTGTTGCAGCCTCTCTGTTTCAGCCCCTCTGTTTCTCGCCCTCTGTTTCAGCCCCTCTGTTTCAGCCACTCTGTTTCAGCCCCTCTGTTTCAGCCCGTCTGTTTCAGCCCCTCTGTTTCAGGCACTCTGTTTCAGCCCCTCTGTTTCTCGCCCTCTGTTTCTCGCCCTCTGTTTCAGCCCCTCTGTTTCAGCCCCTCTGTTTCAGCCCCTCTGTTTCAGCCCCTCTGTTTCTCGCCCTCTGTTTCAGCCCCTCTGTTTCAGCCCCTCTGTTTCAGCCCCTCTGTTTCAGCACCTCTGTTTCAGCCCCTCTGTTTCTCGCCCTCTGTTACTCGCCAGCTGTTCCTCGCCCTCTGTTTCTCGCCCTCTGTTTCTCGCCCTCTGTTTCAGCCCGTCTGTTTCTCGCCCTCTGTTTCTCGCCCTCTGTTTCAGCCCCTCTGTTTCAGCCCCTCTGTTTCTCGCCCTCTGTTTCAGCCCCTCTGTTTCAGCCCCTCTTTTTCAGCCCCTCTGTTTCAGCCCCTCTGTTTCACGCCCTCTGTTTCAGCCCCTCTCTTTCTCGCACTCTGTTTCAGCCCCTCTGTTTCTCGCTCTCTGTTTCAGCCCCTCTGTTTCTCGCCCTCTGTTTCAGCCCCTCTGTTTCAGCCCCTCTGTTTCAGCCCCTCTGTTTCAGCCCCTCTGATTCAGCCCCTCTATTTCCGCCCCTCTTTTTCTCGCCCTCTGTTTCAGCCCCTCTGTTTCTCGCTGTCTGTTTCTCGCCCTCTGTTTCAGCCCCTCTGTTTCAGCCCCTCTGTTTCAGCCCATCTGTTTCAGCCCCTCTGTTTCTCGCCCTCTGTTTCAGCCCCTCTGTTTCTCGCTCTCTGTTTTAGCCCCTCTGTTTCTCGACCTCTGTTTCAGCCCCTCAGTTTCAGCCCCTCTGTTTCAGCCACTCTGTTTCAGCCCCTCTGTTTCAGCCCCTCTGTTTCTCGCCCTCTGTTTCTAGCCCTCTGTTTCTCGCCCTCTGTTTCTCGCCCTCTGTTTCAGCCCCTCTGTTTCAGCCCCTCTGTTTCAGCCCCTCTGTTTCTAGCCCTCTGTTTCAGCCCCTCTGTTTCAGCCCCTCTGTTTCAGCCCCTCAGTTTCAGCCCCTCTGTTTCTCGCCTCTGTTTCAGCCCCTCTGTTTCTCGCCCTCTGTTTCAGCCCCTCTGTTTCTCGCCCTCTGTTTCTCGCCCACTCTTTCAGCCCCTCTGTTTCTCGCCCTCTGTTTCAGCCCCTCTGTTTCAGCCCCTCAGTTTCAGCCGCTCTGTTTCTCGCCCTCTGTTTCAGCCCCTCTGTTTCAGCCCCTCTGTTTCAGCCCCTCTGTTTCAGCTCCTCTGTTTCTCGCCCTCTGTTTCTCGCCCACTGTTTCAGCCCCTCTGTTTCTGCCCCGCTGTTTCTCGCCCTCTGTTTCAGCTCCTCTGTTTCAGACCCTCTGTTTCAGCCCCTCTGTTTCAGCCTCTCTGTTTCAGCCCCTCTGTTTCTCGCCCTCTGTTTCTCGCCCTCTGTTTGTCGCCCTCTGTTTCTCGCCAACTGTTTCTCGCCCTCTGTTTCAGCCCCTCTGTTTCAGCCCCTCTGTTTCAGCCCCTCTGTTTCTCGCCCTCTGTTTCGCGCCCTCTGTTTCTCGCCCTTTATTTCTAGCCCTCTGTTTCTCGCCCTCTGTTTCTCGCCCTCTGTTTCAGCCCCTCTGTTTCTGCCCCTCGGTTTCAGCCCCTCTGTTTCAGCCCCTCTGTTTCTCGCACTCTGTTTCAGCCCCTCTGTTTCTCGCCCTCTGTTTCTCGCCCACTGTTTCAGCCCCTCTGTTTCTCGCCCTCTGTTTCAGCCCCTCTGTTTCAGCCCCTCTGTTTCAGCCCCTCTGTTTCTCGCCCTCTGTTTCTCGCCCTCTGTTTCAGCCCCTCTGTTTCTCCCGCTCTTTTTCAGCCCCTCTGTTTCAGCCCCTGTGTTTCAGCCCCTCTGTGACAGCCCCTCTGTTTCTCGCACTCTGTTTCAGCCCCTCTGTTTCTCGCTCTCTGTTTCAGCCCCTCTGTTTCTCGCCCTCAGTTCCAGCCCCTCTGTTTCTCGCTATCTCTTTCAGCCCCTCTGTTTCTCGCCCTCTGTTTGAGCCCCTCTGTTTCAGCACCTGTGTTTCAGCCCCTCTGTTTCAGCCCCTATGTTTCTCGCCCTCTGTTTCTCGCCCTCTGTTTCAACCGCTCTGTTTCAGCCCCTCTGTTTCTCGCCCTCTGTTTCATCCCCTCTGTTTCTCGCCCTCTGTTTCAGCCCCTCTGTTTCAGCCCCTCTGTTTCAGCCCCTCTGTTTCAGCCCCTCTGTTACAGCCAGTCTGTTTCTCGCCCTCTGTTTCTCGCCGTCTGTTTTTCGCCCTCTGTTTCAGCCCCTCTGTTTCAGCCCCTCTGTTTCAGGCCCTCTGTTTCAGCACGTCTGTTTCAGCCCCTCTGTTTCTCGCCCTCTGTTTCTCGCCCTCTGTTTCTCGCCATCTGTTTCTCGTCCTCTGTTTCTAGCCCTCTGTTTCAGCCGCTCTGTTTCTCGCCCTCTGTTTCTCGCCCTCTGTTTCAGCCCCTCTGTTTCGGCCCCTCTGTTTCTGCCCCTCTGATTCAGCCCCTCTGTTTCAGCCCCTCTGTTTCACCCCCTCTGTTTCAGCACCTCTGTTTCAGCCCCTCTGTTTCTCGCCCTCTGATTCTCGCACTCTGTTTCTCGCCCTCTGTTTCTCGCCATCTGTTTCTCGCCCTCTGTTTCTCAACCTGTGTTTCTCAACCTCTGTTTCTCGCCCTGTGTTTCTCGCCCTCTGTTTCAGCCCCTCTGTTTCAGCCCCTCTGTTTCTCGCCCTCTGTTTCTCTCCCTCTGTTTCTCGCCCTCTGTTTCTCGCCCTCTGTTTCAGCCCCTCTGTTTCAGCCCCTCTGTTTCTCGCCCTCTGTTTCTAGCCCTCTGTTTCAGCCCCTCTGTTTCTCGCCCTCTGTTTCAGCCCCTCTGTTTCAGCCCCTCTTTTTCAGCCCCTCTGTTTCTAGCCCTCTGTTTCAGCCCCTCTGTTTCAGCCCCTCTGTTTCAGCCCCTCAGTTTCAGCCCCTCTGTTTCTCGCCTCTGTTTCAGCCCCTCTGTTTCTCGCCCTCTGTTTCAGCCCCTCTGTTTCAGCCCCTCTGTTTCAGCCCCTCTGTTTCAGCCCCTCTGTTTCTCGCCCTCTGTTTCTCGCCCTCTGTTTCATCCCCTCTGTTTCTGAACCGGTGTTTCTTGCCCTCTGTTTCAGCCCCTCTGTTTCAGCCCCTCTGTTTCAGCCCCTCTGTTTCAGCCCCTCTGTTTCTGCCCCTCTGTTTCTCGCCATCTGTTTCTCGCCCTCTGTTTCTCGCTCTCTGTTTCTCGCCCTCTGTTTCACCCCCTCTGTTTCAGCCCCTCTGTTTCAGCCCCTCTGTTTCTCGCCCTCTGTTTCTCGCCCTCTGTTTCTAGCTCTCTGTTTCTCGCCCTCTGTTTCTCGCCCTCTGTTTCAGCCCCTCTGTTTCAGCCCCTCTGTTTTAGCTCCTCTGTTTCAGCCCCTCTGTTTCTCGTCCTCTGTTTCAGCCCCTCTGTTTCTCGCCCTCTGTTTCTCGCCCACTCTTTCATCCCCTCTGTTTCTCGCCCTCTGTTTCAGCCCCTCTGTTTCAGCCCCTCAGTTTCAGCCGCTCTGTTTCTCGCCCTCTGTTTCAGCCCCTCTGTTTCAGCCCCTCTGTTTCAGCCCCTCTGTTTCAGCCCCTCTGTTTCTCGCCCTCTGTTTCTCGCCCACTGTTTCAGCCCCTCTGTTTCTGCCCCGCTGTTTCTCGCCCTCTGTTTCAGCTCCTCTGTTTCAGACCCTCTGTTTCAGCCCCTCTGTTTCAGCCTCTCTGTTTCAGCCCCTCTGTTTCTCGCCCTCTGTTTCGCGCCCTCTGTTTCTCGCCCTTTATATCTAGCCCTCTGTTTCTCGCCCTCTGTTTCTCGCCCTCTGTTTCAGCCCCTCTGTTTCTGCCCCTCTGTTTCAGCCCCTCTGTTTCTCACCCTCTGTTTCGCGCCCTCTGTTTCTCGCCCTTTATTTCTAGCCCTCTGTTTCTCGCCCTCTGTTTCTCGCCCTCTGTTTCAGCCCCTCTGTTTCTGCCCCTCTGTTTCAGCCCCTCTGTTTCAGCCCCTCTGTTTCTCGCACTCTGTTTCAGCCCCTCTGTTTCTCGCCCTCTGTTTCTCGCCCACTGTTTCAGCCCCTCTGTTTCTCGCCCTCTGTTTCAGCCCCTCTGTTTCAGTCCCTCTGTTTCAGCCCCTCTGTTTCAGCCCCTCTGTTTCTCGCCCTCTGATTCTCGCCCTCTGTTTCTCGCCCTCTGTTTCTCGCTCTCTGTTTCAGCCCCTCTGTTTCAGCCCCTCTGTTTCAGCCCCTCTGTTTCAGCCCCTCTGTTTCTCGCCCTCTTTTTCTCGCCCTCTGTTTCAGCCCCTCTGTTTCTCCCGCTCTTTTTCAGCCCCTCTGTTTCAGCCCCTGTGTTTCAGCCCCTCTGTTACAGCCCCTCTGTTTCTCGCACTCTGTTTCAGCCCCTCTGTTTCTCGCTCTCTGTTTCAGCCCCTCTGTTTCTCGCCCTCTGTTCCAGCCCCTCTGTTTCTCGCTATCTCTTTCAGCCCCTCTGTTTCTCGCCCTCTGTTTCAGCCCCTCTGTTTCAGCCCCTCTGTTTCAGCCCCTCTGTTTCAGAACCTCTGTTTCAGCCCCTCTGTTTCTCGCCCTCTGTTTCTCGCCCTCTGTTTTTCGCCCTCTGTTTCAGCTCCTCTGTTTCTCGCCCTCTCTTTCTCGCCCTCTGTTTCAGCCCCTCTGTTTCGCCCCTTCTGTTTCTTGCCCTCTGTTTTAGCCCCTCTGTTTCAGCCCCTCTATTTCACCCCCACTGTATCAGCACGTCTGTTTCAGCCCCTCTGTTTCTCGCCCTCTGTTTCTCGCACTCTGTTTCTCGCACTCTGTTTCTCGCCCTCTGTTTCTCGCCCTCTGTTTCTCAACCTCTGTTTCTCGCCGTGTGTTTCTCGCCCTCAGTTTCAGCCCATCTGTTTCAGCCCCTCTGTTAAACGCCCTCTGTTTCAGCCCCTCTGTTTCAGCCCCTCTGTTTCAGCCCCTCTGTTTCAGCCCCTTTGTTTCAGCCCCTCTGTTTCCCGCCCTCTGTTTCTCGCCCTCTGTGTCAGCCCCTCTGTTTCAGCCCCTCTGTTTCAGCCCCTCTGTTTCTCGCCCTCTGTTTCTCGCCCTCTGTTTCTCGCCCTCTGTTTCTCGCCCTCTGTTTCTCGCCCTCTGTTTCAGCCCCTCTGTTTCAGCCCCTCTGTTTCTCGCCCTCTGTTTCAGCGCCTCTGTTTCAGCCCCTCTGTTGCAGCCTCTCTGTTTCAGCCCCTCTGTTTCTCGCCCTCTGTTTCAGCCCCTCTGTTTCAGCCACTCTGTTTCAGCCCCTCTGTTTCAGCCCGTCTGTTTCAGCCCCTCTGTTTCAGGCACTCTGTTTCAGCCCCTCTGTTTCTCGCCCTCTGTTTCTCGCCCTCTGTTTCAGCCCCTCTGTTTCAGCCCCTCTGTTTCAGCCCCTCTGTTTCAGCCCCTCTGTTTCTCGCCCTCTGTTTCAGCCCCTCTGTTTCAGCCCCTCTGTTTCAGCCCCTCTGTTTCAGCACCTCTGTTTCAGCCCCTCTGTTTCTCGCCCTCTGTTACTCGCCAGCTGTTCCTCGCCCTCTGTTTCTCGCCCTCTGTTTCTCGCCCTCTGTTTCAGCCCGTCTGTTTCTCGCCCTCTGTTTCTCGCCCTCTGTTTCAGCCCCTCTGTTTCAGCCCCTCTGTTTCTCGCCCTCTGTTTCAGCCCCTCTGTTTCAGCCCCTCTTTTTCAGCCCCTCTGTTTCAGCCCCTCTGTTTCACGCCCTCTGTTTCAGCCCCTCTCTTTCTCGCACTCTGTTTCAGCCCCTCTGTTTCTCGCTCTCTGTTTCAGCCCCTCTGTTTCTCGCCCTCTGTTTCAGCCCCTCTTTTTCAGCCCCTCTGTTTCAGCCCCTCTGTTTCAGCCCCTCTGATTCAGCCCCTCTATTTCCGCCCCTCTTTTTCTCGCCCTCTGTTTCAGCCCCTCTGTTTCTCGCTGTCTGTTTCTCGCCCTCTGTTTCAGCCCCTCTGTTTCAGCCCCTCTGTTTCAGCCCATCTGTTTCAGCCCCTCTGTTTCTCGCCCTCTGTTTCAGCCCCTCTGTTTCTCGCTCTCTGTTTTAGCCCCTCTGTTTCTCGACCTCTGTTTCAGCCCCTCAGTTTCAGCCCCTCTGTTTCAGCCACTCTGTTTCAGCCCCTCTGTTTCAGCCCCTCTGTTTCTCGCCCTCTGTTTCTAGCCCTCTGTTTCTCGCCCTCTGTTTCTCGCCCTCTGTTTCAGCCCCTCTGTTTCAGCCCCTCTGTTTCAGCCCCTCTGTTTCTAGCCCTCTGTTTCAGCCCCTCTGTTTCAGCCCCTCTGTTTCAGCCCCTCAGTTTCAGCCCCTCTGTTTCTCGCCTCTGTTTCAGCCCCTCTGTTTCAGCCCCTCTGTTTCAGCCCCTCTGTTTCAGCCCCTCTGTTTCTCGCCCTCTGTTTCTCGCCCTCTGTTTCAGCCCCTCTGTTTCTGCCCCGCTGTTTCTTGCCCTCTGTTTCAGCCCCTCTGTTTCAGCCCCTCTGTTTCAGCCCCTCTGTTTCAGCCCCTCTGTTTCTGCCCCTCTGTTTCTCGCCATCTGTTTCTCGCCCTCTGTTTCTCGCCCTCTGTTTCTCGCCCTCTGTTTCACCCCCTCTGTTTCAGCCCCTCTGTTTCAGCCCCTCTGTTTCTCGCCCTCTGTTTCTCGCCCTCTGTTTCTAGCTCTCTGTTTCTCGCCCTCTGTTTCTCGCCCTCTGTTTCAGCCCCTCTGTTTCAGCCCCTCTGTTTTAGCTCCTCTGTTTCAGCCCCTCTGTTTCTCGCCCTCTGTTTCAGACCCTCTGTTTCTCGCCCTCTGTTTCTCGCCCACTCTTTCAGCCCCTCTGTTTCTCGCCCTCTGTTTCAGCCCCTCTGTTTCAGCCCCTCAGTTTCAGCCGCTCTGTTTCTCGCCCTCTGTTTCAGCCCCTCTGTTTCAGCCCCTCTGTTTCAGCCCCTCTGTTTCAGCCCCTCTGTTTCTCGCCCTCTGTTTCTCGCCCACTGTTTCAGCCCCTCTGTTTCTGCCCCGCTGTTTCTCGCCCTCTGTTTCAGCTCCTCTGTTTCAGACCCTCTGTTTCAGCCCCTCTGTTTCAGCCTCTCTGTTTCAGCCCCTCTGTTTCTCGCCCTCTGTTTCTCGCCCTCTGTTTGTCGCCCTCTGTTTCTCGCCAACTGTTTCTCGCCCTCTGTTTCAGCCCCTCTGTTTCAGCCCCTCTGTTTCAGCCCCTCTGTTTCTCGCCCTCTGTTTCGCGCCCTCTGTTTCTCGCCCTTTATTTCTAGCCCTCTGTTTCTCGCCCTCTGTTTCTCGCCCTCTGTTTCAGCCCCTCTGTTTCTGCCCCTCTGTTTCAGCCCCTCTGTTTCAGCCCCTCTGTTTCTCGCACTCTGTTTCAGCCCCTCTGTTTCTCGCCCTCTGTTTCTCGCCCACTGTTTCAGCCCCTCTGTTTCTCGCCCTCTGTTTCTCGCCCTCTGTTTCAGCCCCTCTGTTTCTGCCCCTCTGTTTCAGCCCCTCTGTTTCAGCCCCTCTGTTTCTCGCACTCTGTTTCAGCCCCTCTGTTTCAGCCCCTCTGTTTCAGCCCCTCTGTTTCTGCCCCTCTGTTTCTCGCCATCTGTTTCTCGCCCTCTGTTTCTCGCTCTCTGTTTCTCGCCCTCTGTTTCACCCCCTCTGTTTCAGCCCCTCTGTTTCAGCCCCTCTGTTTCTCGCCCTCTGTTTCTCGCCCTCTGTTTCTAGCTCTCTGTTTCTCGCCCTCTGTTTCTCGCCCTCTGTTTCAGCCCCTCTGTTTCAGCCCCTCTGTTTTAGCTCCTCTGTTTCAGCCCCTCTGTTTCTCGCCCTCTGTTTCAGACCCTCTGTTTCTCGCCCTCTGTTTCTCGCCCACTCTTTCATCCCCTCTGTTTCTCGCCCTCTGTTTCAGCCCCTCTGTTTCAGCCCCTCAGTTTCAGCCGCTCTGTTTCTCGCCCTCTGTTTCAGCCCCTCTGTTTCAGCCCCTCTGTTTCAGCCCCTCTGTTTCAGCCCCTCTGTTTCTCGCCCTCTGTTTCTCGCCCACTGTTTCAGCCCCTCTGTTTCTGCCCCGCTGTTTCTCGCCCTCTGTTTCAGCTCCTCTGTTTCAGACCCTCTGTTTCAGCCCCTCTGTTTCAGCCTCTCTGTTTCAGCCCCTCTGTTTCTCGCCCTCTGTTTCGCGCCCTCTGTTTCTCGCCCTTTATTTCTAGCCCTCTGTTTCTCGCCCTCTGTTTCTCGCCCTCTGTTTCAGCCCCTCTGTTTCTGCCCCTCTGTTTCAGCCCCTCTGTTTCTCACCCTCTGTTTCGCGCCCTCTGTTTCTCGCCCTTTATTTCTAGCCCTCTGTTTCTCGCCCTCTGTTTCTCGCCCTCTGTTTCAGCCCCTCTGTTTCTGCCCCTCTGTTTCAGCCCCTCTGTTTCAGCCCCTCTGTTTCTCGCACTCTGTTTCAGCCCCTCTGTTTCTCGCCCTCTGTTTCTCGCCCACTGTTTCAGCCCCTCTGTTTCTCGCCCTCTGTTTCAGCCCCTCTGTTTCAGCCCCTCTGTTTCAGCCCCTCTGTTTCAGCCCCTCTGTTTCTCGCCCTCTGATTCTCGCCCTCTGTTTCTCGCCCTCTGTTTCTCGCTCTCTGTTTCAGCCCCTCTGTTTCAGCCCCTCTGTTTCAGCCCCTCTGTTTCAGCCCCTCTGTTTCTCGCCCTCTTTTTCTCGCCCTCTGTTTCAGCCCCTCTGTTTCTCCCGCTCTTTTTCAGCCCCTCTGTTTCAGCCCCTGTGTTTCAGCCCCTCTGTTACAGCCCCTCTGTTTCTCGCACTCTGTTTCAGCCCCTCTGTTTCTCGCTCTCTGTTTCAGCCCCTCTGTTTCTCGCCCTCTGTTCCAGCCCCTCTGTTTCTCGCTATCTCTTTCAGCCCCTCTGTTTCTCGCCCTCTGTTTCAGCCCCTCTGTTTCAGCCCCTCTGTTTCAGCCCCTCTGTTTCAGAACCTCTGTTTCAGCCCCTCTGTTTCTCGCCCTCTGTTTCTCGCCCTCTGTTTTTCGCCCTCTGTTTCAGCTCCTCTGTTTCTCGCCCTCTCTTTCTCGCCCTCTGTTTCAGCCCCTCTGTTTCGCCCCTTCTGTTTCTTGCCCTCTGTTTTAGCCCCTCTGTTTCAGCCCCTCTATTTCACCCCCACTGTATCAGCACGTCTGTTTCAGCCCCTCTGTTTCTCGCCCTCTGTTTCTCGCACTCTGTTTCTCGCACTCTGTTTCTCGCCCTCTGTTTCTCGCCCTCTGTTTCTCAACCTCTGTTTCTCGCCGTGTGTTTCTCGCCCTCAGTTTCAGCCCATCTGTTTCAGCCCCTCTGTTAAACGCCCTCTGTTTCAGCCCCTCTGTTTCAGCCCCTCTGTTTCAGCCCCTCTGTTTCAGCCCCTTTGTTTCAGCCCCTCTGTTTCCCGCCCTCTGTTTCTCGCCCTCTGTGTCAGCCCCTCTGTTTCAGCCCCTCTGTTTCAGCCCCTCTGTTTCTCGCCCTCTGTTTCTCGCCCTCTGTTTCTCGCCCTCTGTTTCTCGCCCTCTGTTTCTCGCCCTCTGTTTCAGCCCCTCTGTTTCAGCCCCTCTGTTTCTCGCCCTCTGTTTCAGCGCCTCTGTTTCAGCCCCTCTGTTGCAGCCTCTCTGTTTCAGCCCCTCTGTTTCTCGCCCTCTGTTTCAGCCCCTCTGTTTCAGCCACTCTGTTTCAGCCCCTCTGTTTCAGCCCGTCTGTTTCAGCCCCTCTGTTTCAGGCACTCTGTTTCAGCCCCTCTGTTTCTCGCCCTCTGTTTCTCGCCCTCTGTTTCAGCCCCTCTGTTTCAGCCCCTCTGTTTCAGCCCCTCTGTTTCAGCCCCTCTGTTTCTCGCCCTCTGTTTCAGCCCCTCTGTTTCAGCCCCTCTGTTTCAGCCCCTCTGTTTCAGCACCTCTGTTTCAGCCCCTCTGTTTCTCGCCCTCTGTTACTCGCCAGCTGTTCCTCGCCCTCTGTTTCTCGCCCTCTGTTTCTCGCCCTCTGTTTCAGCCCGTCTGTTTCTCGCCCTCTGTTTCTCGCCCTCTGTTTCAGCCCCTCTGTTTCAGCCCCTCTGTTTCTCGCCCTCTGTTTCAGCCCCTCTGTTTCAGCCCCTCTTTTTCAGCCCCTCTGTTTCAGCCCCTCTGTTTCACGCCCTCTGTTTCAGCCCCTCTCTTTCTCGCACTCTGTTTCAGCCCCTCTGTTTCTCGCTCTCTGTTTCAGCCCCTCTGTTTCTCGCCCTCTGTTTCAGCCCCTCTGTTTCAGCCCCTCTGTTTCAGCCCCTCTGTTTCAGCCCCTCTGATTCAGCCCCTCTATTTCCGCCCCTCTTTTTCTCGCCCTCTGTTTCAGCCCCTCTGTTTCTCGCTGTCTGTTTCTCGCCCTCTGTTTCAGCCCCTCTGTTTCAGCCCCTCTGTTTCAGCCCATCTGTTTCAGCCCCTCTGTTTCTCGCCCTCTGTTTCAGCCCCTCTGTTTCTCGCTCTCTGTTTTAGCCCCTCTGTTTCTCGACCTCTGTTTCAGCCCCTCAGTTTCAGCCCCTCTGTTTCAGCCACTCTGTTTCAGCCCCTCTGTTTCAGCCCCTCTGTTTCTCGCCCTCTGTTTCTAGCCCTCTGTTTCTCGCCCTCTGTTTCTCGCCCTCTGTTTCAGCCCCTCTGTTTCAGCCCCTCTGTTTCAGCCCCTCTGTTTCTAGCCCTCTGTTTCAGCCCCTCTGTTTCAGCCCCTCTGTTTCAGCCCCTCAGTTTCAGCCCCTCTGTTTCTCGCCTCTGTTTCAGCCCCTCTGTTTCTCGCCCTCTGTTTCAGCCCCTCTGTTTCAGCCCCTCTGTTTCAGCCCCTCTGTTTCAGCCCCTCTGTTTCTCGCCCTCTGTTTCTCGCCCTCTGTTTCAGCCCCTCTGTTTCTGCCCCGCTGTTTCTTGCCCTCTGTTTCAGCCCCTCTGTTTCAGCCCCTCTGTTTCAGCCCCTCTGTTTCAGCCCCTCTGTTTCTGCCCCTCTGTTTCTCGCCATCTGTTTCTCGCCCTCTGTTTCTCGCCCTCTGTTTCTCGCCCTCTGTTTCACCCCCTCTGTTTCAGCCCCTCTGTTTCAGCCCCTCTGTTTCTCGCCCTCTGTTTCTCGCCCTCTGTTTCTAGCTCTCTGTTTCTCGCCCTCTGTTTCTCGCCCTCTGTTTCAGCCCCTCTGTTTCAGCCCCTCTGTTTTAGCTCCTCTGTTTCAGCCCCTCTGTTTCTCGCCCTCTGTTTCAGACCCTCTGTTTCTCGCCCTCTGTTTCTCGCCCACTCTTTCAGCCCCTCTGTTTCTCGCCCTCTGTTTCAGCCCCTCTGTTTCAGCCCCTCAGTTTCAGCCGCTCTGTTTCTCGCCCTATGTTTCAGCCCCTCTGTTTCAGCCCCTCTGTTTCAGCCCCTCTGTTTCAGCCCCTCTGTTTCTCGCCCTCTGTTTCTCGCCCACTGTTTCAGCCCCTCTGTTTCTGCCCCGCTGTTTCTCGCCCTCTGTTTCAGCTCCTCTGTTTCAGACCCTCTGTTTCAGCCCCTCTGTTTCAGCCTCTCTGTTTCAGCCCCTCTGTTTCTCGCCCTCTGTTTCTCGCCCTCTGTTTGTCGCCCTCTGTTTCTCGCCAACTGTTTCTCGCCCTCTGTTTCAGCCCCTCTGTTTCAGCCCCTCTGTTTCAGCCCCTCTGTTTCTCGCCCTCTGTTTCGCGCCCTCTGTTTCTCGCCCTTTATTTCTAGCCCTCTGTTTCTCGCCCTCTGTTTCTCGCCCTCTGTTTCAGCCCCTCTGTTTCTGCCCCTCTGTTTCAGCCCCTCTGTTTCAGCCCCTCTGTTTCTCGCACTCTGTTTCAGCCCCTCTGTTTCTCGCCCTCTGTTTCTCGCCCACTGTTTCAGCCCCTCTGTTTCTCGCCCTCTGTTTCAGCCCCTCTGTTTCAGCCCCTCTGTTTCAGCCCCTCTGTTTCTCGCCCTCTGTTTCTCGCCCTCTGTTTCAGCCCCTCTGTTTCTCCCGCTCTTTTTCAGCCCCTCTGTTTCAGCCCCTGTGTTTCAGCCCCTCTGTGACAGCCCCTCTGTTTCTCGCACTCTGTTTCAGCTTCTCTGTTTCTCGCTCTCTGTTTCAGCCCCTCTGTTTCTCGCCCTCTGTTCCAGCCCCTCTGTTTCTCGCTATCTCTTTCAGCCCCTCTGTTTCTCGCCCTCTGTTTGAGCCCCTCTGTTTCAGCACCTGTGTTTCAGCCCCTCTGTTTCAGCCCCTATGTTTCTCGCCCTCTGTTTCTCGCCCTCTGTTTCAACCGCTCTGTTTCAGCCCCTCTGTTTCTCGCCCTCTGTTTCATCCCCTCTGTTTCTCGCCCTCTGTTTCAGCCCCTCTGTTTCAGCCCCTCTGTTTCAGCCCCTCTGTTTCAGCCCCTCTGTTACAGCCAGTCTGTTTCTCGCCCTCTGTTTCTCGCCGTCTGTTTTTCGCCCTCTGTTTCAGCCCCTCTGTTTCAGCCCCTCTGTTTCAGGCCCTCTGTTTCAGCACGTCTGTTTCAGCCCCTCTGTTTCTCGCCCTCTGTTTCTCGCCCTCTGTTTCTCGCCATCTGTTTCTCGTCCTCTGTTTCTAGCCCTCTGTTTCAGCCGCTCTGTTTCTCGCCCTCTGTTTCTCGCCCTCTGTTTCAGCCCCTCTGTTTCGGCCCCTCTGTTTCTGCCCCTCTGTTTCAGCCCCTCTGTTTCAGCCCCTCTGTTTCACCCCCTCTGTTTCAGCACCTCTGTTTCAGCCCCTCTGTTTCTCGCCCTCTGATTCTCGGACTCTGTTTCTCGCCCTCTGTTTCTCGCCCTCTGTTTCTCGCCCTCTGTTTCTCAACCTGTGTTTCTCAACCTCTGTTTCTCGCCCTGTGTTTCTCGCCCACTGTTTCAGCCCCTCTGTTTCAGCCCCTCTGTTTCTCGCACTCTGTTTCTCTCCCTCTCTTTCTCGCCCTCTGTTTCTCGCCCTCTGTTTCAGCCCCTCTGTTTCAGCCCCTCTGTTTCAGCCCCTCTGTTTCAGCCCCTCTGTTTCAGCCCCTCTGTTTCTCGCCCTCCGTTTCAGCCCCTCTGTTTCTCGCCCTCTGTTTCAGCCCCTCTGTTTCAGCCCCTCTGTTTCAGCCCCTCTGTTTCAGACCCTCTGTTTCTCGCCCTCTGTTTCTCGCCCTCTGTGTCAGCCCCTCTGTTTCAGCCCCTCTGTTACAGCCAGTCTGTTTCTCGCCCTCTGTTTCTCGCCGTCTGTTTTTCGCCCTCTGTTTCAGCCCCTCTGTTTCAGCCCCTCTGTTTCAGCCGCTCTGTTTCAGCCCTCTGTTTCAGCCTCTCTGTTTCAGCCCCTCTGTTTCAGCCCCTCTGTTTCAGCCAGTCTATTTCTCGCCCTCTGTTTCTCGTCGTCTGTTTCTCGCCCTCTGTTTCAGCCCCTCTGTTTCAGCCCCACTGTTTCTCGCCCTCTGTTTCAGCCCCTCTGTTTCAGCCCCTCTGTTTCTCGCCCTCTGTTTCAGCCCCTCTGTTCCTCGCCCTCTGTTTCAGCCCCTCTGTTTCAGCCCCTCTGTTTCAGCCCCTCTGTTTCTCGCCCTCTGTTTCTCGCCCTCTGTTTCAGCCCCTCTGTTTCAGCCCCGCTGTTTCTCGCCCTCTGTTTCAGCCCCTCTGTTTCAGCCCCTCTGTTTCTCGCCCTCTGTTTCTAGCCCTCTGTTTCTCGCCCTCTGTTTCTCGCCCTCTGTTTCAGCCCCTCTGTTTCAGCCCCTCTGTTTCAGCCCCTCTGTTTCTAGCCCTCTGTTTCAGCCCCTCTGTTTCAGCCCCTCTGTTTCAGCCCCTCAGTTTCAGCCCCTCTGTTTCTCGCCTCTGTTTCAGCCCCTCTGTTTCTCGCCCTCTGTTTCAGCCCCTCTGTTTCAGCCCCTCTGTTTCAGCCCCTCTGTTTCAGCCCCTCTGTTTCTCGCCCTCTGTTTCTCGCCCTCTGTTTCAGCCCCTCTGTTTCTGCCCCGCTGTTTCTTGCCCTCTGTTTCAGCCCCTCTGTTTCAGCCCCTCTGTTTCAGCCCCTCTGTTTCAGCCCCTCTGTTTCTGCCCCTCTGTTTCTCGCCATCTGTTTCTCGCCCTCTGTTTCTCGCTCTCTGTTTCTCGCCCTCTGTTTCACCCCCTCTGTTTCAGCCCCTCTGTTTCAGCCCCTCTGTTTCTCGCCCTCTGTTTCTCGCCCTCTGTTTCTAGCTCTCTGTTTCTCGCCCTCTGTTTCTCGCCCTCTGTTTCAGCCCCTCTGTTTCAGCCCCTCTGTTTTAGCTCCTCTGTTTCAGCCCCTCTGTTTCTCGCCCTCTGTTTCAGACCCTCTGTTTCTCGCCCTCTGTTTCTCGCCCACTCTTTCAGCCCCTCTGTTTCTCGCCCTCTGTTTCAGCCCCTCTGTTTCAGCCCCTCAGTTTCAGCCGCTCTGTTTCTCGCCCTCTGTTTCAGCCCCTCTGTTTCAGCCCCTCTGTTTCAGCCCCTCTGTTTCAGCCCCTCTGTTTCTCGCCCTCTGTTTCTCGCCCACTGTTTCAGCCCCTCTGTTTCTGCCCCGCTGTTTCTCGCCCTCTGTTTCAGCTCCTCTGTTTCAGACCCTCTGTTTCAGCCCCTCTGTTTCAGCCTCTCTGTTTCAGCCCCTCTGTTTCTCGCCCTCTGTTTCTCGCCCTCTGTTTGTCGCCCTCTGTTTCTCGCCAACTGTTTCTCGCCCTCTGTTTCAGCCCCTCTGTTTCAGCCCCTCTGTTTCAGCCCCTCTGTTTCTCGCCCTCTGTTTCGCGCCCTCTGTTTCTCGCCCTTTATTTCTAGCCCTCTGTTTCTCGCCCTCTGTTTCTCGCCCTCTGTTTCAGCCCCTCTGTTTCTGCCCCTCTGTTTCAGCCCCTCTGTTTCAGCCCCTCTGTTTCTCGCACTCTGTTTCAGCCCCTCTGTTTCTCGCCCTCTGTTTCTCGCCCACTGTTTCAGCCCCTCTGTTTCTCGCCCTCTGTTTCAGCCCCTCTGTTTCAGCCCCTCTGTTTCAGCCCCTCTGTTTCTCGCCCTCTGTTTCTCGCCCTCTGTTTCAGCCCCTCTGTTTCTCCCGCTCTTTTTCAGCCCCTCTGTTTCAGCCCCTGTGTTTCAGCCCCTCTGTGACAGCCCCTCTGTTTCTCGCACTCTGTTTCAGCCCCTCTGTTTCTCGCTCTCTGTTTCAGCCCCTCTGTTTCTCGCCCTCTGTTCCAGCCCCTCTGTTTCTCGCTATCTCTTTCAGCCCCTCTGTTTCTCGCCCTCTGTTTGAGCCCCTCTGTTTCAGCACCTGTGTTTCAGCCCCTCTGTTTCAGCCCCTATGTTTCTCGCCCTCTGTTTCTCGCCCTCTGTTTCAACCGCTCTGTTTCAGCCCCTCTGTTTCTCGCCCTCTGTTTCATCCCCTCTGTTTCTCGCCCTCTGTTTCAGCCCCTCTGTTTCAGCCCCTCTGTTTCAGCCCCTCTGTTTCAGCCCCTCTGTTACAGCCAGTCTGTTTCTCGCCCTCTGTTTCTCGCCGTCTGTTTTTCGCCCTCTGTTTCAGCCCCTCTGTTTCAGCCCCTCTGTTTCAGGCCCTCTGTTTCAGCACGTCTGTTTCAGCCCCTCTGTTTCTCGCCCTCTGTTTCTCGCCCTCTGTTTCTCGCCATCTGTTTCTCGTCCTCTGTTTCTAGCCCTCTGTTTCAGCCGCTCTGTTTCTCGCCCTCTGTTTCTCGCCCTCTGTTTCAGCCCCTCTGTTTCGGCCCCTCTGTTTCTGCCCCTCTGTTTCAGCCCCTCTGTTTCAGCCCCTCTGTTTCACCCCCTCTGTTTCAGCACCTCTGTTTCAGCCCCTCTGTTTCTCGCCCTCTGTTTCTCGCCCTCTGTTTCTCGCCCTCTGTTTCTCAACCTGTGTTTCTCAACCTCTGTTTCTCGCCCTGTGTTTCTCGCCCTCTGTTTCAGCCCCTCTGTTTCAGCCCCTCTGTTTCTCGCACTCTGTTTCTCTCCCTCTGTTTCTCGCCCTCTGTTTCTCGCCCTCTGTTTCAGCCCCTCTGTTTCAGCCCCTCTGTTTCAGCCCCTCTGTTTCAGCCCCTCTGTTTCAGCCCCTCTGTTTCTCGCCCTCCGTTTCAGCCCCTCTGTTTCTCGCCCTCTGTTTCAGCCCCTCTGTTTCAGCCCCTCTGTTTCAGCCCCTCTGTTTCAGACCCTCTGTTTCTCGCCCTCTGTTTCTCGCCCTCTGTGTCAGCCCCTCTGTTTCAGCCCCTCTGTTACAGCCAGTCTGTTTCTCGCCCTCTGTTTCTCGCCGTCTGTTTTTCGCCCTCTGTTTCAGCCCCTCTGTTTCAGCCCCTCTGTTTCAACGCTCTGTTTCAGCCCTCTGTTTCAGCCTCTCTGTTTCAGCCCCTCTGTTTCAGCCCCTCTGTTTCAGCCAGTCTATTTCTCGCCCTCTGTTTCTCGTCGTCTGTTTCTCGCCCTCTGTTTCAGCCCCTCTGTTTCAGCCCCACTGTTTCTCGCCCTCTGTTTCAGCCCCTCTGTTTCAGCCCCTCTGTTTCTCGCCCTCTGTTTCAGCCCCTCTGTTCCTCGCCCTCTGTTTCAGCCCCTCTGTTTCAGCCCCTCTGTTTCAGCCCCTCTGTTTCTCGCCCTCTGTTTCTCGCCCTCTGTTTCAGCCCCTCTGTTTCAGCCCCGCTGTTTCTCGCCCTCTGTTTCAGCCCCTCTGTTTCAGCCCCTCTGTTTCAGCCCCTCTGTTTCAGCCCCTCTGTTTCTCGCCCTCTGTTTCTCGCACTCTGTTTCAGCCCCTCTGTTTCAGCCGCTCTGTTTCAGCCCCTCTGTTTCAGCCTCTCTGTTTCAGACCCTCTGTTTAAGCCCCTCTGTTTCTCGACCTCTGTTTCTCGCCTCTGTTTCAGCCCCTCTGTTTGAGCCCCGCTGTTTCTCGCCCTCTGTTTCTCGCCCTCTGTTTCTCGCCCTCTGTTTCAGCCCCTCTGTTTCAGCCCCTCTGTTTCAGCCCCTCTGTTTCAGCCCCTCTGTTTCTCGCCAACTGTTTCAGCCCCTCTGTTTCAGCCCCTCTGTTTCAGCCCCTCTGTTTCAGCCCCTCTGTTTCAGGCCCTCTGTTTCAGCACGTCTGTTTCAGCCCCTCTGTTTCTCGCCCTCTGTTTCTCGCCCTCTGTTTCTCGCCATCTGTTTCTCGTCCTCTGTTTCTAGCCCTCTGTTTCAGCCGCTCTGTTTCTCGCCCTCTGTTTCTCGCCCTCTGTTTCAGTCCCTCTGTTTCGGCCCCTCTGTTTCTGCCCCTCTGTTTCAGCCCCTTTATTTCAGCCCCTCTGTTTCCCGCCCTCTGTTTCTCGCCCTCTGTGTCAGCCCCTCTGTTTCAGCCCCTCTGTTTCAGCCCCTCTGTTTCTCGCCCTCTGTTTCTCGCCCTCTGTTTCTCGCCCTCTGTTTCTCGCCCTCTGTTTCAGCCCCTCTGTTTCAGCCCCTCTGTTTCATCCCCTCTGTTTCTCGCCCTCTGTTTCAGCCCCTCTGTTTCAGCCCCTCTGTTTCAGCCCCTCTGTTTCTAGCCCTCTGTTTCAGCCCCTCTGTTTCAGCCCCTCTGTTTCAGCCCCTCAGTTTCAGCCCCTCTGTTTCTCGCCTCTGTTTCAGCCCCTCTGTTTCTCGCCCTCTGTTTCAGCCCCTCTGTTTCAGCCCCTCTGTTTCAGCCCCTCTGTTTCAGCCCCTCTGTTTCTCGCCCTCTGTTTCTCGCCCTCTGTTTCAGCCCCTCTGTTTCTGCCCCG
The DNA here is from genome assembly GCF_030684315.1 of Stegostoma tigrinum. Taxonomy (NCBI): domain Eukaryota; kingdom Metazoa; phylum Chordata; class Chondrichthyes; order Orectolobiformes; family Stegostomatidae; genus Stegostoma; species Stegostoma tigrinum. The sequence goes on along the minus strand of NW_026728494.1, from coordinate 580,509 downwards.
CTGTTTCTTGCCCTCTGTTTCAGCCCCTCTGTTTCAGCCCCTCTGTTTCAGCCCCTCTGTTTCAGCCCCTCTGTTTCTGCCCCTCTGTTTCTCGCCATCTGTTTCTCGCCCTCTGTTTCTCGCTCTCTGTTTCTCGCCCTCTGTTTCACCCCCTCTGTTTCAGCCCCTCTGTTTCAGCCCCTCTGTTTCTCGCCCTCTGTTTCTCGCCCTCTGTTTCTAGCTCTCTGTTTCTCGCCCTCTGTTTCTCGCCCTCTGTTTCAGCCCCTCTGTTTCAGCCCCTCTGTTTTAGCTCCTCTGTTTCAGCCCCTCTGTTTCTCGCCCTCTGTTTCAGACCCTCTGTTTCTCGCCCTCTGTTTCTCGCCCACTCTTTCAGCCCATCTGTTTCTCGCCCTCTGTTTCAGCCCCTCTGTTTCAGCCCCTCAGTTTCAGCCGCTCTGTTTCTCGCCCTCTGTTTCAGCCCCTCTGTTTCAGCCCCTCTGTTTCAGCCCCTCTGTTTCAGCCCCTCTGTTTCTCGCCCTCAGTTTCTCGCCCACTGTTTCAGCCCCTCTGTTTCTGCCCCGCTGTTTCTCGCCCTCTGTTTCAGCTCCTCTGTTTCAGACCCTCTGTTTCAGCCCCTCTGTTTCAGCCTCTCTGTTTCAGCCCCTCTGTTTCTCGCCCTCTGTTTCTCGCCCTCTGTTTGTCGCCCTCTGTTTCTCGCCAACTGTTTCTCGCCCTCTGTTTCAGCCCCTCTGTTTCAGCCCCTCTGTTTCAGCCCCTCTGTTTCTCGCCCTCTGTTTCGCGCCCTCTGTTTCTCGCCCTTTATTTCTAGCCCTCTGTTTCTCGCCCTCTGTTTCTCGCCCTCTGTTTCAGCCCCTCTGTTTCTGCCCCTCTGTTTCAGCCCCTCTGTTTCAGCCCCTCTGTTTCTCGCACTCTGTTTCAGCCCCTCTGTTTCTCGCCCTCTGTTTCTCGCCCACTGTTTCAGCCCCTCTGTTTCTCGCCCTCTGTTTCAGCCCCTCTGTTTCAGCCCCTCTGTTTCAGCCCCTCTGTTTCTCGCCCTCTGTTTCTCGCCCTCTGTTTCAGCCCCTCTGTTTCTCCCGCTCTTTTTCAGCCCCTCTGTTTCAGCCCCTGTGTTTCAGCCCCTCTGTGACAGCCCCTCTGTTTCTCGCACTCTGTTTCAGCTTCTCTGTTTCTCGCTCTCTGTTTCAGCCCCTCTGTTTCTCGCCCTCTGTTCCAGCCCCTCTGTTTCTCGCTATCTCTTTCAGCCCCTCTGTTTCTCGCCCTCTGTTTGAGCCCCTCTGTTTCAGCACCTGTGTTTCAGCCCCTCTGTTTCAGCCCCTACGTTTCTCGCCCTCTGTTTCTCGCCCTCTGTTTCAACCGCTCTGTTTCAGCCCCTCTGTTTCTCGCCCTCTGTTTCATCCCCTCTGTTTCTCGCCCTCTGTTTCAGCCCCTCTGTTTCAGCCCCTCTGTTTCAGCCCCTCTGTTTCAGCCCCTCTGTTACAGCCAGTCTGTTTCTCGCCCTCTGTTTCTCGCCGTCTGTTTTTCGCCCTCTGTTTCAGCCCCTCTGTTTCAGCCCCTCTGTTTCAGGCCCTCTGTTTCAGCACGTCTGTTTCAGCCCCTCTGTTTCTCGCCATCTGTTTCTCGTCCTCTGTTTCTAGCCCTCTGTTTCAGCCGCTCTGTTTCTCGCCCTCTGTTTCTCGCCCTCTGTTTCAGCCCCTCTGTTTCGGCCCCTCTGTTTCTGCCCCTCTGTTTCAGCCCCTCTGTTTCAGCCCCTCTGTTTCACCCCCTCTGTTTCAGCACCTCTGTTTCAGCCCCTCTGTTTCTCGCCCTCTGATTCTCGGACTCTGTTTCTCGCCCTCTGTTTCTCGCCCTCTGTTTCTCGCGCTCTGTTTCTCAACCTGTGTTTCTCAACCTCTGTTTCTCGCCCTGTGTTTCTCGCCCTCTGTTTCAGCCCCTCTGTTTCAGCCCCTCTGTTTCTCGCACTCTGTTTCTCTCCCTCTCTTTCTCGCCCTCTGTTTCTCGCCCTCTGTTTCAGCCCCTCTGTTTCAGCCCCTCTGTTTCAGCCCCTCTGTTTCAGCCCCTCTGTTTCAGCCCCTCTGTTTCTCGCCCTCCGTTTCAGCCCCTCTGTTTCTCGCCCTCTGTTTCAGCCCCTCTGTTTCAGCCCCTCTGTTTCAGCCCCTCTGTTTCAGACCCTCTGTTTCTCGCCCTCTGTTTCTCGCCCTCTGTGTCAGCCCCTCTGTTTCAGCCCCTCTGTTACAGCCAGTCTGTTTCTCGCCCTCTGTTTCTCGCCGTCTGTTTTTCGCCCTCTGTTTCAGCCCCTCTGTTTCAGCCCCTCTGTTTCAGCCGCTCTGTTTCAGCCCTCTGTTTCAGCCTCTCTGTTTCAGCCCCTCTGTTTCAGCCCCTCTGTTTCAGCCAGTCTATTTCTCGCCCTCTGTTTCTCGTCGTCTGTTTCTCGCCCTCTGTTTCAGCCCCTCTGTTTCAGCCCCACTGTTTCTCGCCCTCTGTTTCAGCCCCTCTGTTTCAGCCCCTCTGTTTCTCGCCCTCTGTTTCAGCCCCTCTGTTCCTCGCCCTCTGTTTCAGCCCCTCTGTTTCAGCCCCTCTGTTTCAGCCCCTCTGTTTCTCGCCCTCTGTTTCTCGCCCTCTGTTTCAGCCCCTCTGTTTCAGCCCCGCTGTTTCTCGCCCTCTGTTTCAGCCCCTCTGTTTCAGCCCCTCTGTTTCTCGCCCTCTGTTTCTAGCCCTCTGTTTCTCGCCCTCTGTTTCTCGCCCTCTGTTTCAGCCCCTCTGTTTCAGCCCCTCTGTTTCAGCCCCTCTGTTTCTAGCCCTCTGTTTCAGCCCCTCTGTTTCAGCCCCTCTGTTTCAGCCCCTCAGTTTCAGCCCCTCTGTTTCTCGCCTCTGTTTCAGCCCCTCTGTTTCTCGCCCTCTGTTTCAGCCCCTCTGTTTCAGCCCCTCTGTTTCAGCCCCTCTGTTTCAGCCCCTCTGTTTCTCGCCCTCTGTTTCTCGCCCTCTGTTTCAGCCCCTCTGTTTCTGCCCCGCTGTTTCTTGCCCTCTGTTTCAGCCCCTCTGTTTCAGCCCCTCTGTTTCAGCCCCTCTGTTTCAGCCCCTCTGTTTCTGCCCCTCTGTTTCTCGCCATCTGTTTCTCGCCCTCTGTTTCTCGCTCTCTGTTTCTCGCCCTCTGTTTCACCCCCTCTGTTTCAGCCCCTCTGTTTCAGCCCCTCTGTTTCTCGCCCTCTGTTTCTCGCCCTCTGTTTCTAGCTCTCTGTTTCTCGCCCTCTGTTTCTCGCCCTCTGTTTCAGCCCCTCTGTTTCAGCCCCTCTGTTTTAGCTCCTCTGTTTCAGCCCCTCTGTTTCTCGCCCTCTGTTTCAGACCCTCTGTTTCTCGCCCTCTGTTTCTCGCCCACTCTTTCAGCCCCTCTGTTTCTCGCCCTCTGTTTCAGCCCCTCTGTTTCAGCCCCTCAGTTTCAGCCGCTCTGTTTCTCGCCCTCTGTTTCAGCCCCTCTGTTTCAGCCCCTCTGTTTCAGCCCCTCTGTTTCAGCCCCTCTGTTTCTCGCCCTCTGTTTCTCGCCCACTGTTTCAGCCCCTCTGTTTCTGCCCCGCTGTTTCTCGCCCTCTGTTTCAGCTCCTCTGTTTCAGACCCTCTGTTTCAGCCCCTCTGTTTCAGCCTCTCTGTTTCAGCCCCTCTGTTTCTCGCCCTCTGTTTCTCGCCCTCTGTTTGTCGCCCTCTGTTTCTCGCCAACTGTTTCTCGCCCTCTGTTTCAGCCCCTCTGTTTCAGCCCCTCTGTTTCAGCCCCTCTGTTTCTCGCCCTCTGTTTCGCGCCCTCTGTTTCTCGCCCTTTATTTCTAGCCCTCTGTTTCTCGCCCTCTGTTTCTCGCCCTCTGTTTCAGCCCCTCTGTTTCTGCCCCTCTGTTTCAGCCCCTCTGTTTCAGCCCCTCTGTTTCTCGCACTCTGTTTCAGCCCCTCTGTTTCTCGCCCTCTGTTTCTCGCCCACTGTTTCAGCCCCTCTGTTTCTCGCCCTCTGTTTCAGCCCCTCTGTTTCAGCCCCTCTGTTTCAGCCCCTCTGTTTCTCGCCCTCTGTTTCTCGCCCTCTGTTTCAGCCCCTCTGTTTCTCCCGCTCTTTTTCAGCCCCTCTGTTTCAGCCCCTGTGTTTCAGCCCCTCTGTGACAGCCCCTCTGTTTCTCGCACTCTGTTTCAGCCCCTCTGTTTCTCGCTCTCTGTTTCAGCCCCTCTGTTTCTCGCCCTCTGTTCCAGCCCCTCTGTTTCTCGCTATCTCTTTCAGCCCCTCTGTTTCTCGCCCTCTGTTTGAGCCCCTCTGTTTCAGCACCTGTGTTTCAGCCCCTCTGTTTCAGCCCCTATGTTTCTCGCCCTCTGTTTCTCGCCCTCTGTTTCAACCGCTCTGTTTCAGCCCCTCTGTTTCTCGCCCTCTGTTTCATCCCCTCTGTTTCTCGCCCTCTGTTTCAGCCCCTCTGTTTCAGCCCCTCTGTTTCAGCCCCTCTGTTTCAGCCCCTCTGTTACAGCCAGTCTGTTTCTCGCCCTCTGTTTCTCGCCGTCTGTTTTTCGCCCTCTGTTTCAGCCCCTCTGTTTCAGCCCCTCTGTTTCAGGCCCTCTGTTTCAGCACGTCTGTTTCAGCCCCTCTGTTTCTCGCCCTCTGTTTCTCGCCCTCTGTTTCTCGCCATCTGTTTCTCGTCCTCTGTTTCTAGCCCTCTGTTTCAGCCGCTCTGTTTCTCGCCCTCTGTTTCTCGCCCTCTGTTTCAGCCCCTCTGTTTCGGCCCCTCTGTTTCTGCCCCTCTGTTTCAGCCCCTCTGTTTCAGCCCCTCTGTTTCACCCCCTCTGTTTCAGCACCTCTGTTTCAGCCCCTCTGTTTCTCGCCCTCTGATTCTCGCACTCTGTTTCTCGCCCTCTGTTTCTCGCCCTCTGTTTCTCGCCCTCTGTTTCTCAACCTGTGTTTCTCAACCTCTGTTTCTCGCCCTGTGTTTCTCGCCCTCTGTTTCAGCCCCTCTGTTTCAGCCCCTCTGTTTCTCGCACTCTGTTTCTCTCCCTCTGTTTCTCGCCCTCTGTTTCTCGCCCTCTGTTTCAGCCCCTCTGTTTCAGCCCCTCTGTTTCAGCCCCTCTGTTTCAGCCCCTCTGTTTCAGCCCCTCTGTTTCTCGCCCTCCGTTTCAGCCCCTCTGTTTCTCGCCCTCTGTTTCAGCCCCTCTGTTTCAGCCCCTCTGTTTCAGCCCCTCTGTTTCAGACCCTCTGTTTCTCGCCCTCTGTGTCAGCCCCTCTGTTTCAGCCCCTCTGTTACAGCCAGTCTGTTTCTCGCCCTCTGTTTCTCGCCGTCTGTTTTTCGCCCTCTGTTTCAGCCCCTCTGTTTCAGCCCCTCTGTTTCAACGCTCTGTTTCAGCCCTCTGTTTCAGCCTCTCTGTTTCAGCCCCTCTGTTTCAGCCCCTCTGTTTCAGCCAGTCTATTTCTCGCCCTCTGTTTCTCGTCGTCTGTTTCTCGCCCTCTGTTTCAGCCCCTCTGTTTCAGCCCCACTGTTTCTCGCCCTCTGTTTCAGCCCCTCTGTTTCAGCCCCTCTGTTTCTCGCCCTCTGTTTCAGCCCCTCTGTTCCTCGCCCTCTGTTTCAGCCCCTCTGTTTCAGCCCCTCTGTTTCAGCCCCTCTGTTTCTCGCCCTCTGTTTCTCGCCCTCTGTTTCAGCCCCTCTGTTTCAGCCCCGCTGTTTCTCGCCCTCTGTTTCAGCCCCTCTGTTTCAGCCCCTCTGTTTCAGCCCCTCTGTTTCAGCCCCTCTGTTTCTCGCCCTCTGTTTCTCGCACTCTGTTTCAGCCCCTCTGTTTCAGCCGCTCTGTTTCAGCCCCTCTGTTTCAGCCTCTCTGTTTCAGACCCTCTGTTTAAGCCCCTCTGTTTCTCGACCTCTGTTTCTCGCCTCTGTTTCAGCCCCTCTGTTTGAGCCCCGCTGTTTCTCGCCCTCTGTTTCTCGCCCTCTGTTTCTCGCCCTCTGTTTCAGCCCCTCTGTTTCAGCCCCTCTGTTTCAGCCCCTCTGTTTCAGCCCCTCTGTTTCTCGCCAACTGTTTCAGCCCCTCTGTTTCAGCCCCTCTGTTTCATCCCCTCTGTTTCAGCCCCTCTGTTTCAGGCCCTCTGTTTCAGCACGTCTGTTTCAGCCCCTCTGTTTCTCGCCCTCTGTTTCTCGCCCTCTGTTTCTCGCCATCTGTTTCTCGTCCTCTGTTTCTAGCCCTCTGTTTCAGCCGCTCTGTTTCTCGCCCTCTGTTTCTCGCCCTCTGTTTCAGTCCCTCTGTTTCGGCCCCTCTGTTTCTGCCCCTCTGTTTCAGCCCCTTTATTTCAGCCCCTCTGTTTCCCGCCCTCTGTTTCTCGCCCTCTGTGTCAGCCCCTCTGTTTCAGCCCCTCTGTTTCAGCCCCTCTGTTTCTCGCCCTCTGTTTCTCGCCCTCTGTTTCTCGCCCTCTGTTTCTCGCCCTCTGTTTCAGCCCCTCTGTTTCAGCCCCTCTGTTTCAGCCCCTCTGTTTCTCGCCCTCTGTTTCAGCGCCTCTGTTTCAGCCCCTCTGTTGCAGCCTCTCTGTTTCAGCCCCTCTGTTTCTCGCCCTCTGTTTCAGCCCCTCTGTTTCAGCCACTCTGTTTCAGCCCCTCTGTTTCAGCCCGTCTGTTTCAGCCCCTCTGTTTCAGGCACTCTGTTTCAGCCCCTCTGTTTCTCGCCCTCTGTTTCTCGCCCTCTGTTTCAGCCCCTCTGTTTCAGCCCCTCTGTTTCAGCCCCTCTGTTTCAGCCTCTCTGTTTCTCGCCCTCTGTTTCAGCCCCTCTGTTTCAGCCCCTCTGTTTCAGCCCCTCTGTTTCAGCACCTCTGTTTCAGCCCCTCTGTTTCTCGCCCTCTGTTACTCGCCAGCTGTTTCTCGCCCTCTGTTTCTCGCCCTCTGTTTCTCGCCCTCTGTTTCAGCCCCTCTGTTTCTCGCCCTCTGTTTCTCGCCCTCTGTTTCAGCCCCTCTGTTTCAGCCCCTCTGTTTCTCGCCCTCTGTTTCAGCCCCTCTGTTTCAGCCCCTCTTTTTCAGCCCCTCTGTTTCAGCCCCTCTGATTCACGCCCTCTGTTTCAGCCCCTCTCTTTCTCGCACTCTGTTTCAGCCCCTCTGTTTCTCGCTCTCTGTTTCAGCCCCTCTGTTTCTCGCCCTCTGTTTCAGCCCCTCTGTTTCAGCCCCTCTGTTTCAGCCCCTCTGTTTCAGCCCCTCTGATTCAGCCCCTCTATTTCCGCCCCTCTTTTTCTCGCCCTCTGTTTCAGCCCCTCTGTTTCTCGCTGTCTGTTTCTCGCCCTCTGTTTCAGCCCCTCTGTTTCAGCCCCTCTGTTTCAGCCCATCTGTTTCAGCCCCTCTGTTTCTCGCCCTCTGTTTCAGCCCCTCTGTTTCTCGCTCTCTGTTTTAGCCCCTCTGTTTCTCGACCTCTGTTTCAGCCCCTCTGTTTCAGCCCCTCTGTTTCAGCCACTCTGTTTCAGCCCCTCTGTTTCAGCCCCTCTGTTTCTGCCCCTCTGTTTCTCGCCATCTGTTTCTCGCCCTCTGTTTCTCGCTCTCTGTTTCTCGCCCTCTGTTTCACCCCCTCTGTTTCAGCCCCTCTGTTTCAGCCCCTCTGTTTCTCGCCCTCTGTGTCTCGCCCTCTGTTTCTAGCTCTCTGTTTCTCGCCCTCTGTTTCTCGCCCTCTGTTTCAGCCCCTCTGTTTCAGCCCCTCTGTTTTAGCTCCTCTGTTTCAGCCCCTCTGTTTCTCGCCCTCTGTTTCAGACCCTCTGTTTCTCGCCCTCTGTTTCTCGCCCACTCTTTCAGCCCCTCTGTTTCTCGCCCTCTGTTTCAGCCCCTCTGTTTCAGCCCCTCAGTTTCAGCCGCTCTGTTTCTCGCCCTCTGTTTCAGCCCCTCTGTTTCAGCCCCTCTGTTTCAGCCCCTCTGTTTCTCGCCCTCTGTTTCTCGCCCACTGTTTCAGCCCCTCTGTTTCTGCCCCGCTGTTTCTCGCCCTCTGTTTCAGCTCCTCTGTTTCAGACCCTCTGTTTCAGCCCCTCTGTTTCAGCCTCTCTGTTTCAGCCCCTCTGTTTCTCGCCCTCTGTTTCTCGCCCTCTGTTTGTCGCCCTCTGTTTCTCGCCAACTGTTTCTCGCCCTCTGTTTCAGCCCCTCTGTTTCAGCCCCTCTGTTTCAGCCCCTCTGTTTCTCGCCCTCTGTTTCGCGCCCTCTGTTTCTCGCCCTTTATTTCTAGCCCTCTGTTTCTCGCCCTCTGTTTCTCGCCCTCTGTTTCAGCCCCTCTGTTTCTGCCCCTCTGTTTCAGCCCCTCTGTTTCAGCCCCTCTGTTTCTCGCACTCTGTTTCAGCCCCTCTGTTTCTCGCCCTCTGTTTCTCGCCCACTGTTTCAGCCCCTCTGTTTCTCGCCCTCTGTTTCAGCCCCTCTGTTTCAGCCCCTCTGTTTCAGCCCCTCTGTTTCTCGCCCTCTGTTTCTCGCCCTCTGTTTCAGCCCCTCTGTTTCTCCCGCTCTTTTTCAGCCCCTCTGTTTCAGCCCCTGTGTTTCAGCCCCTCTGTGACAGCCCCTCTGTTTCTCGCACTCTGTTTCAGCCCCTCTGTTTCTCGCTCTCTGTTTCAGCCCCTCTGTTTCTCGCCCTCTGTTCCAGCCCCTCTGTTTCTCGCTATCTCTTTCAGCCCCTCTGTTTCTCGCCCTCTGTTTGAGCCCCTCTGTTTCAGCACCTGTGTTTCAGCCCCTCTGTTTCAGCCCCTATGTTTCTCGCCCTCTGTTTCTCGCCCTCTGTTTCAACCGCTCTGTTTCAGCCCCTCTGTTTCTCGCCCTCTGTTTCATCCCCTCTGTTTCTCGCCCTCTGTTTCAGCCCCTCTGTTTCAGCCCCTCTGTTTCAGCCCCTCTGTTTCAGCCCCTCTGTTACAGCCAGTCTGTTTCTCGCCCTCTGTTTCTCGCCGTCTGTTTTTCGCCCTCTGTTTCAGCCCCTCTGTTTCAGCCCCTCTGTTTCAGGCCCTCTGTTTCAGCACGTCTGTTTCAGCCCCTCTGTTTCTCGCCCTCTGTTTCTCGCCCTCTGTTTCTCGCCATCTGTTTCTCGTCCTCTGTTTCTAGCCCTCTGTTTCAGCCGCTCTGTTTCTCGCCCTCTGTTTCTCGCCCTCTGTTTCAGCCCCTCTGTTTCGGCCCCTCTGTTTCTGCCCCTCTGTTTCAGCCCCTCTGTTTCAGCCCCTCTGTTTCACCCCCTCTGTTTCAGCACCTCTGTTTCAGCCCCTCTGTTTCTCGCCCTCTGATTCTCGCACTCTGTTTCTCGCCCTCTGTTTCTCGCCCTCTGTTTCTCGCCCTCTGTTTCTCAACCTGTGTTTCTCAACCTCTGTTTCTCGCCCTGTGTTTCTCGCCCTCTGTTTCAGCCCCTCTGTTTCAGCCCCTCTGTTTCTCGCACTCTGTTTCTCTCCCTCTGTTTCTCGCCCTCTGTTTCTCGCCCTCTGTTTCAGCCCCTCTGTTTCAGCCCCTCTGTTTCAGCCCCTCTGTTTCAGCCCCTCTGTTTCAGCCCCTCTGTTTCTCGCCCTCCGTTTCAGCCCCTCTGTTTCTCGCCCTCTGTTTCAGCCCCTCTGTTTCAGCCCCTCTGTTTCAGCCCCTCTGTTTCAGACCCTCTGTTTCTCGCCCTCTGTTTCTCGCCCTCTGTGTCAGCCCCTCTGTTTCAGCCCCTCTGTTACAGCCAGTCTGTTTCTCGCCCTCTGTTTCTCGCCGTCTGTTTTTCGCCCTCTGTTTCAGCCCCTCTGTTTCAGCCCCTCTGTTTCAGCCGCTCTGTTTCAGCCCTCTGTTTCAGCCTCTCTGTTTCAGCCCCTCTGTTTCAGCCCCTCTGTTTCAGCCAGTCTATTTCTCGCCCTCTGTTTCTCGTCGTCTGTTTCTCGCCCTCTGTTTCAGCCCCTCTGTTTCAGCCCCACTGTTTCTCGCCCTCTGTTTCAGCCCCTCTGTTTCAGCCCCTCTGTTTCTCGCCCTCTGTTTCAGCCCCTCTGTTCCTCGCCCTCTGTTTCAGCCCCTCTGTTTCAGCCCCTCTGTTTCAGCCCCTCTGTTTCTCGCCCTCTGTTTCTCGCCCTCTGTTTCAGCCCCTCTGTTTCAGCCCCGCTGTTTCTCGCCCTCTGTTTCAGCCCCTCTGTTTCAGCCCCTCTGTTTCAGCCCCTCTGTTTCAGCCCCTCTGTTTCTCGCCCTCTGTTTCTCGCACTCTGTTTCAGCCCCTCTGTTTCAGCCGCTCTGTTTCAGCCCCTCTGTTTCAGCCTCTCTGTTTCAGACCCTCTGTTTAAGCCCCTCTGTTTCTCGACCTCTGTTTCTCGCCTCTGTTTCAGCCCCTCTGTTTGAGCCCCGCTGTTTCTCGCCCTCTGTTTCTCGCCCTCTGTTTCTCGCCCTCTGTTTCAGCCCCTCTGTTTCAGCCCCTCTGTTTCAGCCCCTCTGTTTCAGCCCCTCTGTTTCTCGCCAACTGTTTCAGCCCCTCTGTTTCAGCCCCTCTGTTTCAGCCCCTCTGTTTCAGCCCCTCTGTTTCAGGCCCTCTGTTTCAGCACGTCTGTTTCAGCCCCTCTGTTTCTCGCCCTCTGTTTCTCGCCCTCTGTTTCTCGCCATCTGTTTCTCGTCCTCTGTTTCTAGCCCTCTGTTTCAGCCGCTCTGTTTCTCGCCCTCTGTTTCTCGCCCTCTGTTTCAGCCCCTCTGTTTCGGCCCCTCTGTTTCTGCCCCTCTGTTTCAGCCCCTTTATTTCAGCCCCTCTGTTTCCCGCCCTCTGTTTCTCGCCCTCTGTTTCAGCCCCTCTGTTTCTCGCCCTCTGTTTCTCGCCCTCTGTTTCTCGCCCTCTGTTTCTCGCCCTCTGTTTCTCGCCCTCTGTTTCAGCCCCTCTGTTTCAGCCCCTCTGTTTCAGATCCCTCTGTTTCTCGCCCTCTGTTTCAGCGCCTCTGTTTCAGCCCCTCTGTTGCAGCCTCTCTGTTTCAGCCCCTCTGTTTCTCGCCCTCTGTTTCAGCCCCTCTGTTTCAGCCACTCTGTTTCAGCCCCTCTGTTTCAGCCCGTCTGTTTCAGCCCCTCTGTTTCAGGCACTCTGTTTCAGCCCCTCTGTTTCTCGCCCTCTGTTTCTCGCCCTCTGTTTCAGCACCTCTGTTTCAGCCCCTCTGTTTCAGCCCCTCTGTTTCAGCCTCTCTGTTTCTCGCCCTCTGTTTCAGCCCCTCTGTTTCAGCCCCTCTGTTTCAGCCCCTCTGTTTCAGCACCTCTGTTTCAGCCCCTCTGTTTCTCGCCCTCTGTTACTCGCCAGCTGTTTCTCGCCCTCTGTTTCTCGCCCTCTGTTTCTCGCCCTCTGTTTCAGCCCCTCTGTTTCTCGCCCTCTGTTTCTCGCCCTCTGTTTCAGCCCCTCTGTTTCAGCCCCTCTGTTTCTCGCCCTCTGTTTCAGCCCCTCTGTTTCAGCCCCTCTTTTTCAGCCCCTCTGTTTCAGCCCCTCTGATTCACGCCCTCTGTTTCAGCCCCTCTCTTTCTCGCACTCTGTTTCAGCCCCTCTGTTTCTCGCTCTCTGTTTCAGCCCCTCTGTTTCTCGCCCTCTGTTTCAGCCCCTCTGTTTCAGCCCCTCTGTTTCAGCCCCTCTGTTTCAGCCCCTCTGATTCAGCCCCTCTATTTCCGCCCCTCTTTTTCTCGCCCTCTGTTTCAGCCCCTCTGTTTCTCGCTGTCTGTTTCTCGCCCTCTGTTTCAGCCCCTCTGTTTCAGCCCCTCTGTTTCAGCCCATCTGTTTCAGCCCCTCTGTTTCTCGCCCTCTATTTCAGCCACTCTGTTTCTCGCTCTCTGTTTTAGCCCCTCTGTTTCTCGACCTCTGTTTCAGCCCCTCTGTTTCAGCCCCTCTGTTTCAGCCACTCTGTTTCAGCCCCTCTGTTTCAGCCCCTCTGTTTCTCGCCCTCTGTTTCTAGCCTTCTGTTTCTCGCCCTCTGTTTCTCGCCCTCTGTTTCAGCCCCTCTGTTTCAGCCCCTCTGTTTCAGCCCCTCTGTTTCTAGCCCTCTGTTTCAGCCCCTCTGTTTCAGCCCCTCTGTTTCAGCCCCTCAGTTTCAGCCCCTCTGTTTCTCGCCTCTGTTTCAGCCCCTCTGTTTCTCGCCCTCTGTTTCAGCCCCTCTGTTTCAGCCCCTCTGTTTCAGCCCCTCTGTTTCAGCCCCTCTGTTTCTCGCCCTCTGTTTCTCGCCCTCTGTTTCAGCCCCTCTGTTTCTGCCCCGCTGTTTCTTGCCCTCTGTTTCAGCCCCTCTGTTTCAGCCCCTCTGTTTCAGCCCCTCTGTTTCAGCCCCTCTGTTTCTGCCCCTCTGTTTCTCGCCATCTGTTTCTCGCCCTCTGTTTCTCGCTCTCTGTTTCTCGCCCTCTGTTTCACCCCCTCTGTTTCAGCCCCTCTGTTTCAGCCCCTCTGTTTCTCGCCCTCTGTTTCTCGCCCTCTGTTTCTAGCTCTCTGTTTCTCGCCCTCTGTTTCTCGCCCTCTGTTTCAGCCCCTCTGTTTCAGCCCCTCTGTTTTAGCTCCTCTGTTTCAGCCCCTCTGTTTCTCGCCCTCTGTTTCAGACCCTCTGTTTCTCGCCCTCTGTTTCTCGCCCACTCTTTCAGCCCCTCTGTTTCTCGCCCTCTGTTTCAGCCCCTCTGTTTCAGCCCCTCAGTTTCAGCCGCTCTGTTTCTCGCCCTCTGTTTCAGCCCCTCTGTTTCAGCCCCTCTGTTTCAGCCCCTCTGTTTCAGCCCCTCTGTTTCTCGCCCTCTGTTTCTCGCCCACTGTTTCAGCCCCTCTGTTTCTGCCCCGCTGTTTCTCGCCCTCTGTTTCAGCTCCTCTGTTTCAGACCCTCTGTTTCAGCCCCTCTGTTTCAGCCTCTCTGTTTCAGCCCCTCTGTTTCTCGCCCTCTGTTTCTCGCCCTCTGTTTGTCGCCCTCTGTTTCTCGCCAACTGTTTCTCGCCCTCTGTTTCAGCCCCTCTGTTTCAGCCCCTCTGTTTCAGCCCCTCTGTTTCTCGCCCTCTGTTTCGCGCCCTCTGTTTCTCGCCCTTTATTTCTAGCCCTCTGTTTCTCGCCCTCTGTTTCTCGCCCTCTGTTTCAGCCCCTCTGTTTCTGCCCCTCTGTTTCAGCCCCTCTGTTTCAGCCCCTCTGTTTCTCGCACTCTGTTTCAGCCCCTCTGTTTCTCGCCCTCTGTTTCTCGCCCACTGTTTCAGCCCCTCTGTTTCTCGCCCTCTGTTTCAGCCCCTCTGTTTCAGCCCCTCTGTTTCAGCCCCTCTGTTTCTCGCCCTCTGTTTCTCGCCCTCTGTTTCAGCCCCTCTGTTTCTCCCGCTCTTTTTCAGCCCCTCTGTTTCAGCCCCTGTGTTTCAGCCCCTCTGTGACAGCCCCTCTGTTTCTCGCACTCTGTTTCAGCCCCTCTGTTTCTCGCTCTCTGTTTCAGCCCCTCTGTTTCTCGCCCTCTGTTCCAGCCCCTCTGTTTCTCGCTATCTCTTTCAGCCCCTCTGTTTCTCGTCCTCTGTTTGAGCCCCTCTGTTTCAGCACCTGTGTTTCAGCCCCTCTGTTTCAGCCCCTATGTTTCTCGCCCTCTGTTTCTCGCCCTCTGTTTCAACCGCTCTGTTTCAGCCCCTCTGTTTCTCGCCCTCTGTTTCATCCCCTCTGTTTCTCGCCCTCTGTTTTAGCCCCTCTGTTTCAGCCCCTCTGTTTCAGCCCCTCTGTTTCAGCCCCTCTGATACAGCCAGTCTGTTTCTCGCCCTCTGTTTCTCGCCGTCTGTTTTTCGCCCTCTGTTTCAGCCCCTCTGTTTCAGCCCCTCTGTTTCAGGCCCTCTGTTTCAGCACGTCTGTTTCAGCCCCTCTGTTTCTCGCCCTCTGTTTCTCGCCCTCTGTTTCTCGCCATCTGTTTCTCGTCCTCTGTTTCTAGCCCTCTGTTTCAGCCGCTCTGTTTCTCGCCCTCTGTTTCTCGCCCTCTGTTTCAGCCCCTCTGTTTCGGCCCCTCTGTTTCTGCCCCTCTGTTTCAGCCCCTCTGTTTCAGCCCCTCTGTTTCACCCCCTCTGTTTCAGCACCTCTGTTTCAGCCCCTCTGTTTCTCGCCCTCTGATTCTCGCACTCTGTTTCTCGCCCTCTGTTTCTCGCCCTCTGTTTCTCGCCCTCTGTTTCACAACCTGTGTTTCTCAACCTCTGTTTCTCGCCCTGTGTTTCTCGCCCTCTGTTTCAGCCCCTCTGTTTCAGCCCCTCTGTTTCTCGCACTCTGTTTCTCTCCCTCTGTTTCTCGCCCTCTGTTTCTCGCCCTCTGTTTCAGCCCCTCTGTTTCAGCCCCTCTGTTTCAGCCCCTCTGTTTCAGCCCCTCTGTTTCAGCCCCTCTGTTTCTCGCCCTCCGTTTCAGCCCCTCTGTTTCTCGCCCTCTGTTTCAGCCCCTCTGTTTCCGCCCCTCTGTTTCAGCCCCTCTGTTTCAGACCCTCTGTTTCTCGCCCTCTGTTTCTCGCCCTCTGTGTCAGCCCCTCTGTTTCAGCCCCTCTGTTACAGCCAGTCTGTTTCTCGCCCTCTGTTTCTCGCCGTCTGTTTTTCGCCCTTTGTTTCAGCCCCTCTGTTTCAGCCCCTCTGTTTCAGCCGCTCTGTTTCAGCCCTCTGTTTCAGCCTCTCTGTTTCAGCCCCTCTGTTTCAGCCCCTCTGTTTCAGCCAGTCTATTTCTCGCCCTCTGTTTCTCGTCGTCTGTTTCTCGCCCTCTGTTTCAGCCCCTCTGTTTCAGCCCCACTGTTTCTCGCCCTCTGTTTCAGCCCCTCTGTTTCAGCCCCTCTGTTTCTCGCCCTCTGTTTCAGCCCCTCTGTTCCTCGCCCTCTGTTTCAGCCCCTCTGTTTCAGCCCCTCTGTTTCAGCCCCTCTGTTTCTCGCCCTCTGTTTCTCGCCCTCTGTTTCAGCCCCTCTGTTTCAGCCCCGCTGTTTCTCGCCCTCTGTTTCAGCCCCTCTGTTTCAGCCCCTCTGTTTCAGCCCCTCTGTTTCAGCCCCTCTGTTTCTCGCCCTCTGTTTCTCGCCCTCTGTTTCAGCCCCTCTGTTTCAGCCGCTCTGTTTCAGCCCCTCTGTTTCAGCCTCTCTGTTTCAGACCCTCTGTTTAACCCCCTCTGTTTCTCGACCTCTGTTTCTCGCCTCTGTTTCAGCCCCTCTGTTTGAGCCCCGCTGTTTCTCGCCCTCTGTTTCTCGCCCTCTGTTTCTCGCCCTCTGTTTCAGCCCCTCTGTTTCAGCCCCTCTGTTTCAGCCCCTCTGTTTCATCCCCTCTGTTTCTCGCCAACTGTTTCAGCCCCTCTGTTTCAGCCCCTCTGTTTCAGCCCCTCTGTTTCAGGCCCTCTCTTTCAGCACGTCTGTTTCAGCCCCTCTGTTTCTCGCCCTCTGTTTCTCGCCCTCTGTTTCTCGCCATCTTTTTCGCGTCCTCTGTTTCTAGCCCTCTGTTTCAGCCGCTCTGTTTCTCGCCCTCTGTTTCTCGCCCTCTGTTTCAGCCCCTCTGTTTCGGCCCCTCTGTTTCTGCCCCTCTGTTTCAGCCCCTCTGTTTCAGCCCCTCTGTTTCACCCCCTCTGTTTCAGCACCTCTGTTTCAGCCCCTCTGTTTCTCGCCCATTGTTTCTCGCACTCTGTTTCTCGCCCTCTGTTTCTCGCCCTCTGTTTCTTGGCCTCTGTTTCTCAACCTGTGTTTCTCAACCTCTGTTTCTCGCCCTGTGTTTCTCGCCCTCTGTTTAAGCCCCTCTGTTTCAGCCCCTCTGTTTCTCGCCCTCTGTTTCTCTCCCTCTGTTTCTCGCCCTCTGTTTCTCGCCCTCTGTTTCAGCCCCTCTGTTTCAGCCCCTCTGTTTCAGCCCCTCTGTTTCAGCCCCTCTGTTTCTCGCCCTCTGTTTCATCCCCTCTGTTTCAGCCCCTCTGTTTCAGCCTCTCTGTTTCAGCCCCTCTGTTTCTCGCCCACTGTTTCAGCCCCTGTGTTTCAGCCACTCTGTTTCAGCCCCTCTGTTTCAGCCCGTCTGTTTCAGCCCCTCTGTTTCAGCCACTCTGTTTCAGCCCCTCTGTTTCACGCCCTCTGTTTCAGCCCCTCTGTTTCTCGCCCTCTGTTTCAGCCCCTCTGTTTCAGCCCCTCTGTTTCAGCCCCTCTGTTTCTCGCCCTCTGTTTCATCCCCTCTGTTTCAGCCCCTCTGTTTCAGCCTCTCTGTTTCAGCCCCTCTGTTTCTCGCCCTCTGTTTCAGCCCCTCTGTTTCAGCCACTCTGTTGCAGCCTGTCTGCTTCAGCCCGTCTGTTTCAGCCCCTCTGTTTCAGACACTCTGTTTCAGCCCCTTTGTTTCTCGCCCTCTGTTTCTCGCCCTCTGTTTCTCGCCCTCTGTTTCAGCCCCTCTGTTTCAGTCCCTCTGTTTCAGCCCCTCTGTTTCAGCCCCTCTGTTTCTCGCCCTCTGTTTCAGCCCCTCTGTTTCAGCCCCTCTGTTTCAGCCCCTCTGTTTCACACCCTCTGTTTCAGCACCTCTGTTTCAGCCCCTCTGTTTCTCGCCCTCTGTTACTCGCCAGCTGTTTCTCGCCGTTTGTTTCTCGCCCTCTGTTTCTCGCCCTCTGTTTCAGCCCCTCTGTTTCTCGCACTCTGTTTCTCGCACTCTGTTTCTCGCCCTCTGTTTCTCGCCCTCTGTTTCTCAACCTCTGTTTCTCGCCGTGTGTTTCTCGCCCTCTGTTTCAGCCCTCTGTTTCAGCCCGTCTGTTTCACGCCCTCTGTTTCAGCCCCTCTGTTTCAGCCCCTCTGTTTCAGCCCCTCTGTTTCAGCCCATTTGTTTCAGCCCCTCTGTTTCCCGCCCTCTGTTTCTCGCCCTCTGTGTCAGCCCCTCTGTTTCAGCCCCTCTGTTTCAGCCCCTCTGTTTCTCGCCCTCTGTTTCTCGCCCTCTGTTTCTCGCCCTCTGTTTCTCGCCCTCTGTTTCTCGCCCTCTGTTTCAGCCCCTCTGTTTCAGCCCCTCTGTTTCAGCCCCTCTGTTTCTCGCCCTCTGTTTCAGCCCATCTGTTTCAGCCCCTCTGTTTCAGCCTCTCTGTTTCAGCCCCTCTGTTTCTCGCCCTCTGTTTCAGCCCCTCTGTTTCAGCCACTCTGTTTCAGCCCCTCTGTTTCAGCCCGTCAGTTTCAGCCCCTCTGTTTCAGCCCCTCTGTTTCAGCCCCTCTGTTTCAGCCCCTCTGTTTCTCGCCCTCTGTTTCAGCCCCTCTGTTTCAGCCCCCCTGTTTCAGCCCCTCTGTTTCAGCACCTCTGTTTCAGACCCTCTGTTTCTCGCCCTCTGTTACTCGCCAGCTGTTTCTCGCCCTCTGTTTCTCGCCCTCTGTTTCTCGCCCTCTGTTTCAGCCCCTCTGTTTCTCGCCCTCTGTTTCAGCCCCTCTGTTTCAGCCCCTCTGTTTCTCGCCCTCTGTTTCAGCCCCTCTGTTTCAGCCCCTCTTTTTCAGCCCCTCTGTTTCAGCCCCTCTGTTTCACCCCCTCTGTTTCAGCCCCTCTCTTTCTCCCACTCTGTTTCAGCCCCTCTGTTTCTCGCTCTCTGTTTCAGCCCCTCTGTTTCTCGCCCTCTGTTTCAGCCCCTCTGTTTCAGCCCCTCTGTTTCAGCCCCTCTGTTTCAGCCCCTCTGATTCAGCCCCTCTGTTTCCGCCTCTCTTTTTGTCGCCCTCTGTTTCAGCCCCTCTGTTTCTCGCTGTCTGTTTCAGCCCCTCTGTTTCAGCCCCTCTGTTTCAGCCCCTCTGTTTCAGCCCATCTGTATCAGCCCCTCTGTTTCTCGCCCTCTGTTTCAGCCCCTCTGTTTCTCGACCTCTGTTTCAGCCCCTCTGTTTCAGCCCCTCTGTTTCAGCCACTCTGTTTCAGCCCCTCTGTTTCAGCCCCTCTGTTTCTCGCCCACTGTTTCTAGCCCTCAGTTTCTCGCCCTCTGTTTCTCGCCCTCTGTTTCAGCCCCTCTGTTTCAGCCCCTCTGTTTCAGCCCCTCTGTTTCTAGCCCTCTGTTTCAGCCCCTCTGTTTCAGCCCCTCTGTTTCAGCCCCTCAGTTTCAGCCCCTCTGTTTCTAGCCCTCTGTATCAGCCCCTCTGTTTCTCGCCCTCTGTTTCAGCCCCTCTGTTTCAGCTCTTCTGTTTCAGCCCCTCTGTTTCAGCCCCTCTGTTTCTCGCCCTCTGTTTCTCGCCCTCTGTTTCAGCCCCTCTGTTTCTGCCCCGCTGTTTCAGCCCCACTGTTTCAGCCCCTCTGTTTCTGCCCCTCTGTTTCTCGCCATCTGTTTCTCGCCCTCTGTTTCTCGCTCTCTGTTTCTCGCCCTCTGTTTCACCCCCTCTGTTTCAGCCCCTCTGTTTCAGCCCCTCTGTTTCTCGCCCTCTGTTTCTCGCCCTCTGTTTCTCGCCCTCTGTTTCTAGCTCTCTGTTTCTCGCCCTCTGTTTCTCGCCCTCTGTTTCAGCCCCTCTGTTTCAGCCCCTCTGTTTTAGCCCCTCTGCTTCAGCCCCTCTGTTTCTCGCCCTCTGTTTCAGCCCCTCTGTTTCTCGCCCTCTGTTTCTCGCCCACTCTTTCAGCCCCTCTGTTTCTCGCCCTCTGTTTCAGCCCCTCTGTTTCAGCCCCTCAGTTTCAGCCGCTCTCTTTCTCGCCCTCTGTTTCAGCCCCTCTGTTTCAGCCCCTCTGTTTCAGCCCCTCTGTTTCATCCCCTCTGTTTCTCGCCCTCTGTTTCTCGCCCACTGTTTCAGCCCCTCTGTTTCAGCCCCGCTGTTTCTCGCCCTCTGTTTCAGCTCCTCTGTTTCAGACCCTCTGTTTCAGCCCCTCTGTTTCAGCCTCTCTGTTTCAGCCCCTCTGTTTCTCGCCCTCTGTTTCTCGCCCACTCTTTCAGCCCCTCTGTTTCTCGCCCTCTGTTTCAGCCCCTCTGTTTCAGCCCCTCAGTTTCAGCCGCTCTGTTTCTCGCCCTCTGTTTCAGCCCCTCTGTTTCAGCTCCTCTGTTTCAGCCCCTCTGTTTCAGCCCCTCTGTTTCTCGCCCTCTCTTTCTCGCCCACTGTTTCAACCCCTCTGTTTCAGCCCCGCTGTTTCTCGCCCTCTGTTTCAGCTCCTCTGTTTCAGACCCTCTGTTTCAGCCCCTCTGTTTCAGCCTCTCTGTTTCAGCCCCTCTGTTTCTCGCCCTCTGTTTCTCGCCCTCTGTTTGTCGCCCTCTGTTTCTCGTCAACTGTTTCTCGCCCTCCGTTTCAGCCCCACTGTTTCATCCCCTCTGTTTCAGCCCCTCTGTTTCTCGCCCTCTGTTTCGCGCCCTCTGTTTCTCGCCCTTTAATTCTAGCCCTCTGTTTCTCGCCCTCTGTTTCTCGCCCTCTGTTTCAGCCCCTCTGTTTCTGCCCCTCTGTTTCAGCCCCTCTGTTTCAGACCCTCTGTTTCTCGCACTCTGTTTCAGCCCCTCTGTTTCTCGCCCTCTGTTTCTCGCCCACTGTTTCAGCCCCTCTGTCTCTCGCCCTCTGTTTCAGCCCCTCTGTTTCAGCCCCTCTGTTTCAGCCCCTCTGTTTCAGCCCCTCTGTTTCTCGCCCTCTGATTCTCGCCCTCTGTTTCTCGCCCTCTGTTTCTCGCTCTCTGTTTCAGCCCCTCTGTTTCATCCCCTCTGTTTCAGCCCCTCTGTTTCAGCCCCTCTGTTTCTCGCCCTCTGTTTCAGCCCCTCTGTTTCTCCCGCTCTTTTTCAGCCCCTCTGTTTCAGCCCCTGTGTTTCAGCCCCTCTGATTCAGCCCCTCTGTTTCCGCCCCTCTTTTTCTCGCCCTCTGTTTCAGCCCCTCTGTTTCTCGCTCTCTGTTTCAGCCAATCTGTTTCTCGCCCTCTGTTTCAGCCCCTCTGTTTCTCGCTATCTCTTTCAGCCCCTCTGTTTCTCGCCCTCTGTTTGAACCCCTCTGTTTCAGCACCTGTGTTTCAGCCCCTCTGTTTCAGCCCCTATGTTTCTCGCCCTCTGTTTCTCGCCCTCTGTTTCAACCGCTCTGTTTCAGCCCCTCTGTTTCTCGCCCTCTGTTTCATCCCCTCTGTTTCTCGCCCTCTGTTTCTCGCCCTCTGTTTCAGCCCCTCTGTTTCAGCCCCTCTGTTTCAGCCCCTCTGTTTCAGCCCCTCTGTTTCTCGCCAACTGTTTCAGCCCCTCTGTTTCAGCCCCTCTGTTTCATCCCCTCTGTTTCAGCCCCTCTGTTTCAGGCCCTCTGTTTCAGCACGTCTGTTTCAGCCCCTCTGTTTCTCGCCCTCTGTTTCTCGCCCTCTGTTTCTCGCCATCTGTTTCTCGTCCTCTGTTTCTAGCCCTCTGTTTCAGCCGCTCTGTTTCTCGCCCTCTGTTTCTCGCCCTCTGTTTCAGCCCCTCTGTTTCGGCCCCTCTGTTTCTGCCCATCTGTTTCAGCCCCTTTGTTCCAGCCCCTCTGTTTCCCGCCCTCTGTTTCTCGCCCTCTGTGTCAGCCCCTCTGTTTCAGCCCCTCTGTTTCAGCCCCTCTGTTTCTCGCCCTCTGTTTCTCGCCCTCTGTTTCTCGCCCTCTGTTTCTCAACCTGTGTTTCTCAACCTCTGTTTCTCGCCCTGTGTTTCTCGCCCTCTGTTTCAGCCCCTCTGTTTCAGCCCCTCTGTTTCAGCCCCTCTGTTTCTCGCCCTCTGTTACTCGCCAGCTGTTTCTCGCCCTCTGTTTCTCGCCCTCTGTTTCTCGCCCTCTGTTTCAGCCCCTCTGTTTCTCGCCCTCTGTTTCTCGCCCTCTGTTTCAGCCCCTCTGTTTCAGCCCCTCTGTTTCTCGCCCTCTGTTTCAGCCCCTCTGTTTCAGCCCCTCTTTTTCAGCCCCTCTGTTTCAGCCCCTCTGATTCACGCCCTCTGTTTCAGCCCCTCTCTTTCTCGCACTCTGTTTCAGCCCCTCTGTTTCTCGCTCTCTGTTTCAGCCCCTCTGTTTCTCGCCCTCTGTTTCAGCCCCTCTGTTTCAGCCCCTCTGTTTCAGCCCCTCTGTTTCAGCCCCTCTGATTCAGCCCCTCTATTTCCGCCCCTCTTTTTCTCGCCCTCTGTTTCAGCCCCTCTGTTTCTCGCTGTCTGTTTCTCGCCCTCTGTTTCAGCCCCTCTGTTTCAGCCCCTCTGTTTCAGCCCATCTGTTTCAGCCCCTCTGTTTCTCGCCCTCTGTTTCAGCCCCTCTGTTTCTCGCTCTCTGTTTTAGCCCCTCTGTTTCTCGACCTCTGTTTCAGCCCCTCTGTTACAGCCCCTCTGTTTCAGCCACTCTGTTTCAGCCCCTCTGTTTCAGCCCCTCTGTTTCTCGCCCTCTGTGTCTCGCCCTCTGTTTCTAGCTCTCTGTTTCTCGCCCTCTGTTTCTCGCCCTCTGTTTCAGCCCCTCTGTTTCAGCCCCTCTGTTTTAGCTCCTCTGTTTCAGCCCCTCTGTTTCTCGCCCTCTGTTTCAGACCCTCTGTTTCTCGCCCTCTGTTTCTCGCCCACTCTTTCAGCCCCTCTGTTTCTCGCCCTCTGTTTCAGCCCCTCTGTTTCAGCCCCTCAGTTTCAGCCGCTCTGTTTCTCGCCCTCTGTTTCAGCCCCTCTGTTTCAGCCCCTCTGTTTCAGCCCCTCTGTTTCTCGCCCTCTGTTTCTCGCCCACTGTTTCAGCCCCTCTGTTTCTGCCCCGCTGTTTCTCGCCCTCTGTTTCAGCTCCTCTGTTTCAGACCCTCTGTTTCAGCCCCTCTGTTTCAGCCTCTCTGTTTCAGCCCCTCTGTTTCTCGCCCTCTGTTTCTCGCCCTCTGTTTGTCGCCCTCTGTTTCTCGCCAACTGTTTCTCGCCCTCTGTTTCAGCCCCTCTGTTTCAGCCCCTCTGTTTCAGCCCCTCTGTTTCTCGCCCTCTGTTTCGCGCCCTCTGTTTCTCGCCCTTTATTTCTAGCCCTCTGTTTCTCGCCCTCTGTTTCTCGCCCTCTGTTTCAGCCCCTCTGTTTCTGCCCCTCTGTTTCAGCCCCTCTGTTTCAGCCCCTCTGTTTCTCGCACTCTGTTTCAGCCCCTCTGTTTCTCGCCCTCTGTTTCTCGCCCACTGTTTCAGCCCCTCTGTTTCTCGCCCTCTGTTTCAGCCCCTCTGTTTCAGCCCCTCTGTTTCAGCCCCTCTGTTTCTCGCCCTCTGTTTCTCGCCCTCTGTTTCAGCCCCTCTGTTTCTCCCGCTCTTTTTCAGCCCCTCTGTTTCAGCCCCTGTGTTTCAGCCCCTCTGTGACAGCCCCTCTGTTTCTCGCACTCTGTTTCAGCCCCTCTGTTTCTCGCTCTCTGTTTCAGCCCCTCTGTTTCTCGCCCTCTGTTCCAGCCCCTCTGTTTCTCGCTATCTCTTTCAGCCCCTCTGTTTCTCGCCCTCTGTTTGAGCCCCTCTGTTTCAGCACCTGTGTTTCAGCCCCTCTGTTTCAGCCCCTATGTTTCTCGCCCTCTGTTTCTCGCCCTCTGTTTCAACCGCTCTGTTTCAGCCCCTCTGTTTCTCGCCCTCTGTTTCATCCCCTCTGTTTCTCGCCCTCTGTTTCAGCCCCTCTGTTTCAGCCCCTCTGTTTCAGCCCCTCTGTTTCAGCCCCTCTGTTACAGCCAGTCTGTTTCTCGCCCTCTGTTTCTCGCCGTCTGTTTTTCGCCCTCTGTTTCAGCCCCTCTGTTTCAGCCCCTCTGTTTCAGGCCCTCTGTTTCAGCACGTCTGTTTCAGCCCCTCTGTTTCTCGCCCTCTGTTTCTCGCCCTCTGTTTCTCGCCATCTGTTTCTCGTCCTCTGTTTCTAGCCCTCTGTTTCAGCCGCTCTGTTTCTCGCCCTCTGTTTCTCGCCCTCTGTTTCAGCCCCTCTGTTTCGGCCCCTCTGTTTCTGCCCCTCTGTTTCAGCCCCTCTGTTTCAGCCCCTCTGTTTCACCCCCTCTGTTTCAGCACCTCTGTTTCAGCCCCTCTGTTTCTCGCCCTCTGATTCTCGCACTCTGTTTCTCGCCCTCTGTTTCTCGCCCTCTGTTTCTCGCCCTCTGTTTCTCAACCTGTGTTTCTCAACCTCTGTTTCTCGCCCTGTGTTTCTCGCCCTCTGTTTCAGCCCCTCTGTTTCAGCCCCTCTGTTTCTCGCACTCTGTTTCTCTCCCTCTGTTTCTCGCCCTCTGTTTCTCGCCCTCTGTTTCAGCCCCTCTGTTTCAGCCCCTCTGTTTCAGCCCCTCTGTTTCAGCCCCTCTGTTTCAGCCCCTCTGTTTCTCGCCCTCCGTTTCAGCCCCTCTGTTTCTCGCCCTCTGTTTCAGCCCCTCTGTTTCAGCCCCTCTGTTTCAGCCCCTCTGTTTCAGACCCTCTGTTTCTCGCCCTCTGTTTCTCGCCCTCTGTGTCAGCCCCTCTGTTTCAGCCCCTCTGTTACAGCCAGTCTGTTTCTCGCCCTCTGTTTCTCGCCGTCTGTTTTTCGCCCTCTGTTTCAGCCCCTCTGTTTCAGCCCCTCTGTTTCAGCCGCTCTGTTTCAGCCCTCTGTTTCAGCCTCTCTGTTTCAGCCCCTCTGTTTCAGCCCCTCTGTTTCAGCCAGTCTATTTCTCGCCCTCTGTTTCTCGTCGTCTGTTTCTCGCCCTCTGTTTCAGCCCCTCTGTTTCAGCCCCACTGTTTCTCGCCCTCTGTTTCAGCCCCTCTGTTTCAGCCCCTCTGTTTCTCGCCCTCTGTTTCAGCCCCTCTGTTCCTCGCCCTCTGTTTCAGCCCCTCTGTTTCAGCCCCTCTGTTTCAGCCCCTCTGTTTCTCGCCCTCTGTTTCTCGCCCTCTGTTTCAGCCCCTCTGTTTCAGCCCCGCTGTTTCTCACCCTCTGTTTCAGCCCCTCTGTTTCAGCCCCTCTGTTTCAGCCCCTCTGTTTCAGCCCCTCTGTTTCTCGCCCTCTGTTTCTCGCACTCTGTTTCAGCCCCTCTGTTTCAGCCGCTCTGTTTCAGCCCCTCTGTTTCAGCCTCTCTGTTTCAGACCCTCTGTTTAAGCCCCTCTGTTTCTCGACCTCTGTTTCTCGCCTCTGTTTCAGCCCCTCTGTTTGAGCCCCGCTGTTTCTCGCCCTCTGTTTCTCGCCCTCTGTTTCTCGCCCTCTGTTTCAGCCCCTCTGTTTCAGCCCCTCTGTTTCAGCCCCTCTGTTTCAGCCCCTCTGTTTCTCGCCAACTGTTTCAGCCCCTCTGTTTCAGCCCCTCTGTTTCAGCCCCTCTGTTTCAGCCCCTCTGTTTCAGGCCCTCTGTTTCAGCACGTCTGTTTCAGCCCCTCTGTTTCTCGCCCTCTGTTTCTCGCCCTCTGTTTCTCGCCATCTGTTTCTCGTCCTCTGTTTCTAGCCCTCTGTTTCAGCCGCTCTGTTTCTCGCCCTCTGTTTCTCGCCCTCTGTTTCAGCCCCTCTGTTTCGGCCCCTCTGTTTCTGCCCCTCTGTTTCAGCCCCTTTATTTCAGCCCCTCTGTTTCCCGCCCTCTGTTTCTCGCCCTCTGTTTCAGCCCCTCTGTTTCTCGCCCTCTGTTTCTCGCCCTCTGTTTCTCGCCCTCTGTTTCTCGCCCTCTGTTTCTCGCCCTCTGTTTCAGCCCCTCTGTTTCAGCCCCTCTGTTTCAGCCCCTCTGTTTCTCGCCCTCTGTTTCAGCGCCTCTGTTTCAGCCCCTCTGTTGCAGCCTCTCTGTTTCAGCCCCTCTGTTTCTCGCCCTCTGTTTCAGCCCCTCTGTTTCAGCCACTCTGTTTCAGCCCCTCTGTTTCAGCCCGTCTGTTTCAGCCCCTCTGTTTCAGGCACTCTGTTTCAGCCCCTCTGTTTCTCGCCCTCTGTTTCTCGCCCTCTGTTTCAGCCCCTCTGTTTCAGCCCCTCTGTTTCAGCCCCTCTGTTTCAGCCTCTCTGTTTCTCGCCCTCTGTTTCAGCCCCTCTGTTTCAGCCCCTCTGTTTCAGCCCCTCTGTTTCAGCACCTCTGTTTCAGCCCCTCTGTTTCTCGCCCTCTGTTACTCGCCAGCTGTTTCTCGCCCTCTGTTTCTCGCCCTCTGTTTCTCGCCCTCTGTTTCAGCCCCTCTGTTTCTCGCCCTCTGTTTCTCGCCCTCTGTTTCAGCCCCTCTGTTTCAGCCCCTCTGTTTCTCGCCCTCTGTTTCAGCCCCTCTGTTTCAGCCCCTCTTTTTCAGCCCCTCTGTTTCAGCCCCTCTGATTCACGCCCTCTGTTTCAGCCCCTCTCTTTCTCGCACTCTGTTTCAGCCCCTCTGTTTCTCGCTCTCTGTTTCAGCCCCTCTGTTTCTCGCCCTCTGTTTCAGCCCCTCTGTTTCAGCCCCTCTGTTTCAGCCCCTCTGTTTCAGCCCCTCTGATTCAGCCCCTCTATTTCCGCCCCTCTTTTTCTCGCCCTCTGTTTCAGCCCCTCTGTTTCTCGCTGTCTGTTTCTCGCCCTCTGTTTCAGCCCCTCTGTTTCAGCCCCTCTGTTTCAGCCCATCTGTTTCAGCCCCTCTGTTTCTCGCCCTCTATTTCAGCCACTCTGTTTCTCGCTCTCTGTTTTAGCCCCTCTGTTTCTCGACCTCTGTTTCAGCCCCTCTGTTTCAGCCCCTCTGTTTCAGCCACTCTGTTTCAGCCCCTCTGTTTCAGCCCCTCTGTTTCTCGCCCTCTGTTTCTAGCCCTCTGTTTCTCGCCCTCTGTTTCTCGCCCTCTGTTTCAGCCCCTCTGTTTCAGCCCCTCTGTTTCAGCCCCTCTGTTTCTAGCCCTCTGTTTCAGCCCCTCTGTTTCAGCCCCTCTGTTTCAGCCCCTCAGTTTCAGCCCCTCTGTTTCTCGCCTCTGTTTCAGCCCCTCTGTTTCTCGCCCTCTGTTTCAGCCCCTCTGTTTCAGCCCCTCTGTTTCAGCCCCTCTGTTTCAGCCCCTCTGTTTCTCGCCCTCTGTTTCTCGCCCTCTGTTTCAGCCCCTCTGTTTCTGCCCCGCTGTTTCTTGCCCTCTGTTTCAGCCCCTCTGTTTCAGCCCCCCTGTTTCAGCCCCTCTGTTTCAGCCCCTCTGTTTCTGCCCCTCTGTTTCTCGCCATCTGTTTCTCGCCCTCTGTTTCTCGCTCTCTGTTTCTCGCCCTCTGTTTCACCCCCTCTGTTTCAGACCCTCTGTTTCAGCCCCTCTGTTTCTCGCCCTCTGTTTCTCGCCCTCTGTTTCTAGCTCTCTGTTTCTCGCCCTCTGTTTCTCGCCCTCTGTTTCAGCCCCTCTGTTTCAGCCCCTCTGTTTTAGCTCCTCTGTTTCAGCCCCTCTGTTTCTCGCCCTCTGTTTCAGACCCTCTGTTTCTCGCCCTCTGTTTCTCGCCCACTCTTTCAGCCCCTCTGTTTCTCGCCCTCTGTTTCAGCCCCTCTGTTTCAGCCCCTCAGTTTCAGCCGCTCTGTTTCTCGCCCTCTGTTTCAGCCCCTCTGTTTCAGCCCCTCTGTTTCAGCCCCTCTGTTTCAGCCCCTCTGTTTCTCGCCCTCTGTTTCTCGCCCACTGTTTCAGCCCCTCTGTTTCTGCCCCGCTGTTTCTCGCCCTCTGTTTCAGCTCCTCTGTTTCAGACCCTCTGTTTCAGCCCCTCTGTTTCAGCCTCTCTGTTTCAGCCCCTCTGTTTCTCGCCCTCTGTTTCTCGCCCTCTGTTTGTCGCCCTCTGTTTCTCGCCAACTGTTTCTCGCCCTCTGTTTCAGCCCCTCTGTTTCAGCCCCTCTGTTTCAGCCCCTCTGTTTCTCGCCCTCTGTTTCGCGCCCTCTGTTTCTCGCCCTTTATTTCTAGCCCTCTGTTTCTCGCCCTCTGTTTCTCGCCCTCTGTTTCAGCCCCTCTGTTTCTGCCCCTCTGTTTCAGCCCCTCTGTTTCAGCCCCTCTGTTTCTCGCACTCTGTTTCAGCCCCTCTGTTTCTCGCCCTCTGTTTCTCGCCCACTGTTTCAGCCCCTCTGTTTCTCGCCCTCTGTTTCAGCCCCTCTGTTTCAGCCCCTCTGTTTCAGCCCCTCTGTTTCTCGCCCTCTGTTTCTCGCCCTCTGTTTCAGCCCCTCTGTTTCTCCCGCTCTTTTTCAGCCCCTCTGTTTCAGCCCCTGTGTTTCAGCCCCTCTGTGACAGCCCCTCTGTTTCTCGCACTCTGTTTCAGCCCCTCTGTTTCTCGCTCTCTGTTTCAGCCCCTCTGTTTCTCGCCCTCTGTTCCAGCCCCTCTGTTTCTCGCTATCTCTTTCAGCCCCTCTGTTTCTCGTCCTCTGTTTGAGCCCCTCTGTTTCAGCACCTGTGTTTCAGCCCCTCTGTTTCAGCCCCTATGTTTCTCGCCCTCTGTTTCTCGCCCTCTGTTTCAACCGCTCTGTTTCAGCCCCTCTGTTTCTCGCCCTCTGTTTCATCCCCTCTGTTTCTCGCCCTCTGTTTTAGCCCCTCTGTTTCAGCCCCTCTGTTTCAGCCCCTCTGTTTCAGCCCCTCTGATACAGCCAGTCTGTTTCTCGCCCTCTGTTTCTCGCCGTCTGTTTTTCGCCCTCTGTTTCAGCCCCTCTGTTTCAGCCCCTCTGTTTCAGGCCCTCTGTTTCAGCACGTCTGTTTCAGCCCCTCTGTTTCTCGCCCTCTGTTTCTCGCCCTCTGTTTCTCGCCATCTGTTTCTCGTCCTCTGTTTCTAGCCCTCTGTTTCAGCCGCTCTGTTTCTCGCCCTCTGTTTCTCGCCCTCTGTTTCAGCCCCTCTGTTTCGGCCCCTCTGTTTCTGCCCCTCTGTTTCAGCCCCTCTGTTTCAGCCCCTCTGTTTCACCCCCTCTGTTTCAGCACCTCTGTTTCAGCCCCTCTGTTTCTCGCCCTCTGATTCTCGCACTCTGTTTCTCGCCCTCTGTTTCTCGCCCTCTGTTTCTCGCCCTCTGTTTCTCAACCTGTGTTTCTCAACCTCTGTTTCTCGCCCTGTGTTTCTCGCCCTCTGTTTCAGCCCCTCTGTTTCAGCCCCTCTGTTTCTCGCACTCTGTTTCTCTCCCTCTGTTTCTCGCCCTCTGTTTCTCGCCCTCTGTTTCAGCCCCTCTGTTTCAGCCCCTCTGTTTCAGCCCCTCTGTTTCAGCCCCTCTGTTTCAGCCCCTCTGTTTCTCGCCCTCCGTTTCAGCCCCTCTGTTTCTCGCCCTCTGTTTCAGCCCCTCTGTTTCCGCCCCTCTGTTTCAGCCCCTCTGTTTCAGACCCTCTGTTTCTCGCCCTCTGTTTCTCGCCCTCTGTGTCAGCCCCTCTGTTTCAGCCCCTCTGTTACAGCCAGTCTGTTTCTCGCCCTCTGTTTCTCGCCGTCTGTTTTTCGCCCTTTGTTTCAGCCCCTCTGTTTCAGCCCCTCTGTTTCAGCCGCTCTGTTTCAGCCCTCTGTTTCAGCCTCTCTGTTTCAGCCCCTCTGTTTCAGCCCCTCTGTTTCAGCCAGTCTATTTCTCGCCCTCTGTTTCTCGTCGTCTGTTTCTCGCCCTCTGTTTCAGCCCCTCTGTTTCAGCCCCACTGTTTCTCGCCCTCTGTTTCAGCCCCTCTGTTTCAGCCCCTCTGTTTCTCGCCCTCTGTTTCAGCCCCTCTGTTCCTCGCCCTCTGTTTCAGCCCCTCTGTTTCAGCCCCTCTGTTTCAGCCCCTCTGTTTCTCGCCCTCTGTTTCTCGCCCTCTGTTTCAGCCCCTCTGTTTCAGCCCCGCTGTTTCTCGCCCTCTGTTTCAGCCCCTCTGTTTCAGCCCCTCTGTTTCAGCCCCTCTGTTTCAGCCCCTCTGTTTCTCGCCCTCTGTTTCTCGCCCTCTGTTTCAGCCCCTCTGTTTCAGCCGCTCTGTTTCAGCCCCTCTGTTTCAGCCTCTCTGTTTCAGACCCTCTGTTTAACCCCCTCTGTTTCTCGACCTCTGTTTCTCGCCTCTGTTTCAGCCCCTCTGTTTGAGCCCCGCTGTTTCTCGCCCTCTGTTTCTCGCCCTCTGTTTCTCGCCCTCTGTTTCAGCCCCTCTGTTTCAGCCCCTCTGTTTCAGCCCCTCTGTTTCAGCCCCTCTGTTTCTCGCCAACTGTTTCAGCCCCTCTGTTTCAGCCCCTCTGTTTCAGCCCCTCTGTTTCAGGCCCTCTCTTTCAGCACGTCTGTTTCAGCCCCTCTGTTTCTCGCCCTCTGTTTCTCGCCCTCTGTTTCTCGCCATCTTTTTCGCGTCCTCTGTTTCTAGCCCTCTGTTTCAGCCGCTCTGTTTCTCGCCCTCTGTTTCTCGCCCTCTGTTTCAGCCCCTCTGTTTCGGCCCCTCTGTTTCTGCCCCTCTGTTTCAGCCCCTCTGTTTCAGCCCCTCTGTTTCACCCCCTCTGTTTCAGCACCTCTGTTTCAGCCCCTCTGTTTCTCGCCCATTGTTTCTCGCACTCTGTTTCTCGCCCTCTGTTTCTCGCCCTCTGTTTCTTGGCCTCTGTTTCTCAACCTGTGTTTCTCAACCTCTGTTTCTCGCCCTGTGTTTCTCGCCCTCTGTTTAAGCCCCTCTGTTTCAGCCCCTCTGTTTCTCGCCCTCTGTTTCTCTCCCTCTGTTTCTCGCCCTCTGTTTCTCGCCCTCTGTTTCAGCCCCTCTGTTTCAGCCCCTCTGTTTCAGCCCCTCTGTTTCAGCCCCTCTGTTTCTCGCCCTCTGTTTCATCCCCTCTGTTTCAGCCCCTCTGTTTCAGCCTCTCTGTTTCAGCCCCTCTGTTTCTCGCCCACTGTTTCAGCCCCTGTGTTTCAGCCACTCTGTTTCAGCCCCTCTGTTTCAGCCCGTCTGTTTCAGCCCCTCTGTTTCAGCCACTCTGTTTCAGCCCCTCTGTTTCACGCCCTCTGTTTCAGCCCCTCTGTTTCTCGCCCTCTGTTTCAGCCCCTCTGTTTCAGCCCCTCTGTTTCAGCCCCTCTGTTTCTCGCCCTCTGTTTCATCCCCTCTGTTTCAGCCCCTCTGTTTCAGCCTCTCTGTTTCAGCCCCTCTGTTTCTCGCCCTCTGTTTCAGCCCCTCTGTTTCAGCCACTCTGTTGCAGCCTGTCTGCTTCAGCCCGTCTGTTTCAGCCCCTCTGTTTCAGCCACTCTGTTTCAGCCCCTTTGTTTCTCGCCCTCTGTTTCTCGCCCTCTGTTTCTCGCCCTCTGTTTCAGCCCCTCTGTTTCAGTCCCTCTGTTTCAGCCCCTCTGTTTCAGCCCCTCTGTTTCTCGCCCTCTGTTTCAGCCCCTCTGTTTCAGCCCCTCTGTTTCAGCCCCTCTGTTTCACACCCTCTGTTTCAGCACCTCTGTTTCAGCCCCTCTGTTTCTCGCCCTCTGTTACTCGCCAGCTGTTTCTCGCCGTTTGTTTCTCGCCCTCTGTTTCTCGCCCTCTGTTTCAGCCCCTCTGTTTCTCGCACTCTGTTTCTCGCACTCTGTTTCTCGCCCTCTGTTTCTCGCCCTCTGTTTCTCAACCTCTGTTTCTCGCCGTGTGTTTCTCGCCCTCTGTTTCAGCCCATCTGTTTCAGCCCGTCTGTTTCACGCCCTCTGTTTCAGCCCCTCTGTTTCAGCCCCTCTGTTTCAGCCCCTCTGTTTCAGCCCATTTGTTTCAGCCCCTCTGTTTCCCGCCCTCTGTTTCTCGCCCTCTGTGTCAGCCCCTCTGTTTCAGCCCCTCTGTTTCAGCCCCTCTGTTTCTCGCCCTCTGTTTCTCGCCCTCTGTTTCTCGCCCTCTGTTTCTCGCCCTCTGTTTCTCGCCCTCTGTTTCAGCCCCTCTGTTTCAGCCCCTCTGTTTCAGCCCCTCTGTTTCTCGCCCTCTGTTTCAGCCCATCTGTTTCAGCCCCTCTGTTTCAGCCTCTCTGTTTCAGCCCCTCTGTTTCTCGCCCTCTGTTTCAGCCCCTCTGTTTCAGCCACTCTGTTTCAGCCCCTCTGTTTCAGCCCGTCAGTTTCAGCCCCTCTGTTTCAGCCCCTCTGTTTCAGCCCCTCTGTTTCAGCCCCTCTGTTTCTCGCCCTCTGTTTCAGCCCCTCTGTTTCAGCCCCCCTGTTTCAGCCCCTCTGTTTCAGCACCTCTGTTTCAGACCCTCTGTTTCTCGCCCTCTGTTACTCGCCAGCTGTTTCTCGCCCTCTGTTTCTCGCCCTCTGTTTCTCGCCCTCTGTTTCAGCCCCTCTGTTTCTCGCCCTCTGTTTCAGCCCCTCTGTTTCAGCCCCTCTGTTTCTCGCCCTCTGTTTCAGCCCCTCTGTTTCAGCCCCTCTTTTTCAGCCCCTCTGTTTCAGCCCCTCTGTTTCACCCCCTCTGTTTCAGCCCCTCTCTTTCTCCCACTCTGTTTCAGCCCCTCTGTTTCTCGCTCTCTGTTTCAGCCCCTCTGTTTCTCGCCCTCTGTTTCAGCCCCTCTGTTTCAGCCCCTCTGTTTCAGCCCCTCTGTTTCAGCCCCTCTGATTCAGCCCCTCTGTTTCCGCCTCTCTTTTTGTCGCCCTCTGTTTCAGCCCCTCTGTTTCTCGCTGTCTGTTTCAGCCCCTCTGTTTCAGCCCCTCTGTTTCAGCCCCTCTGTTTCAGCCCATCTGTATCAGCCCCTCTGTTTCTCGCCCTCTGTTTCAGCCCCTCTGTTTCTCGACCTCTGTTTCAGCCCCTCTGTTTCAGCCCCTCTGTTTCAGCCACTCTGTTTCAGCCCCTCTGTTTCAGCCCCTCTGTTTCTCGCCCACTGTTTCTAGCCCTCAGTTTCTCGCCCTCTGTTTCTCGCCCTCTGTTTCAGCCCCTCTGTTTCAGCCCCTCTGTTTCAGCCCCTCTGTTTCTAGCCCTCTGTTTCAGCCCCTCTGTTTCAGCCCCTCTGTTTCAGCCCCTCAGTTTCAGCCCCTCTGTTTCTAGCCCTCTGTATCAGCCCCTCTGTTTCTCGCCCTCTGTTTCAGCCCCTCTGTTTCAGCTCTTCTGTTTCAGCCCCTCTGTTTCAGCCCCTCTGTTTCTCGCCCTCTGTTTCTCGCCCTCTGTTTCAGCCCCTCTGTTTCAGCCCCTCTGTTTCAGCCCCTCTGTTTCAGCCCCTCTGTTTCAGCCCCTCTGTTTCTCGCCCTCCGTTTCAGCCCCTCTGTTTCTCGCCCTCTGTTTCAGCCCCTCTGTTTCAGCCCCTCTGTTTCAGCCCCTCTGTTTCAGACCCTCTGTTTCTCGCCCTCTGTTTCTCGCCCTCTGTGTCAGCCCCTCTGTTTCAGCCCCTCTGTTACAGCCAGTCTGTTTCTCGCCCTCTGTTTCTCGCCGTCTGTTTTTCGCCCTCTGTTTCAGCCCCTCTGTTTCAGCCCCTCTGTTTCAGCCGCTCTGTTTCAGCCCTCTGTTTCAGCCTCTCTGTTTCAGCCCCTCTGTTTCAGCCCCTCTGTTTCAGCCAGTCTATTTCTCGCCCTCTGTTTCTCGTCGTCTGTTTCTCGCCCTCTGTTTCAGCCCCTCTGTTTCAGCCCCACTGTTTCTCGCCCTCTGTTTCAGCCCCTCTGTTTCAGCCCCTCTGTTTCTCGCCCTCTGTTTCAGCCCCTCTGTTCCTCGCCCTCTGTTTCAGCCCCTCTGTTTCAGCCCCTCTGTTTCAGCCCCTCTGTTTCTCGCCCTCTGTTTCTCGCCCTCTGTTTCAGCCCCTCTGTTTCAGCCCCGCTGTTTCTCGCCCTCTGTTTCAGCCCCTCTGTTTCAGCCCCTCTGTTTCAGCCCCTCTGTTTCAGCCCCTCTGTTTCTCGCCCTCTGTTTCTCGCACTCTGTTTCAGCCCCTCTGTTTCAGCCGCTCTGTTTCAGCCCCTCTGTTTCAGCCTCTCTGTTTCAGACCCTCTGTTTAAGCCCCTCTGTTTCTCGACCTCTGTTTCTCGCCTCTGTTTCAGCCCCTCTGTTTGAGCCCCGCTGTTTCTCGCCCTCTGTTTCTCGCCCTCTGTTTCTCGCCCTCTGTTTCAGCCCCTCTGTTTCAGCCCCTCTGTTTCAGCCCCTCTGTTTCAGCCCCTCTGTTTCTCGCCAACTGTTTCAGCCCCTCTGTTTCAGCCCCTCTGTTTCAGCCCCTCTGTTTCAGCCCCTCTGTTTCAGGCCCTCTGTTTCAGCACGTCTGTTTCAGCCCCTCTGTTTCTCGCCCTCTGTTTCTCGCCCTCTGTTTCTCGCCATCTGTTTCTCGTCCTCTGTTTCTAGCCCTCTGTTTCAGCCGCTCTGTTTCTCGCCCTCTGTTTCTCGCCCTCTGTTTCAGCCCCTCTGTTTCGGCCCCTCTGTTTCTGCCCCTCTGTTTCAGCCCCTTTATTTCAGCCCCTCTGTTTCCCGCCCTCTGTTTCTCGCCCTCTGTTTCAGCCCCTCTGTTTCTCGCCCTCTGTTTCTCGCCCTCTGTTTCTCGCCCTCTGTTTCTCGCCCTCTGTTTCTCGCCCTCTGTTTCAGCCCCTCTGTTTCAGCCCCTCTGTTTCAGCCCCTCTGTTTCTCGCCCTCTGTTTCAGCGCCTCTGTTTCAGCCCCTCTGTTGCAGCCTCTCTGTTTCAGCCCCTCTGTTTCTCGCCCTCTGTTTCAGCCCCTCTGTTTCAGCCACTCTGTTTCAGCCCCTCTGTTTCAGCCCGTCTGTTTCAGCCCCTCTGTTTCAGGCACTCTGTTTCAGCCCCTCTGTTTCTCGCCCTCTGTTTCTCGCCCTCTGTTTCAGCCCCTCTGTTTCAGCCCCTCTGTTTCAGCCCCTCTGTTTCAGCCTCTCTGTTTCTCGCCCTCTGTTTCAGCCCCTCTGTTTCAGCCCCTCTGTTTCAGCCCCTCTGTTTCAGCACCTCTGTTTCAGCCCCTCTGTTTCTCGCCCTCTGTTACTCGCCAGCTGTTTCTCGCCCTCTGTTTCTCGCCCTCTGTTTCTCGCCCTCTGTTTCAGCCCCTCTGTTTCTCGCCCTCTGTTTCTCGCCCTCTGTTTCAGCCCCTCTGTTTCAGCCCCTCTGTTTCTCGCCCTCTGTTTCAGCCCCTCTGTTTCAGCCCCTCTTTTTCAGCCCCTCTGTTTCAGCCCCTCTGATTCACGCCCTCTGTTTCAGCCCCTCTCTTTCTCGCACTCTGTTTCAGCCCCTCTGTTTCTCGCTCTCTGTTTCAGCCCCTCTGTTTCTCGCCCTCTGTTTCAGCCCCTCTGTTTCAGCCCCTCTGTTTCAGCCCCTCTGTTTCAGCCCCTCTGATTCAGCCCCTCTATTTCCGCCCCTCTTTTTCTCGCCCTCTGTTTCAGCCCCTCTGTTTCTCGCTGTCTGTTTCTCGCCCTCTGTTTCAGCCCCTCTGTTTCAGCCCCTCTGTTTCAGCCCATCTGTTTCAGCCCCTCTGTTTCTCGCCCTCTATTTCAGCCACTCTGTTTCTCGCTCTCTGTTTTAGCCCCTCTGTTTCTCGACCTCTGTTTCAGCCCCTCTGTTTCAGCCCCTCTGTTTCAGCCACTCTGTTTCAGCCCCTCTGTTTCAGCCCCTCTGTTTCTCGCCCTCTGTTTCTAGCCCTCTGTTTCTCGCCCTCTGTTTCTCGCCCTCTGTTTCAGCCCCTCTGTTTCAGCCCCTCTGTTTCAGCCCCTCTGTTTCTAGCCCTCTGTTTCAGCCCCTCTGTTTCAGCCCCTCTGTTTCAGCCCCTCAGTTTCAGCCCCTCTGTTTCTCGCCTCTGTTTCAGCCCCTCTGTTTCTCGCCCTCTGTTTCAGCCCCTCTGTTTCAGCCCCTCTGTTTCAGCCCCTCTGTTTCAGCCCCTCTGTTTCTCGCCCTCTGTTTCTCGCCCTCTGTTTCAGCCCCTCTGTTTCTGCCCCGCTGTTTCTTGCCCTCTGTTTCAGCCCCTCTGTTTCAGCCCCCCTGTTTCAGCCCCTCTGTTTCAGCCCCTCTGTTTCTGCCCCTCTGTTTCTCGCCATCTGTTTCTCGCCCTCTGTTTCTCGCTCTCTGTTTCTCGCCCTCTGTTTCACCCCCTCTGTTTCAGACCCTCTGTTTCAGCCCCTCTGTTTCTCGCCCTCTGTTTCTCGCCCTCTGTTTCTAGCTCTCTGTTTCTCGCCCTCTGTTTCTCGCCCTCTGTTTCAGCCCCTCTGTTTCAGCCCCTCTGTTTTAGCTCCTCTGTTTCAGCCCCTCTGTTTCTCGCCCTCTGTTTCAGACCCTCTGTTTCTCGCCCTCTGTTTCTCGCCCACTCTTTCAGCCCCTCTGTTTCTCGCCCTCTGTTTCAGCCCCTCTGTTTCAGCCCCTCAGTTTCAGCCGCTCTGTTTCTCGCCCTCTGTTTCAGCCCCTCTGTTTCAGCCCCTCTGTTTCAGCCCCTCTGTTTCAGCCCCTCTGTTTCTCGCCCTCTGTTTCTCGCCCACTGTTTCAGCCCCTCTGTTTCTGCCCCGCTGTTTCTCGCCCTCTGTTTCAGCTCCTCTGTTTCAGACCCTCTGTTTCAGCCCCTCTGTTTCAGCCTCTCTGTTTCAGCCCCTCTGTTTCTCGCCCTCTGTTTCTCGCCCTCTGTTTGTCGCCCTCTGTTTCTCGCCAACTGTTTCTCGCCCTCTGTTTCAGCCCCTCTGTTTCAGCCCCTCTGTTTCAGCCCCTCTGTTTCTCGCCCTCTGTTTCGCGCCCTCTGTTTCTCGCCCTTTATTTCTAGCCCTCTGTTTCTCGCCCTCTGTTTCTCGCCCTCTGTTTCAGCCCCTCTGTTTCTGCCCCTCTGTTTCAGCCCCTCTGTTTCAGCCCCTCTGTTTCTCGCACTCTGTTTCAGCCCCTCTGTTTCTCGCCCTCTGTTTCTCGCCCACTGTTTCAGCCCCTCTGTTTCTCGCCCTCTGTTTCAGCCCCTCTGTTTCAGCCCCTCTGTTTCAGCCCCTCTGTTTCTCGCCCTCTGTTTCTCGCCCTCTGTTTCAGCCCCTCTGTTTCTCCCGCTCTTTTTCAGCCCCTCTGTTTCAGCCCCTGTGTTTCAGCCCCTCTGTGACAGCCCCTCTGTTTCTCGCACTCTGTTTCAGCCCCTCTGTTTCTCGCTCTCTGTTTCAGCCCCTCTGTTTCTCGCCCTCTGTTCCAGCCCCTCTGTTTCTCGCTATCTCTTTCAGCCCCTCTGTTTCTCGTCCTCTGTTTGAGCCCCTCTGTTTCAGCACCTGTGTTTCAGCCCCTCTGTTTCAGCCCCTATGTTTCTCGCCCTCTGTTTCTCGCCCTCTGTTTCAACCGCTCTGTTTCAGCCCCTCTGTTTCTCGCCCTCTGTTTCATCCCCTCTGTTTCTCGCCCTCTGTTTTAGCCCCTCTGTTTCAGCCCCTCTGTTTCAGCCCCTCTGTTTCAGCCCCTCTGATACAGCCAGTCTGTTTCTCGCCCTCTGTTTCTCGCCGTCTGTTTTTCGCCCTCTGTTTCAGCCCCTCTGTTTCAGCCCCTCTGTTTCAGGCCCTCTGTTTCAGCACGTCTGTTTCAGCCCCTCTGTTTCTCGCCCTCTGTTTCTCGCCCTCTGTTTCTCGCCATCTGTTTCTCGTCCTCTGTTTCTAGCCCTCTGTTTCAGCCGCTCTGTTTCTCGCCCTCTGTTTCTCGCCCTCTGTTTCAGCCCCTCTGTTTCGGCCCCTCTGTTTCTGCCCCTCTGTTTCAGCCCCTCTGTTTCAGCCCCTCTGTTTCACCCCCTCTGTTTCAGCACCTCTGTTTCAGCCCCTCTGTTTCTCGCCCTCTGATTCTCGCACTCTGTTTCTCGCCCTCTGTTTCTCGCCCTCTGTTTCTCGCCCTCTGTTTCTCAACCTGTGTTTCTCAACCTCTGTTTCTCGCCCTGTGTTTCTCGCCCTCTGTTTCAGCCCCTCTGTTTCAGCCCCTCTGTTTCTCGCACTCTGTTTCTCTCCCTCTGTTTCTCGCCCTCTGTTTCTCGCCCTCTGTTTCAGCCCCTCTGTTTCAGCCCCTCTGTTTCAGCCCCTCTGTTTCAGCCCCTCTGTTTCAGCCCCTCTGTTTCTCGCCCTCCGTTTCAGCCCCTCTGTTTCTCGCCCTCTGTTTCAGCCCCTCTGTTTCCGCCCCTCTGTTTCAGCCCCTCTGTTTCAGACCCTCTGTTTCTCGCCCTCTGTTTCTCGCCCTCTGTGTCAGCCCCTCTGTTTCAGCCCCTCTGTTACAGCCAGTCTGTTTCTCGCCCTCTGTTTCTCGCCGTCTGTTTTTCGCCCTTTGTTTCAGCCCCTCTGTTTCAGCCCCTCTGTTTCAGCCGCTCTGTTTCAGCCCTCTGTTTCAGCCTCTCTGTTTCAGCCCCTCTGTTTCAGCCCCTCTGTTTCAGCCAGTCTATTTCTCGCCCTCTGTTTCTCGTCGTCTGTTTCTCGCCCTCTGTTTCAGCCCCTCTGTTTCAGCCCCACTGTTTCTCGCCCTCTGTTTCAGCCCCTCTGTTTCAGCCCCTCTGTTTCTCGCCCTCTGTTTCAGCCCCTCTGTTCCTCGCCCTCTGTTTCAGCCCCTCTGTTTCAGCCCCTCTGTTTCAGCCCCTCTGTTTCTCGCCCTCTGTTTCTCGCCCTCTGTTTCAGCCCCTCTGTTTCAGCCCCGCTGTTTCTCGCCCTCTGTTTCAGCCCCTCTGTTTCAGCCCCTCTGTTTCAGCCCCTCTGTTTCAGCCCCTCTGTTTCTCGCCCTCTGTTTCTCGCCCTCTGTTTCAGCCCCTCTGTTTCAGCCGCTCTGTTTCAGCCCCTCTGTTTCAGCCTCTCTGTTTCAGACCCTCTGTTTAACCCCCTCTGTTTCTCGACCTCTGTTTCTCGCCTCTGTTTCAGCCCCTCTGTTTGAGCCCCGCTGTTTCTCGCCCTCTGTTTCTCGCCCTCTGTTTCTCGCCCTCTGTTTCAGCCCCTCTGTTTCAGCCCCTCTGTTTCAGCCCCTCTGTTTCAGCCCCTCTGTTTCTCGCCAACTGTTTCAGCCCCTCTGTTTCAGCCCCTCTGTTTCAGCCCCTCTGTTTCAGGCCCTCTCTTTCAGCACGTCTGTTTCAGCCCCTCTGTTTCTCGCCCTCTGTTTCTCGCCCTCTGTTTCTCGCCATCTTTTTCGCGTCCTCTGTTTCTAGCCCTCTGTTTCAGCCGCTCTGTTTCTCGCCCTCTGTTTCTCGCCCTCTGTTTCAGCCCCTCTGTTTCGGCCCCTCTGTTTCTGCCCCTCTGTTTCAGCCCCTCTGTTTCAGCCCCTCTGTTTCACCCCCTCTGTTTCAGCACCTCTGTTTCAGCCCCTCTGTTTCTCGCCCATTGTTTCTCGCACTCTGTTTCTCGCCCTCTGTTTCTCGCCCTCTGTTTCTTGGCCTCTGTTTCTCAACCTGTGTTTCTCAACCTCTGTTTCTCGCCCTGTGTTTCTCGCCCTCTGTTTAAGCCCCTCTGTTTCAGCCCCTCTGTTTCTCGCCCTCTGTTTCTCTCCCTCTGTTTCTCGCCCTCTGTTTCTCGCCCTCTGTTTCAGCCCCTCTGTTTCAGCCCCTCTGTTTCAGCCCCTCTGTTTCAGCCCCTCTGTTTCTCGCCCTCTGTTTCATCCCCTCTGTTTCAGCCCCTCTGTTTCAGCCTCTCTGTTTCAGCCCCTCTGTTTCTCGCCCACTGTTTCAGCCCCTGTGTTTCAGCCACTCTGTTTCAGCCCCTCTGTTTCAGCCCGTCTGTTTCAGCCCCTCTGTTTCAGCCACTCTGTTTCAGCCCCTCTGTTTCACGCCCTCTGTTTCAGCCCCTCTGTTTCTCGCCCTCTGTTTCAGCCCCTCTGTTTCAGCCCCTCTGTTTCAGCCCCTCTGTTTCTCGCCCTCTGTTTCATCCCCTCTGTTTCAGCCCCTCTGTTTCAGCCTCTCTGTTTCAGCCCCTCTGTTTCTCGCCCTCTGTTTCAGCCCCTCTGTTTCAGCCACTCTGTTGCAGCCTGTCTGCTTCAGCCCGTCTGTTTCAGCCCCTCTGTTTCAGCCACTCTGTTTCAGCCCCTTTGTTTCTCGCCCTCTGTTTCTCGCCCTCTGTTTCTCGCCCTCTGTTTCAGCCCCTCTGTTTCAGTCCCTCTGTTTCAGCCCCTCTGTTTCAGCCCCTCTGTTTCTCGCCCTCTGTTTCAGCCCCTCTGTTTCAGCCCCTCTGTTTCAGCCCCTCTGTTTCACACCCTCTGTTTCAGCACCTCTGTTTCAGCCCCTCTGTTTCTCGCCCTCTGTTACTCGCCAGCTGTTTCTCGCCGTTTGTTTCTCGCCCTCTGTTTCTCGCCCTCTGTTTCAGCCCCTCTGTTTCTCGCACTCTGTTTCTCGCACTCTGTTTCTCGCCCTCTGTTTCTCGCCCTCTGTTTCTCAACCTCTGTTTCTCGCCGTGTGTTTCTCGCACTCTGTTTCAGCCCATCTGTTTCAGCCCGTCTGTTTCACGCCCTCTGTTTCAGCCCCTCTGTTTCAGCCCCTCTGTTTCAGCCCCTCTGTTTCAGCCCATTTGTTTCAGCCCCTCTGTTTCCCGCCCTCTGTTTCTCGCCCTCTGTGTCAGCCCCTCTGTTTCAGCCCCTCTGTTTCAGCCCCTCTGTTTCTCGCCCTCTGTTTCTCGCCCTCTGTTTCTCGCCCTCTGTTTCTCGCCCTCTGTTTCTCGCCCTCTGTTTCAGCCCCTCTGTTTCAGCCCCTCTGTTTCAGCCCCTCTGTTTCTCGCCCTCTGTTTCAGCCCATCTGTTTCAGCCCCTCTGTTTCAGCCTCTCTGTTTCAGCCCCTCTGTTTCTCGCCCTCTGTTTCAGCCCCTCTGTTTCAGCCACTCTGTTTCAGCCCCTCTGTTTCAGCCCGTCAGTTTCAGCCCCTCTGTTTCAGCCCCTCTGTTTCAGCCCCTCTGTTTCAGCCCCTCTGTTTCTCGCCCTCTGTTTCAGCCCCTCTGTTTCAGCCCCCCTGTTTCAGCCCCTCTGTTTCAGCACCTCTGTTTCAGACCCTCTGTTTCTCGCCCTCTGTTACTCGCCAGCTGTTTCTCGCCCTCTGTTTCTCGCCCTCTGT
Source organism: Stegostoma tigrinum (assembly GCF_030684315.1). NCBI lineage: Eukaryota > Metazoa > Chordata > Chondrichthyes > Orectolobiformes > Stegostomatidae > Stegostoma > Stegostoma tigrinum. Next base: position 541,143 of record NW_026728494.1, on the reverse strand, counting down.
TTCTCGCCCTCTGTTTCAGCCCCTCTGTTTCTCGCCCTCTGTTTCAGCCCCTCTGTTTCAGCCCCTCTGTTTCTCGCCCTCTGTTTCAGCCCCTCTGTTTCAGCCCCTCTTTTTCAGCCCCTCTGTTTCAGCCCCTCTGTTTCACCCCCTCTGTTTCAGCCCCTCTCTTTCTCCCACTCTGTTTCAGCCCCTCTGTTTCTCGCTCTCTGTTTCAGCCCCTCTGTTTCTCGCCCTCTGTTTCAGCCCCTCTGTTTCAGCCCCTCTGTTTCAGCCCCTCTGTTTCAGCCCCTCTGATTCAGCCCCTCTGTTTCCGCCTCTCTTTTTGTCGCCCTCTGTTTCAGCCCCTCTGTTTCTCGCTGTCTGTTTCAGCCCCTCTGTTTCAGCCCCTCTGTTTCAGCCCCTCTGTTTCAGCCCATCTGTATCAGCCCCTCTGTTTCTCGCCCTCTGTTTCAGCCCCTCTGTTTCTCGACCTCTGTTTCAGCCCCTCTGTTTCAGCCCCTCTGTTTCAGCCACTCTGTTTCAGCCCCTCTGTTTCAGCCCCTCTGTTTCTCGCCCACTGTTTCTAGCCCTCAGTTTCTCGCCCTCTGTTTCTCGCCCTCTGTTTCAGCCCCTCTGTTTCAGCCCCTCTGTTTCAGCCCCTCTGTTTCTAGCCCTCTGTTTCAGCCCCTCTGTTTCAGCCCCTCTGTTTCAGCCCCTCAGTTTCAGCCCCTCTGTTTCTAGCCCTCTGTATCAGCCCCTCTGTTTCTCGCCCTCTGTTTCAGCCCCTCTGTTTCAGCTCTTCTGTTTCAGCCCCTCTGTTTCAGCCCCTCTGTTTCTCGCCCTCTGTTTCTCGCCCTCTGTTTCAGCCCCTCTGTTTCTGCCCCGCTGTTTCAGCCCCACTGTTTCAGCCCCTCTGTTTCTGCCCCTCTGTTTCTCGCCATCTGTTTCTCGCCCTCTGTTTCTCGCTCTCTGTTTCTCGCCCTCTGTTTCACCCCCTCTGTTTCAGCCCCTCTGTTTCAGCCCCTCTGTTTCTCGCCCTCTGTTTCTCGCCCTCTGTTTCTCGCCCTCTGTTTCTAGCTCTCTGTTTCTCGCCCTCTGTTTCTCGCCCTCTGTTTCAGCCCCTCTGTTTCAGCCCCTCTGTTTTAGCCCCTCTGCTTCAGCCCCTCTGTTTCTCGCCCTCTGTTTCAGCCCCTCTGTTTCTCGCCCTCTGTTTCTCGCCCACTCTTTCAGCCCCTCTGTTTCTCGCCCTCTGTTTCAGCCCCTCTGTTTCAGCCCCTCAGTTTCAGCCGCTCTCTTTCTCGCCCTCTGTTTCAGCCCCTCTGTTTCAGCCCCTCTGTTTCAGCCCCTCTGTTTCATCCCCTCTGTTTCTCGCCCTCTGTTTCTCGCCCACTGTTTCAGCCCCTCTGTTTCAGCCCCGCTGTTTCTCGCCCTCTGTTTCAGCTCCTCTGTTTCAGACCCTCTGTTTCAGCCCCTCTGTTTCAGCCTCTCTGTTTCAGCCCCTCTGTTTCTCGCCCTCTGTTTCTCGCCCACTCTTTCAGCCCCTCTGTTTCTCGCCCTCTGTTTCAGCCCCTCTGTTTCAGCCCCACAGTTTCAGCCGCTCTGTTTCTCGCCCTCTGTTTCAGCCCCTCTGTTTCAGCTCCTCTGTTTCAGCCCCTCTGTTTCAGCCCCTCTGTTTCTCGCCCTCTCTTTCTCGCCCACTGTTTCAACCCCTCTGTTTCAGCCCCGCTGTTTCTCGCCCTCTGTTTCAGCTCCTCTGTTTCAGACCCTCTGTTTCAGCCCCTCTGTTTCAGCCTCTCTGTTTCAGCCCCTCTGTTTCTCGCCCTCTGTTTCTCGCCCTCTGTTTGTCGCCCTCTGTTTCTCGCCAACTGTTTCTCGCCCTCCGTTTCAGCCCCACTGTTTCATCCCCTCTGTTTCAGCCCCTCTGTTTCTCGCCCTCTGTTTCGCGCCCTCTGTTTCTCGCCCTTTATTTCTAGCCCTCTGTTTCTCGCCCTCTGTTTCTCGCCCTCTGTTTCAGCCCCTCTGTTTCTGCCCCTCTGTTTCAGCCCCTCTGTTTCAGACCCTCTGTTTCTCGCACTCTGTTTCAGCCCCTCTGTTTCTCGCCCTCTGTTTCTCGCCCACTGTTTCAGCCCCTCTGTCTCTCGCCCTCTGTTTCAGCCCCTCTGTTTCAGCCCCTCTGTTTCAGCCCCTCTGTTTCAGCCCCTCTGTTTCTCGCCCTCTGATTCTCGCCCTCTGTTTCTCGCCCTCTGTTTCTCGCTCTCTGTTTCAGCCCCTCTGTTTCATCCCCTCTGTTTCAGCCCCTCTGTTTCAGCCCCTCTGTTTCTCGCCCTCTGTTTCAGCCCCTCTGTTTCTCCCGCTCTTTTTCAGCCCCTCTGTTTCAGCCCCTGTGTTTCAGCCCCTCTGATTCAGCCCCTCTGTTTCCGCCCCTCTTTTTCTCGCCCTCTGTTTCAGCCCCTCTGTTTCTCGCTCTCTGTTTCAGCCAATCTGTTTCTCGCCCTCTGTTTCAGCCCCTCTGTTTCTCGCTATCTCTTTCAGCCCCTCTGTTTCTCGCCCTCTGTTTGAGCCCCTCTGTTTCAGCACCTGTGTTTCAGCCCCTCTGTTTCAGCCCCTATGTTTCTCGCCCTCTGTTTCTCGCCCTCTGTTTCAACCGCTCTGTTTCAGCCCCTCTGTTTCTCGCCCTCTGTTTCATCCCCTCTGTTTCTCGCCCTCTGTTTCTCGCCCTCTGTTTCAGCCCCTCTGTTTCAGCCCCTCTGTTTCAGCCCCTCTGTTTCAGCCCCTCTGTTTCTCGCCAACTGTTTCAGCCCCTCTGTTTCAGCCCCTCTGTTTCATCCCCTCTGTTTCAGCCCCTCTGTTTCAGGCCCTCTGTTTCAGCACGTCTGTTTCAGCCCCTCTGTTTCTCGCCCTCTGTTTCTCGCCCTCTGTTTCTCGCCATCTGTTTCTCGTCCTCTGTTTCTAGCCCTCTGTTTCAGCCGCTCTGTTTCTCGCCCTCTGTTTCTCGCCCTCTGTTTCAGCCCCTCTGTTTCGGCCCCTCTGTTTCTGCCCCTCTGTTTCAGCCCCTTTGTTCCAGCCCCTCTGTTTCCCGCCCTCTGTTTCTCGCCCTCTGTGTCAGCCCCTCTGTTTCAGCCCCTCTGTTTCAGCCCCTCTGTTTCTCGCCCTCTGTTTCTCGCCCTCTGTTTCTCGCCCTCTGTTTCTCAACCTGTGTTTCTCAACCTCTGTTTCTCGCCCTGTGTTTCTCGCCCTCTGCTTCAGCCCCTCTGTTTCAGCCCCTCTGTTTCTCGCCCTCTGTTTCTCTCCCTCTGTTTCTCGCCCTCTGTTTCTCGCCCTCTGTTTCAGCCCCTCTGTTTCAGCCCCTCTGTTTCAGCCCCTCTGTTTCAGCCCCTCTGTTTCTCGCCCTCTGCTTCAGCCCCTCTGTTTTTCGCCCTCTGTTTCAGCCCCTCTGTTTCAGCCCCTCTGTTTCAGCCCCTCTGTTTCAGACCCTCTGTTTCTCGCCCTCTGTTTCTCGCCCTCTGTGTCAGCCCCTCTGTTTCAGCCCCTCTGTTACAGCCAGTCTGTTTCTCGCCCTCTGTTTCTCGCCGTCTGTTTTTCGCCCTCTGTTTCAGCCCCTCTGTTTCAGCCCCTCTGTTTCAGCCGCTCTGTTTCAGCCCTCTGTTTCAGCCTCTCTGTTTCAGCCCCTCTGTTTCAGCCCCTCTGTTTCAGCCAGTCTATTTCTCGCCCTCTGTTTCTCGTCGTCTGTTTCTCGCCCTCTGTTTCAGCCCCTCTGTTTCAGCCCCTCTGTTTCTCGCCCTCTGTTTCAGCCCCTCTGTTTCAGCCCCTCTGTTTCTCGCCCTCTGTTTCAGCCCCTCTGTTCCTCGCCCTCTGTTTCAGCACCTCTGTTTCAGCCCCTCTGTTTCAGCCCCTCTGTTTCTCGCCCTCTGTTTCAGCCCCTCTGTTTCATCCCCGCTGTTGCTCGCCCTCTGTTTTAACCCCTCTGTTTCAGCCCCTCTGTTTCAGCCCCTCTGTTTCAGCCCCTCTGTTTCTCGCCCTCTGTTTCTCGCCCTCTGTTTCAGCCCCTCTGTTTCAGCCGCTCTGTTTCAGCCCCTCTGTTTCAGCCTCTCTGTTTCAGACCCTCTGTTTAAGCCCCTCTGTTTCTCGACCTCTGTTTCTCGCCTCTGTTTCAGCCCCTCTGTTTGAGCTCCGCTGTTTCTCGCCCTCTGTTTCTCGCCCTCTGTTTCTCGCCCTCTGTTTCAGCCCCTCTGTTTCAGCACCTCTGTTTCAGCCCCTCTGTTTCAGCCCCTCGGTTTCTCGCCCTCTGTTTCAGCCCCTCTGTTTCAGCCCCTCTGTTTCAGCCCCTCTGTTTCAGCCCCTCTGTTTCAGGCCCTCTGTTTCAGCACGTCTGTTTCAGCCCCTCTGTTTCTCGCCCTCTGTTTCTCGCCCTCTGTTTCTCGCCATCTGTTTCTCGTCCTCTGTTTCTAGCCCTCTGTTTCAGCCGCTCTGTTTCTCGCCCTCTGTTTCTCGCCCTCTGTTTCAGCCCCTCTGTTTCGGCCCCTCTGTTATCTGCCCCTCTGTTTCAGCCCCTCTGTTTCAGCCCCTCTGTTTCACCCCCTCTGTTTCAGCACCTCTGTTTCAGCCCCTCTGTTTCTCGCCCTCTGTTTCTCGCACTCTGTTTCTCGCCCTCTGTTTCTCGGCCTCTGTTTCTCAACCTGTGTTTCTCAACCTCTGTTTCTCGCCCTGTGTTTCTCGCCCTCTGTTTCAGCCCCTCTGTTTCAGCCACTCTGTTTCTCGCCCTCTGTTTCTCTCCCTCTTTTTCTCGCCCTCTGTTTCTCGCCGTCTGTTTCAGCCCCTCTGTTTCAGCCCCTCTGTTTCAGCCCCTCTGTTTCAGCCCCTCTGTTTCTCGCCCTCCGTTTCAGCCCCTCTGTTTCTCGCCCTCTGTTTCAGCCCCTCTGTTTCAGCCCCTCTGTTTCAGCCCCTCTGTTTCAGACCCTCTGTTTCTCGCCCTCTGTTTCTCGCCCTCTGTGTCAGACCCTCTGTTTCAGCCCCTCTGTTTCAGCCCCTCTGTTTCTCGCCCTCTGTTTCTCGCCCTCTGTTTCTCGCCCTCTGTTTCAGCCCCTCTGTTTCAGCCCCTCTGTTTCAGCCCCTCTGTTTCTCGCCCTCTGTTTCACCCCCTCTGTTTCAGCCCCTCTGTTTCAGCCTCTCTGTTTCAGCCCCTCTGTTTCTCGCCCACTGTTTCAGCCCCTGTGTTTCAGCCACTCTGTTTCAGCCCCTCTGTTTCAGCCCGTCTGTTTCAGCCCCTCTGTTTCAGCCACTCTGTTTCAGCCCCTCTGTTTCACGCCCTCTGTTTCAGCCCCTCTGTTTCAGCCCCTCTGTTTCACCCCCTCTGTTTCTCGCCCTCTGTTTCATTCCCTCTGTTTCAGCCCCTCTGTTTCAGCCTCTCTGTTTCAGCCCCTCTGTTTCTAGCCCTCTGTTTCAGCCCCTCTGTTTAAGCCACTCTGTTTCAGCCCGACTGTTTCAGCCCGTCTGTTTCAGCCCCTCTGTTTCAGCCACTCTGTTTCAGCCCCTCTGTTTCTCGCCCTCTGTTTCTCGCCCTCTGTTTCTCGCCCTCTGTTTCAGCCCCTCTGTTTCAGCCCCTCTGTTTCAGCCCCTCTGTTTCAGCCCCTCTGTTTCCCGCCCTCTGTTTCAGCCCCTCTGTTTCAGCCCCTCTGTTTCAGCCCCTCTGTTTCACACCCTCTGTTTCAGCACCTCTGTTTCAGCCCCTCTGTTTCTCGCCCTCTGTTACTCGTCAGCTGTTTCTCGCCGTTTGTTTCTCGCCCTCTGTTTCTCGCCCTCTGTTTCAGCCCCTCTGTTTCTCGCCCTCTGTTTCTCGCCCTCTGTTTCAGCCCCTCTGTTTCACCCCCTCTTTTTCAGCCCCTCTGTTTCAGCCCCTGTGTTTCAGCCCCTCTGTTTCAGCCCCTCTGTTTCTCGCACTCTGTTTCAGCCCCTCTGTTTCTCGCTCTCTGTTTCAGCCCCTCTGTTTCAGCCCCTCTGTTTAAGCCCCTCTGTTTCAACCCCTCTGTTTCTGCCCCTCTGTTTCAGCCCCTCTGTTTCAGCCCCTCTGATTCAGCCCCTCTGTTTCCGCCCCTCTTTTTCTCGCCCTCTTTTTCAGCCCCTCTGTTTCTCGCTCTCTGTTTCAGCCAATCTGTTTCTCGCCCTCTGTTTCAGCCCCTCTGTTTCTCGCTATCTCTTTCAGCCCCTCTGTTTCTCGCCCTCTGTTTGAGCCCCTCTGTTTCAGCACCTGTGTTTCAGCCCCTCTGTTTCAGCCCCTATGTTTCTCGCCCTCTGTTTCTCGCCCTCTGTTTCAACTGCTCTGTTTCAGCCCCTCTGTTTCTCGCCCTCTGTTTCATCCCCTCTGTTTCTCGCCCTCTGTTTCAGCCCCTCTGTTTCAGCCCCTCTGTTTCAGCCCCTCTGTTTCAGCCCCTCTGTTACAGCCAGTCTGTTTCTCGCCCTCTGTTTCTCGCCGTCTGTTTTTCGCCCTCTGTTTCAGCCCCTCTGTTTCAGCCCCTCTGTTTCAGGCCCTCTGTTTCAGCACGTCTGTATCAGCCCCTCTGTTTCTCGCCCTCTGTTTCTCGCCCTCTGTTTCTCGCCATCTGTTTCTCGTCCTCTGTTTCTAGCCCTCTGTTTCAGCCGCTCTGTTTCTCGCCCTCTGTTTCTCGCCCTCTGTTTCAGCCCCTCTGTTTCGGCCCCTCTGTTTCTGCCCCTCTGTTTCAGCCCCTCTGTTTCAGCCCCTCTGTTTCACCCCCTCTGTTTCAGCACCTCTGTTTCAGCCCCTCTGTTTCTCGCCCTCTGATTCTCGCACTCTGTTTCTCGCCCTCTGTTTCTCGCCCTCTGTTTCTCGCCCTTTGTTTCAGACCCTCTGTTTCAGCCCCTCTGTTTCAGCCCCTCTGTTTCAGCCCCTCTGTTTCTCGCCCTCCGTTTCAGCCCCTCTGTTTTTCGCCCTCTGTTTCTCGCCCTCTGTGTCAGCCCCTCTGTTTCAGCCCCTCTGTTACAGCCAGTCTGTTTCTCGCCCTCTGTTTCTCGCCGTCTGTTTTTCGCCCTCTGTTTCAGCCCCTCTGTTTCAGCCCCTCTGTTTCAGCCGCTCTGTTTCAGCCCTCTGTTTCAGCCTCTCTGTTCCAGCCCCTCTGTTTCAGCCCCTCTGTTTCAGCCAGTCTATTTCTCGCCCTCTGTTTCTCGTCGTCTGTTTCTCGCCCTCTGTTTCAGCCCCTCTGTTTCTCGCCCTCTGTTTCAGCCCCTCTGTTCCTCGCCCTCTGTTTCAGCACCTCTGTTTCAGCCCCTCTGTTTCAGCCCCTCTGTTTCTCGCCCTCTGTTTCTCGCCCTCTGTTTCAGCCCCTCTGTTTCAGCCCCGCTGTTTCTCGCCCTCTGTTTCAGCCCTTCTGTTTCAGCCCCTCTGTTTCAGCCCCTCTGTTTCAGCCCCTCTGTTTCTCGCCCTCTGTTTCTCGCCCTCTGTTTCAGCGCCTCTGTTTCAGCCGCTCTGTTTCAGCCCCTCTGTTTCAGCCTCTCTGTTTCAGACCCTCTGTTTAAGCCCCTCTGTTTCTCGACCTCTGTTTCTCGCCTCTGTTTCAGCCCCTCTGTTTGAGCTCCGCAGTTTCTCGCCCTCTGTTTCTCGCACTCTGTTTCTCGCCCTCTGTTTCAGCCCCTCTGTTTCAGCACCTCTGTTTCAGCCCCTCTGTTTCAGCCCCTCTGTTTCTCGCCCTCTGTTTCAGCCCCTCTGTTTCAGCCCCTCTGTTTCAGCCCCTCTGTTTCAGGCCCTCTGTTTCAGCACGTCTGTTTCAGCCCCTCTGTTTCTCGCCCTCTGTTTCTCGCCCTCTGTTTCTCGCCATCTGTTTCTCGTCCTCTGTTTCTAGCCCTCTGTTTCAGCCGCTCTGTTTCTCGCCCTCTGTTTCTCGCCCTCTGTTTCAGCCCCTCTGTTTCGGCCCCTCTGTTTCTGCCCCTCTGTTTCAGCCCCTCTGTTTCAGCCCCTCTGTTTCACCCCCTCTGTTTCAGCACCTCTGTTTCAGCCCCTCTGATTCTCGCACTCTGTTTCTCGCCCTCTGTTTCTCGCCCTCTGTTTCTCGCCCTCTGTTTCTCAACCTGTGTTTCTCAACCTCTGTTTCTCGCCCTGTGTTTCTCGCCCTCTGCTTCAGCCCCTCTGTTTCAGCCCCTCTGTTTCTCGCCCTCTGTTTCTCTCCCTCTGTTTCTCGCCCTCTGTTTCTCGCCCTCTGTTTCAGACCCTCTGTTTCAGCCCCTCTGTTTCAGCCCCTCTGTTTCAGCCCCTCTGTTTCTCGCCCTCCGTTTCAGCCCCTCTGTTTTTCGCCCTCTGTTTCAGCCCCTCTGTTTCAGCCCCTCTGTTTCAGCCCCTCTGTTTCAGACCCTCTGTTTCTCGCCCTCTGTTTCTCGCCCTCTGTGTCAGCCCCTCTGTTTCAGACCCTCTGTTACAGCCAGTCTGTTTCTCGCCCTCTGTTTCTCGCCGTCTGTTTTTCGCCCTCTGTTTCAGCCCCTCTGTTTCAGCCCCTCTGTTTCAGCCGCTCTGTTTCAGCCCTCTGTTTCAGCCTCTCTGTTTCAGCCCCTCTGTTTCAGCCCCTCTGTTTCAGCCAGTCTATTTCTCGCCCTCTGTTTCTCGTCGTCTGTTTCTCGCCCTCTGTTTCAGCCCCTCTGTTTCAGCCCCTCTGTTTCTCGCCCTCTGTTTCAGCCCCTCTGTTTCAGCCCCTCTGTTTCTCGCCCAATGTTTCAGCCCCTCTGTTCCTCGCCCTCTGTTTCAGCACCTCTGTTTCAGCCCCTCTGTTTCAGCCCCTCTGTTTCTCGCCCTCTGTTTCTCGCCCTCTGTTTCAGCCCCTCTGTTTCAGCCCCGCTGTTTCTCGCCCTCTGTTTCAGCCCCTCTGTTTCATCCCCTCTGTTTCAGCCCCTCTGTTTCAGCCCCTCTGTTTCTCGCCCTCTGTTTCTCGCCCTCTGTTTCAGCCCCTCTGTTTCAGCCGCTCTGTTTCAGCCCCTCTGTTTCTCGACCTCTGTTTCTCGCCTCTGTTTCAGCCCCTCTGTTTGAGCTCCGCAGTTTCTCGCCCTCTGTTTCTCGCACTCTGTTTCTCGCCCTCTGGTTCAGCCCCTTCTGTTTCAGCACCTCTGTTTCAGCCCCTCTGTTTCAGCCCCTCTGTTTCTCGCCCTCTGTTTCAGCCCCTCTGTTTCAGCCCCTCTGTTTCAGCCCCTCTGTTTCAGCCCCTCTGTTTCAGGCCCTCTGTTTCTGCACGTCTGTTTCAGCCCCTCTGTTTCTCGCCCTCTGTTTCTCGCCCTCTGTTTCTCGCCATCTGTTTCTCGTCCTCTGTTTCTAGCCCTCTGTTTCAGCCGCTCTGTTTCTCGCCCTCTGTTTCTCGCCCTCTGTTTCAGCCCCTCTGTTTCGGCCCCTCTGTTTCTGCCCCTCTGTTTCAGCCCCTCTGTTTCAGCCCCTCTGTTTCACCCCCTCTGTTTCAGCACCTCTGTTTCAGCCCCTCTGTTTCTCGCCCTCTGTTTCTCGCACTCTGTTTCTCGCCCTCTGTTTCTCGGCCTCTGTTTCTCAACCTGTGTTTCTCAACCTCTGTTTCTCGCCCTGTGTTTCTCGCCCTCTGTTTCAGCCCCTCTGTTTCAGCCCCTCTGTTTCTCGCCCTCTGTTTCTCTCCCTCTGTTTCTCGCCCTCTGTTTCTCGCCCTCTGTTTCAGCCCCTCTGTTTCAGCCCCTCTGTTTCAGCCCCTCTGTTTCTCGCCCTCCGTTTCAGCCCCTCTGTTTCTCGCCCTCTGTTTCAGCCCCTCTGTTTCAGCCCCTCTGTTTCAGCCCCTCTGTTTCAGACCCTCTGTTTCTCGCCCTCTGTTTCTCGCCCTCTGTGTCAGACCCTCTGTTTCAGCCCCTCTGTTTCAGCCCCTCTGTTTCTCGCCCTCTGTTTCTCGCCCTCTGTTTCTCTCCCTCTGTTTCTCGCCCTCTGTTTCTCGCCCTCTGTTTCAGCCCCTCTGTTTCAGCCCCTCTGTTTCAGCCCCTCTGTTTCTCGCCCTCCGTTTCAGCCCCTGTGTTTCTCGCCCTCTGTTTCAGCCCCTCTGTTTCAGCCCCTCTGTTTCAGCCCCTCTGTTTCAGACCCTCTGTTTCTCGCCCTCTGTTTCTCGCCCTCTGTTTCAGCCCCTCTGTTTCAGCCGCTCTGTTTCAGCCCCTCTGTTTCTCGCCCTCTGTTTCACCCCCTCTGTTTCAGCCCCTCTGTTTCAGCCTCTCTGTTTCAGCCCCTCTGTTTCTCGCCCACTGTTTCAGCCCCTGTGTTTCAGCCACTCTGTTTCAGCCCCTCTGTTTCAGCCCGTCTGTTTCAGCCCCTCTGTTTCAGCCACTCTGTTTCAGCCCCTCTGTTTCACGCCCTCTGTTTCAGCCCCTCTGTTTCAGCCCCTCTGTTTCAGCCCCTCTGTTTCTCGCCCTCTGTTTCATCCCCTCTGTTTCAGCCCCTCTGTTTCAGCCTCTCTGCTTCAGCCCCTCTGTTTCTCGCCCTCTGTTTCAGCCCCTCTGTTTAAGCCACTCTGTTTCAGCCCGACTGTTTCAGCCCGTCTGTTTCAGCCCCTCTGTTTCAGCCACTCTGTTTCAGCCCCTCTGTTTCTCGCCCTCTGTTTCTCGCCCTCTGCTTCTCGCCCTCTGTTTCAGCCCCTCTGTTTCAGCCCCTCTGTTTCAGCCCCTCTGTTTCCCGCCCTCTGTTTCAGCCCCTCTGTTTCAGCCCCTCTGTTTCAGCCCCTCTGTTTCACACCCTCTGTTTCAGCACCTCTGTTTCAGCCCCTCTGTTTCTCGCCCTCTGTTACTCGCCAGCTGTTTCTCGCCGTTTGTTTCTCGCCCTCTGTTTCTCGCCCTCTGTTTCAGCCCCTCTGTTTCTCGCCCTCTGTTTCTCGCCCTCTGTTTCAGCCCCTCTGTTTCACCCCCTCTTTTTCAGCCCCTCTGTTTCAGCCCCTGTGTTTCAGCCCCTCTGTTTCAGCCCCTCTGTTTCTCGCACTCTGTTTCAGCCCCTCTGTTTCTCGCTCTCTGTTTCAGCCCCTCTGTTTCTCGCCCTCTGTTTAAGCCCCTCTGTTTCAACCCCTCTGTTTCTGCCCCTCTGTTTCAGCCCCTCTGTTTCAGCCCCTCTGATTCAGCCCCTCTGTTTCCGCCCCTCTTTATCTCGCCCTCTGTTTCAGCCCCTCAGTTTCTCGCTATCTGTTTCGGCCCCTCTGTTTCTCGCCCTCTGTTTGAACCCCTCTGTTTCAGCCCCTGTGTTTCAGCCCCTCTGTTACATTCCCTATGTTTCTCGCCCTCTGTTTTTCGCCCTCTGTTTCTCGCCCTCTGTTGCAGCCCCTCAGTTTCTCGCCCTCTGTTTCAGCCACTCTGTTTATCGCCCTCTGTTTCAGCCCCTCTGTTTCAGCCCCTCTGTTTCAGCCCCTCCTTTTCAGCCCCTCTGTTTCAGCCAGTCTGTTTCTCGCCCTAGTTTCTCGCCGTCTGTTTCTCGCCCTCTGTTTCAGCCCCTCTGTTTCAGCCCCTCTGTTTCAACCCCTCTGTTTCAGCCTCACTGTTTCTGCCCCTCTGTTTCAGCCCCTCTGTTTCAGCCAGTCTATTTCTCGCCCTCTGTTTCTCGTCGTCTGTTTCTCGCCCTCTGTTTCAGCCCCTCTGTTTCCGCCCTTTGTTTCTCGCCCTCTGTTTCAGCCCCTCTGTTTCAGCCCCTCTGTTTCTCGCCCTCTGTTTCAGCCCCTCTGTTCCGCGCACTCTGTTTCAGCCCCTCTGTTTCAGCCCCTCTGTTTCAGCCCAACTGTTTCAGCCCCTCTGTTTCAGCCCCTCTGTTTCTCCCCCTCTGTTTCTCGCCCTCTGTTTCAGCCCCTCTGTTTCAGCCCAACTGTTTCAGCCCCTCTGTTTCAGCCCCTCTGTTTCTCGCCCTCTGCTTCTCGCCCTCTGTTTCTCGCCCTCTGTTTCAGCCCCTCTGTTTCAGCCGCTCTGTTTCAGCCCCTCTGTTTCAGCCGCTCTGTTTCAGACCCTCAGTTTTAGCCCCTCTGTTTCTCGCCCTCTGTTTCTCGCTCTCTGTTTCAGCCCCTCTGTTTCAGCCGCTCTGTTTCAGCCCCTCTGTTTCTCGACCTCTGTTTCTCGCCTCTGTTTCAGCCCCTCTGTTTGAGCTCCGCAGTTTCTCGCCCTCTGTTTCTCGCACTCTGTTTCTCGCCCTCTGGTTCAGCCCCTTCTGTTTCAGCACCTCTGTTTCAGCCCCTCTGTTTCAGCCCCTCTGTTTCTCGCCCTCTGTTTCAGCCCCTCTGTTTCAGCCCCTCTGTTTCAGCCCCTCTGTTTCAGCCCCTCTGTTTCAGGCCCTCTGTTTCTGCACGTCTGTTTCAGCCCCTCTGTTTCTCGCCCTCTGTTTCTCGCCCTCTGTTTCTCGCCATCTGTTTCTCGTCCTCTGTTTCTAGCCCTCTGTTTCAGCCGCTCTGTTTCTCGCCCTCTGTTTCTCGCCCTCTGTTTCAGCCCCTCTGTTTCGGCCCCTCTGTTTCTGCCCCTCTGTTTCAGCCCCTCTGTTTCAGCCCCTCTGTTTCACCCCCTCTGTTTCAGCACCTCTGTTTCAGCCCCTCTGTTTCTCGCCCTCTGTTTCTCGCACTCTGTTTCTCGCCCTCTGTTTCTCGGCCTCTGTTTCTCAACCTGTGTTTCTCAACCTCTGTTTCTCGCCCTGTGTTTCTCGCCCTCTGTTTCAGCCCCTCTGTTTCAGCCCCTCTGTTTCTCGCCCTCTGTTTCTCTCCCTCTGTTTCTCGCCCTCTGTTTCTCGCCCTCTGTTTCAGCCCCTCTGTTTCAGCCCCTCTGTTTCAGCCCCTCTGTTTCTCGCCCTCCGTTTCAGCCCCTCTGTTTCTCGCCCTCTGTTTCAGCCCCTCTGTTTCAGCCCCTCTGTTTCAGCCCCTCTGTTTCAGACCCTCTGTTTCTCGCCCTCTGTTTCTCGCCCTCTGTGTCAGACCCTCTGTTTCAGCCCCTCTGTTTCAGCCCCTCTGTTTCTCGCCCTCTGTTTCTCGCCCTCTGTTTCTCTCCCTCTGTTTCTCGCCCTCTGTTTCTCGCCCTCTGTTTCAGCCCCTCTGTTTCAGCCCCTCTGTTTCAGCCCCTCTGTTTCTCGCCCTCCGTTTCAGCCCCTGTGTTTCTCGCCCTCTGTTTCAGCCCCTCTGTTTCAGCCCCTCTGTTTCAGCCCCTCTGTTTCAGACCCTCTGTTTCTCGCCCTCTGTTTCTCGCCCTCTGTTTCAGCCCCTCTGTTTCAGCCGCTCTGTTTCAGCCCCTCTGTTTCTCGCCCTCTGTTTCACCCCCTCTGTTTCAGCCCCTCTGTTTCAGCCCCTCTGTTTCTCGCCCTCTGTTTCTCTCCCTCTGTTTCTCGCCCTCTGTTTCTCGCCCTCTGTTTCAGACCCTCTGTTTCAGCCCCTCTGTTTCAGCCCCTCTGTTTCAGCCCCTCTGTTTCTCGCCCTCCGTTTCAGCCCCTCTGTTTTTCGCCCTCTGTTTCAGCCCCTCTGTTTCAGCCCCTCTGTTTCAGCCCCTCTGTTTCAGACCCTCTGTTTCTCGCCCTCTGTTTCTCGCCCTCTGTGTCAGCCCCTCTGTTTCAGACCCTCTGTTACAGCCAGTCTGTTTCTCGCCCTCTGTTTCTCGCCGTCTGTTTTTCGCCCTCTGTTTCAGCCCCTCTGTTTCAGCCCCTCTGTTTCAGCCGCTCTGTTTCAGCCCTCTGTTTCAGCCTCTCTGTTTCAGCCCCTCTGTTTCAGCCCCTCTGTTTCAGCCAGTCTATTTCTCGCCCTCTGTTTCTCGTCGTCTGTTTCTCGCCCTCTGTTTCAGCCCCTCTGTTTCAGCCCCTCTGTTTCTCGCCCTCTGTTTCAGCCCCTCTGTTTCAGCCCCTCTGTTTCTCGCCCAATGTTTCAGCCCCTCTGTTCCTCGCCCTCTGTTTCAGCACCTCTGTTTCAGCCCCTCTGTTTCAGCCCCTCTGTTTCTCGCCCTCTGTTTCTCGCCCTCTGTTTCAGCCCCTCTGTTTCAGCCCCGCTGTTTCTCGCCCTCTGTTTCAGCCCCTCTGTTTCATCCCCTCTGTTTCAGCCCCTCTGTTTCAGCCCCTCTGTTTCTCGCCCTCTGTTTCTCGCCCTCTGTTTCAGCCCCTCTGTTTCAGCCGCTCTGTTTCAGCCCCTCTGTTTCTCGACCTCTGTTTCTCGCCTCTGTTTCAGCCCCTCTGTTTGAGCTCCGCAGTTTCTCGCCCTCTGTTTCTCGCACTCTGTTTCTCGCCCTCTGGTTCAGCCCCTTCTGTTTCAGCACCTCTGTTTCAGCCCCTCTGTTTCAGCCCCTCTGTTTCTCGCCCTCTGTTTCAGCCCCTCTGTTTCAGCCCCTCTGTTTCAGCCCCTCTGTTTCAGCCCCTCTGTTTCAGGCCCTCTGTTTCTGCACGTCTGTTTCAGCCCCTCTGTTTCTCGCCCTCTGTTTCTCGCCCTCTGTTTCTCGCCATCTGTTTCTCGTCCTCTGTTTCTAGCCCTCTGTTTCAGCCGCTCTGTTTCTCGCCCTCTGTTTCTCGCCCTCTGTTTCAGCCCCTCTGTTTCGGCCCCTCTGTTTCTGCCCCTCTGTTTCAGCCCCTCTGTTTCAGCCCCTCTGTTTCAGCCCCTCTGTTTCGGCCCCTCTGTTTCTGCCCCTCTGTTTCAGCCCCTCTGTTTCAGCCCCTCTGTTTCACCCCCTCTGTTTCAGCACCTCTGTTTCAGCCCCTCTGTTTCTCGCCCTCTGTTTCTCGCACTCTGTTTCTCGCCCTCTGTTTCTCGGCCTCTGTTTCTCAACCTGTGTTTCTCAACCTCTGTTTCTCGCCCTGTGTTTCTCGCCCTCTGTTTCAGCCCCTCTGTTTCAGCCCCTCTGTTTCTCGCCCTCTGTTTCTCTCCCTCTGTTTCTCGCCCTCTGTTTCTCGCCCTCTGTTTCAGCCCCTCTGTTTCAGCCCCTCTGTTTCAGCCCCTCTGTTTCTCGCCCTCCGTTTCAGCCCCTCTGTTTCTCGCCCTCTGTTTCAGCCCCTCTGTTTCAGCCCCTCTGTTTCAGCCCCTCTGTTTCAGACCCTCTGTTTCTCGCCCTCTGTTTCTCGCCCTCTGTGTCAGACCCTCTGTTTCAGCCCCTCTGTTTCAGCCCCTCTGTTTCTCGCCCTCTGTTTCTCGCCCTCTGTTTCTCTCCCTCTGTTTCTCGCCCTCTGTTTCTCGCCCTCTGTTTCAGCCCCTCTGTTTCAGCCCCTCTGTTTCAGCCCCTCTGTTTCTCGCCCTCCGTTTCAGCCCCTGTGTTTCTCGCCCTCTGTTTCAGCCCCTCTGTTTCAGCCCCTCTGTTTCAGCCCCTCTGTTTCAGACCCTCTGTTTCTCGCCCTCTGTTTCTCGCCCTCTGTTTCAGCCCCTCTGTTTCAGCCGCTCTGTTTCAGCCCCTCTGTTTCTCGCCCTCTGTTTCACCCCCTCTGTTTCAGCCCCTCTGTTTCAGCCCCTCTGTTTCTCGCCCTCTGTTTCTCTCCCTCTGTTTCTCGCCCTCTGTTTCTCGCCCTCTGTTTCAGACCCTCTGTTTCAGCCCCTCTGTTTCAGCCCCTCTGTTTCAGCCCCTCTGTTTCTCGCCCTCCGTTTCAGCCCCTCTGTTTTTCGCCCTCTGTTTCAGCCCCTCTGTTTCAGCCCCTCTGTTTCAGCCCCTCTGTTTCAGACCCTCTGTTTCTCGCCCTCTGTTTCTCGCCCTCTGTGTCAGCCCCTCTGTTTCAGACCCTCTGTTACAGCCAGTCTGTTTCTCGCCCTCTGTTTCTCGCCGTCTGTTTTTCGCCCTCTGTTTCAGCCCCTCTGTTTCAGCCCCTCTGTTTCAGCCGCTCTGTTTCAGCCCTCTGTTTCAGCCTCTCTGTTTCAGCCCCTCTGTTTCAGCCCCTCTGTTTCAGCCAGTCTATTTCTCGCCCTCTGTTTCTCGTCGTCTGTTTCTCGCCCTCTGTTTCAGCCCCTCTGTTTCAGCCCCTCTGTTTCTCGCCCTCTGTTTCAGCCCCTCTGTTTCAGCCCCTCTGTTTCTCGCCCAATGTTTCAGCCCCTCTGTTCCTCGCCCTCTGTTTCAGCACCTCTGTTTCAGCCCCTCTGTTTCAGCCCCTCTGTTTCTCGCCCTCTGTTTCTCGCCCTCTGTTTCAGCCCCTCTGTTTCAGCCCCGCTGTTTCTCGCCCTCTGTTTCAGCCCCTCTGTTTCATCCCCTCTGTTTCAGCCCCTCTGTTTCAGCCCCTCTGTTTCTCGCCCTCTGTTTCTCGCCCTCTGTTTCAGCCCCTCTGTTTCAGCCGCTCTGTTTCAGCCCCTCTGTTTCTCGACCTCTGTTTCTCGCCTCTGTTTCAGCCCCTCTGTTTGAGCTCCGCAGTTTCTCGCCCTCTGTTTCTCGCACTCTGTTTCTCGCCCTCTGGTTCAGCCCCTTCTGTTTCAGCACCTCTGTTTCAGCCCCTCTGTTTCAGCCCCTCTGTTTCTCGCCCTCTGTTTCAGCCCCTCTGTTTCAGCCCCTCTGTTTCAGCCCCTCTGTTTCAGCCCCTCTGTTTCAGGCCCTCTGTTTCTGCACGTCTGTTTCAGCCCCTCTGTTTCTCGCCCTCTGTTTCTCGCCCTCTGTTTCTCGCCATCTGTTTCTCGTCCTCTGTTTCTAGCCCTCTGTTTCAGCCGCTCTGTTTCTCGCCCTCTGTTTCTCGCCCTCTGTTTCAGCCCCTCTGTTTCGGCCCCTCTGTTTCTGCCCCTCTGTTTCAGCCCCTCTGTTTCAGCCCCTCTGTTTCACCCCCTCTGTTTCAGCACCTCTGTTTCAGCCCCTCTGTTTCTCGCCCTCTGTTTCTCGCACTCTGTTTCTCGCCCTCTGTTTCTCGGCCTCTGTTTCTCAACCTGTGTTTCTCAACCTCTGTTTCTCGCCCTGTGTTTCTCGCCCTCTGTTTCAGCCCCTCTGTTTCAGCCCCTCTGTTTCTCGCCCTCTGTTTCTCTCCCTCTGTTTCTCGCCCTCTGTTTCTCGCCCTCTGTTTCAGCCCCTCTGTTTCAGCCCCTCTGTTTCAGCCCCTCTGTTTCTCGCCCTCCGTTTCAGCCCCTCTGTTTCTCGCCCTCTGTTTCAGCCCCTCTGTTTCAGCCCCTCTGTTTCAGCCCCTCTGTTTCAGACCCTCTGTTTCTCGCCCTCTGTTTCTCGCCCTCTGTGTCAGACCCTCTGTTTCAGCCCCTCTGTTTCAGCCCCTCTGTTTCTCGCCCTCTGTTTCTCGCCCTCTGTTTCTCTCCCTCTGTTTCTCGCCCTCTGTTTCTCGCCCTCTGTTTCAGCCCCTCTGTTTCAGCCCCTCTGTTTCAGCCCCTCTGTTTCTCGCCCTCCGTTTCAGCCCCTGTGTTTCTCGCCCTCTGTTTCAGCCCCTCTGTTTCAGCCCCTCTGTTTCAGCCCCTCTGTTTCAGACCCTCTGTTTCTCGCCCTCTGTTTCTCGCCCTCTGTTTCAGCCCCTCTGTTTCAGCCGCTCTGTTTCAGCCCCTCTGTTTCTCGCCCTCTGTTTCACCCCCTCTGTTTCAGCCCCTCTGTTTCAGCCTCTCTGTTTCAGCCCCTCTGTTTCTCGCCCACTGTTTCAGCCCCTGTGTTTCAGCCACTCTGTTTCAGCCCCTCTGTTTCAGCCCGTCTGTTTCAGCCCCTCTGTTTCAGCCACTCTGTTTCAGCCCCTCTGTTTCACGCCCTCTGTTTCAGCCCCTCTGTTTCAGCCCCTCTGTTTCAGCCCCTCTGTTTCTCGCCCTCTGTTTCATCCCCTCTGTTTCAGCCCCTCTGTTTCAGCCTCTCTGCTTCAGCCCCTCTGTTTCTCGCCCTCTGTTTCAGCCCCTCTGTTTAAGCCACTCTGTTTCAGCCCGACTGTTTCAGCCCGTCTGTTTCAGCCCCTCTGTTTCAGCCACTCTGTTTCAGCCCCTCTGTTTCTCGCCCTCTGTTTCTCGCCCTCTGCTTCTCGCCCTCTGTTTCAGCCCCTCTGTTTCAGCCCCTCTGTTTCAGCCCCTCTGTTTCCCGCCCTCTGTTTCAGCCCCTCTGTTTCAGCCCCTCTGTTTCAGCCCCTCTGTTTCACACCCTCTGTTTCAGCACCTCTGTTTCAGCCCCTCTGTTTCTCGCCCTCTGTTACTCGCCAGCTGTTTCTCGCCGTTTGTTTCTCGCCCTCTGTTTCTCGCCCTCTGTTTCAGCCCCTCTGTTTCTCGCCCTCTGTTTCTCGCCCTCTGTTTCAGCCCCTCTGTTTCACCCCCTCTTTTTCAGCCCCTCTGTTTCAGCCCCTGTGTTTCAGCCCCTCTGTTTCAGCCCCTCTGTTTCTCGCACTCTGTTTCAGCCCCTCTGTTTCTCGCTCTCTGTTTCAGCCCCTCTGTTTCTCGCCCTCTGTTTAAGCCCCTCTGTTTCAACCCCTCTGTTTCTGCCCCTCTGTTTCAGCCCCTCTGTTTCAGCCCCTCTGATTCAGCCCCTCTGTTTCCGCCCCTCTTTATCTCGCCCTCTGTTTCAGCCCCTCAGTTTCTCGCTATCTGTTTCGGCCCCTCTGTTTCTCGCCCTCTGTTTGAACCCCTCTGTTTCAGCCCCTGTGTTTCAGCCCCTCTGTTACATTCCCTATGTTTCTCGCCCTCTGTTTTTCGCCCTCTGTTTCTCGCCCTCTGTTGCAGCCCCTCAGTTTCTCGCCCTCTGTTTCAGCCACTCTGTTTATCGCCCTATGTTTCAGCCCCTCTGTTTCAGCCCCTCTGTTTCAGCCCCTCCTTTTCAGCCCCTCTGTTTCAGCCAGTCTGTTTCTCGCCCTAGTTTCTCGCCGTCTGTTTCTCGCCCTCTGTTTCAGCCCCTCTGTTTCAGCCCCTCTGTTTCAACCCCTCTGTTTCAGCCTCACTGTTTCTGCCCCTCTGTTTCAGCCCCTCTGTTTCAGCCAGTCTATTTCTCGCCCTCTGTTTCTCGTCGTCTGTTTCTCGCCCTCTGTTTCAGCCCCTCTGTTTCCGCCCTTTGTTTCTCGCCCTCTGTTTCAGCCCCTCTGTTTCAGCCCCTCTGTTTCTCGCCCTCTGTTTCAGCCCCTCTGTTCCGCGCACTCTGTTTCAGCCCCTCTGTTTCAGCCCCTCTGTTTCAGCCCAACTGTTTCAGCCCCTCTGTTTCAGCCCCTCTGTTTCTCCCCCTCTGTTTCTCGCCCTCTGTTTCAGCCCCTCTGTTTCAGCCCAACTGTTTCAGCCCCTCTGTTTCAGCCCCTCTGTTTCTCGCCCTCTGCTTCTCGCCCTCTGTTTCTCGCCCTCTGTTTCAGCCCCTCTGTTTCAGCCGCTCTGTTTCAGCCCCTCTGTTTCAGCCGCTCTGTTTCAGACCCTCAGTTTTAGCCCCTCTGTTTCTCGCCCTCTGTTTCTCGCCCTCTGTTTCAGCCCCTCTGTTTCAGCCGCTCTGTTTCAGCCCCTCTGTTTCTCGACCTCTGTTTCTCGCCTCTGTTTCAGCCCCTCTGTTTGAGCTCCGCAGTTTCTCGCCCTCTGTTTCTCGCACTCTGTTTCTCGCCCTCTGGTTCAGCCCCTTCTGTTTCAGCACCTCTGTTTCAGCCCCTCTGTTTCAGCCCCTCTGTTTCTCGCCCTCTGTTTCAGCCCCTCTGTTTCAGCCCCTCTGTTTCAGCCCCTCTGTTTCAGCCCCTCTGTTTCAGGCCCTCTGTTTCTGCACGTCTGTTTCAGCCCCTCTGTTTCTCGCCCTCTGTTTCTCGCCCTCTGTTTCTCGCCATCTGTTTCTCGTCCTCTGTTTCTAGCCCTCTGTTTCAGCCGCTCTGTTTCTCGCCCTCTGTTTCTCGCCCTCTGTTTCAGCCCCTCTGTTTCGGCCCCTCTGTTTCTGCCCCTCTGTTTCAGCCCCTCTGTTTCAGCCCCTCTGTTTCACCCCCTCTGTTTCAGCACCTCTGTTTCAGCCCCTCTGTTTCTCGCCCTCTGTTTCTCGCACTCTGTTTCTCGCCCTCTGTTTCTCGGCCTCTGTTTCTCAACCTGTGTTTCTCAACCTCTGTTTCTCGCCCTGTGTTTCTCGCCCTCTGTTTCAGCCCCTCTGTTTCAGCCCCTCTGTTTCTCGCCCTCTGTTTCTCTCCCTCTGTTTCTCGCCCTCTGTTTCTCGCCCTCTGTTTCAGCCCCTCTGTTTCAGCCCCTCTGTTTCAGCCCCTCTGTTTCTCGCCCTCCGTTTCAGCCCCTCTGTTTCTCGCCCTCTGTTTCAGCCCCTCTGTTTCAGCCCCTCTGTTTCAGCCCCTCTGTTTCAGACCCTCTGTTTCTCGCCCTCTGTTTCTCGCCCTCTGTGTCAGACCCTCTGTTTCAGCCCCTCTGTTTCAGCCCCTCTGTTTCTCGCCCTCTGTTTCTCGCCCTCTGTTTCTCTCCCTCTGTTTCTCGCCCTCTGTTTCTCGCCCTCTGTTTCAGCCCCTCTGTTTCAGCCCCTCTGTTTCAGCCCCTCTGTTTCTCGCCCTCCGTTTCAGCCCCTGTGTTTCTCGCCCTCTGTTTCAGCCCCTCTGTTTCAGCCCCTCTGTTTCAGCCCCTCTGTTTCAGACCCTCTGTTTCTCGCCCTCTGTTTCTCGCCCTCTGTTTCAGCCCCTCTGTTTCAGCCGCTCTGTTTCAGCCCCTCTGTTTCTCGCCCTCTGTTTCACCCCCTCTGTTTCAGCCCCTCTGTTTCAGCCCCTCTGTTTCTCGCCCTCTGTTTCTCTCCCTCTGTTTCTCGCCCTCTGTTTCTCGCCCTCTGTTTCAGACCCTCTGTTTCAGCCCCTCTGTTTCAGCCCCTCTGTTTCAGCCCCTCTGTTTCTCGCCCTCCGTTTCAGCCCCTCTGTTTTTCGCCCTCTGTTTCAGCCCCTCTGTTTCAGCCCCTCTGTTTCAGCCCCTCTGTTTCAGACCCTCTGTTTCTCGCCCTCTGTTTCTCGCCCTCTGTGTCAGCCCCTCTGTTTCAGACCCTCTGTTACAGCCAGTCTGTTTCTCGCCCTCTGTTTCTCGCCGTCTGTTTTTCGCCCTCTGTTTCAGCCCCTCTGTTTCAGCCCCTCTGTTTCAGCCGCTCTGTTTCAGCCCTCTGTTTCAGCCTCTCTGTTTCAGCCCCTCTGTTTCAGCCCCTCTGTTTCAGCCAGTCTATTTCTCGCCCTCTGTTTCTCGTCGTCTGTTTCTCGCCCTCTGTTTCAGCCCCTCTGTTTCAGCCCCTCTGTTTCTCGCCCTCTGTTTCAGCCCCTCTGTTTCAGCCCCTCTGTTTCTCGCCCAATGTTTCAGCCCCTCTGTTCCTCGCCCTCTGTTTCAGCACCTCTGTTTCAGCCCCTCTGTTTCAGCCCCTCTGTTTCTCGCCCTCTGTTTCTCGCCCTCTGTTTCAGCCCCTCTGTTTCAGCCCCGCTGTTTCTCGCCCTCTGTTTCAGCCCCTCTGTTTCATCCCCTCTGTTTCAGCCCCTCTGTTTCAGCCCCTCTGTTTCTCGCCCTCTGTTTCTCGCCCTCTGTTTCAGCCCCTCTGTTTCAGCCGCTCTGTTTCAGCCCCTCTGTTTCTCGACCTCTGTTTCTCGCCTCTGTTTCAGCCCCTCTGTTTGAGCTCCGCAGTTTCTCGCCCTCTGTTTCTCGCACTCTGTTTCTCGCCCTCTGGTTCAGCCCCTTCTGTTTCAGCACCTCTGTTTCAGCCCCTCTGTTTCAGCCCCTCTGTTTCTCGCCCTCTGTTTCAGCCCCTCTGTTTCAGCCCCTCTGTTTCAGCCCCTCTGTTTCAGCCCCTCTGTTTCAGGCCCTCTGTTTCTGCACGTCTGTTTCAGCCCCTCTGTTTCTCGCCCTCTGTTTCTCGCCCTCTGTTTCTCGCCATCTGTTTCTCGTCCTCTGTTTCTAGCCCTCTGTTTCAGCCGCTCTGTTTCTCGCCCTCTGTTTCTCGCCCTCTGTTTCAGCCCCTCTGTTTCGGCCCCTCTGTTTCTGCCCCTCTGTTTCAGCCCCTCTGTTTCAGCCCCTCTGTTTCACCCCCTCTGTTTCAGCACCTCTGTTTCAGCCCCTCTGTTTCTCGCCCTCTGTTTCTCGCACTCTGTTTCTCGCCCTCTGTTTCTCGGCCTCTGTTTCTCAACCTGTGTTTCTCAACCTCTGTTTCTCGCCCTGTGTTTCTCGCCCTCTGTTTCAGCCCCTCTGTTTCAGCCCCTCTGTTTCTCGCCCTCTGTTTCTCTCCCTCTGTTTCTCGCCCTCTGTTTCTCGCCCTCTGTTTCAGCCCCTCTGTTTCAGCCCCTCTGTTTCAGCCCCTCTGTTTCTCGCCCTCCGTTTCAGCCCCTCTGTTTCTCGCCCTCTGTTTCAGCCCCTCTGTTTCAGCCCCTCTGTTTCAGCCCCTCTGTTTCAGACCCTCTGTTTCTCGCCCTCTGTTTCTCGCCCTCTGTGTCAGACCCTCTGTTTCAGCCCCTCTGTTTCAGCCCCTCTGTTTCTCGCCCTCTGTTTCTCGCCCTCTGTTTCTCTCCCTCTGTTTCTCGCCCTCTGTTTCTCGCCCTCTGTTTCAGCCCCTCTGTTTCAGCCCCTCTGTTTCAGCCCCTCTGTTTCTCGCCCTCCGTTTCAGCCCCTGTGTTTCTCGCCCTCTGTTTCAGCCCCTCTGTTTCAGCCCCTCTGTTTCAGCCCCTCTGTTTCAGACCCTCTGTTTCTCGCCCTCTGTTTCTCGCCCTCTGTTTCAGCCCCTCTGTTTCAGCCGCTCTGTTTCAGCCCCTCTGTTTCTCGCCCTCTGTTTCACCCCCTCTGTTTCAGCCCCTCTGTTTCAGCCTCTCTGTTTCAGCCCCTCTGTTTCTCGCCCACTGTTTCAGCCCCTGTGTTTCAGCCACTCTGTTTCAGCCCCTCTGTTTCAGCCCGTCTGTTTCAGCCCCTCTGTTTCAGCCACTCTGTTTCAGCCCCTCTGTTTCACGCCCTCTGTTTCAGCCCCTCTGTTTCAGCCCCTCTGTTTCAGCCCCTCTGTTTCTCGCCCTCTGTTTCATCCCCTCTGTTTCAGCCCCTCTGTTTCAGCCTCTCTGCTTCAGCCCCTCTGTTTCTCGCCCTCTGTTTCAGCCCCTCTGTTTAAGCCACTCTGTTTCAGCCCGACTGTTTCAGCCCGTCTGTTTCAGCCCCTCTGTTTCAGCCACTCTGTTTCAGCCCCTCTGTTTCTCGCCCTCTGTTTCTCGCCCTCTGCTTCTCGCCCTCTGTTTCAGCCCCTCTGTTTCAGCCCCTCTGTTTCAGCCCCTCTGTTTCCCGCCCTCTGTTTCAGCCCCTCTGTTTCAGCCCCTCTGTTTCAGCCCCTCTGTTTCACACCCTCTGTTTCAGCACCTCTGTTTCAGCCCCTCTGTTTCTCGCCCTCTGTTACTCGCCAGCTGTTTCTCGCCGTTTGTTTCTCGCCCTCTGTTTCTCGCCCTCTGTTTCAGCCCCTCTGTTTCTCGCCCTCTGTTTCTCGCCCTCTGTTTCAGCCCCTCTGTTTCACCCCCTCTTTTTCAGCCCCTCTGTTTCAGCCCCTGTGTTTCAGCCCCTCTGTTTCAGCCCCTCTGTTTCTCGCACTCTGTTTCAGCCCCTCTGTTTCTCGCTCTCTGTTTCAGCCCCTCTGTTTCTCGCCCTCTGTTTAAGCCCCTCTGTTTCAACCCCTCTGTTTCTGCCCCTCTGTTTCAGCCCCTCTGTTTCAGCCCCTCTGATTCAGCCCCTCTGTTTCCGCCCCTCTTTATCTCGCCCTCTGTTTCAGCCCCTCAGTTTCTCGCTATCTGTTTCGGCCCCTCTGTTTCTCGCCCTCTGTTTGAACCCCTCTGTTTCAGCCCCTGTGTTTCAGCCCCTCTGTTACATTCCCTATGTTTCTCGCCCTCTGTTTTTCGCCCTCTGTTTCTCGCCCTCTGTTGCAGCCCCTCAGTTTCTCGCCCTCTGTTTCAGCCACTCTGTTTATCGCCCTCTGTTTCAGCCCCTCTGTTTCAGCCCCTCTGTTTCAGCCCCTCCTTTTCAGCCCCTCTGTTTCAGCCAGTCTGTTTCTCGCCCTAGTTTCTCGCCGTCTGTTTCTCGCCCTCTGTTTCAGCCCCTCTGTTTCAGCCCCTCTGTTTCAACCCCTCTGTTTCAGCCTCACTGTTTCTGCCCCTCTGTTTCAGCCCCTCTGTTTCAGCCAGTCTATTTCTCGCCCTCTGTTTCTCGTCGTCTGTTTCTCGCCCTCTGTTTCAGCCCCTCTGTTTCCGCCCTTTGTTTCTCGCCCTCTGTTTCAGCCCCTCTGTTTCAGCCCCTCTGTTTCTCGCCCTCTGTTTCAGCCCCTCTGTTCCGCGCACTCTGTTTCAGCCCCTCTGTTTCAGCCCCTCTGTTTCAGCCCAACTGTTTCAGCCCCTCTGTTTCAGCCCCTCTGTTTCTCCCCCTCTGTTTCTCGCCCTCTGTTTCAGCCCCTCTGTTTCAGCCCAACTGTTTCAGCCCCTCTGTTTCAGCCCCTCTGTTTCTCGCCCTCTGCTTCTCGCCCTCTGTTTCTCGCCCTCTGTTTCAGCCCCTCTGTTTCAGCCGCTCTGTTTCAGCCCCTCTGTTTCAGCCGCTCTGTTTCAGACCCTCAGTTTTAGCCCCTCTGTTTCTCGCCCTCTGTTTCTCGCCCTCTGTTTCAGCCCCTCTGTTTGAGCCCCGCTGTTTCTCGCCCACTGTTTCTCGCCCTCTGTTTCTCGCCCTCTGTTTCTCGCCCTCTGTTTCAGCCCCTCTGTTTCAGCCCCTCTGTTTCAGCCCCTCTGTTTCAGCCCCTCTGTTTCTCGCCCTCTGTTTCTCGCCCTCTGTTTCAGCCCCTCTGTTTCTCGCCCTCTGTTTCAGCCCCTCTGTTTCAGCCCCTCTGTTTCAGCCCCTCTGATTCAGGCCCTCTGTTTCAGCACCTCTGTTTCAGCCCCTCTGTTTCACGCCCTCTGTTTCTCGCCCTCTGTTTCTCGCCCTCTGTTTCTCGTCCTCTGTTTCTCGCCCTCTGTTTCAGCCCCTCTGTTTCTCGCCCTCTGTTTCTCGCCCTCTGTTTCAGCCCCTCTGTTTCGGCCGCTCTGTTTCAGCCCCTCTGTTTCAGCCCCTCTGATTCAGCCCCTCTCTTTCACCCCCTCTGTTTCAGCACCTCTTTTTCAGCCCCTCTGTTTCTCGCTCTCTGTTTCTCGCACTCTGTTTCTCGCCCTCTGTTTCTCGCCCTCTGCTTCTCGCCCTCTGTTTCTCGCCCTCTGTTTCTCGCCCTCTGTTTCAGCCCCTCTGTTTCAGCCCCTCTGTTTCAGCACCTCTGTTTCAGCCCCTCTGTTTCTCGCCCTCTGTTTCAGCCCCTCTGTTTCTCGCCCTCTGTTTCAGCCCTTCTGTTTCAGCCCCTCTGTTACAGCCCGTCTGTTTCAGCCCCTCTGTTTCAGGCACTCTGTTTCAGCCCCTCTGTTTCTCGCCCTCTGTTTCTCGCCCTCTGTTTCTCGCCCTCTGTTTCAGCCACTCTGCTTCAGCCCCTCTGTTTCTCGCCCTCTGTTTCAGCCCCTCTGTATCAGCCACGCTGTTTCAGCCCCTCTGTTTCAGCCCGTCTGTTTCAGCCCCTCTGTTTCAGGCTCTCTGTTTTTGCCCCTCTGTTTCTCGCCCTCTGTTTCTCGCCCTCTGTTTCTCGCCCTCTGTTTCAGCCCCTCTGTTTCAGCCCCTCTGTTTCAGCCCCTCTGTTTCAGCCCCTCTGTTTCTCGCCCTCTGTTTCAGCCCCACTGTTTCCGCCCCTCTGTTTCTCGCCCTCTGTTTCAGCCCCTCTGTTTCTCGCCCTCTGTTTCAGCCCCTCTGTTCCGCGCCCTCTGTTTCAGCCCCTCTGTTTCAGCCCCACTGTTTCAGCCCCTCTGTTTCAGCCCCTCTGTTTCAGCTCCTCTGTTTCTCGCCCTCTGTTTCTCGCCCTCTGTTTCAGCCTGTCTGTTTCAGCCCCGCTGTTTCTCGCCCTCTGTTTCAGCCCCTCTGTTTCTGCCCCTCTGTTTCAGCCCATCTGTTTCAGCCCCTCTGTTTCTCGCCCTCTGTTTCTCGCCCTCTGTTTCTCGCCCTCTGTTTCTCGCCCTCTGTTTCAGCCCCTCTGTTTCAGCCCCTCTGTTACAGCCCCTCTGTTT
Source organism: Stegostoma tigrinum (assembly GCF_030684315.1). NCBI lineage: Eukaryota > Metazoa > Chordata > Chondrichthyes > Orectolobiformes > Stegostomatidae > Stegostoma > Stegostoma tigrinum. Next base: position 515,282 of record NW_026728494.1, on the reverse strand, counting down.
CAGCCGCTCTGTTTCAGACCCCCTGTTTAAACCCCTCTGTTTCTCGCCCTCTGTTTCTCGCCCTCTGTTTCAGCCCCTCTGTTTGAGCCCCGCTGTTTCTGGCCCTCTGTTTCTCGCCCTCTGTTTCTCGCCCTCTGTTTCTCGCCCTCTGTTTCAGCCCCTCTGTTTCAGCCCCTCTGTTTCAGCCCCTCTGTTTCAGCACCTCTGTTTCTCGCCCTCTGTTTCAGCCCCTCTGTTTCTCGCCCTCTGTTTCAGCCCCTCTGTTTCAGCCCCTCTGTTTCAGCCCCTCTGTTTCAGTACCTCTGTTTCAGCCCCTCTGTTTCAGCCCCTCTGTTTCTCGCCCTCTGTTTCAGCCCCTCTGTTTCAGCCCCTCTGTTTCAGCCCCTCTGTTTCAGCACCTCTGTTTCAGCCCCCCTGTTTCTCGCCCTCTGTTACTCGCCAGCTGATTCTCGCCCTCTGTTTCTCGCCCTCTGTTTCTCGCCCTCTGTTTCAGCCCCTCTGATTCTCGCCCTCTGTTTCTCGCCCTCTGTTTCAGCCCCTCTGTTTCAGCCCCTCTGTTTCTCCCCTCTGTTTCAGCCCCTCTGTTTCAGCCCCTCTTTTTAACCCCTCTGTTTCAGCCCCTCTGTTTCACGCCCTCTGTTTGAGCCCCGCTGTTTCTCGCCCTCTGTTTCTCGTCCTCTGTTTCTCGCTCTCTGTTTCAGCCCCTCTGTTTCTCGCCCTCTGTTTCAGCCCCTCTGTTTCAGCCCCTCTGTTTCAGCCCCTCTGTTTCAGCCCCTCTGATTCAGCCCCTCTATTTCCGCCCCTCTTTTTCTCGCCCTCTGTTTCAGCCCCTCTGTTTCTCGCTGTCTGTTTCTCGCCCTCTGTTTCAGCCCCTCTGTTTCAGCCCCTCTGTTTCAGCCCATCTGTTTCAGCCCCTCTGTTTCTCGCCCTCTGTTTCAGCCCCTCTGTTTCTCGCTCTCTGTTTTAGCCCCTCTGTTTCTCGACCTCTGTTTCAGCCCCTCTGTTGCAGCCCCTCTGTTTCAGCCATTCTGTTTCAGCCCCTCTTTTTCAGCCCCTCTGTTTCTCGCCCTCTGTTTCTAGCCCTCTGTTTCTCGCCCTCTGTTTCTCGCCCTCTGTTTCAGCCCCTCTGTTTCAGCCCCTCTGTTTCAGCCCCTCTGTTTCTAGCCCTCTGTTTCAGCCCCTCTGTTTCAGCCCCTCTGTTTCAGCCCCTCAGTTTCAGCCCCTCTGTTTCTCGCCTCTGTTTCAGCCCCTCTGTTTCTCGCCCTCTGTTTCAGCCCCTCTGTTTCAGCCCCTCTGTTTCAGCCCCTCTGTTTCAGCCCCTCTGTTTCTCGCCCTCTGTTTCTCGCCCTCTGTTTCAGCCCCTCTTTTTCTGCCCCGCTGTTCCTTGCCCTCTGTTTCAGCCCCTCTGTTTCAGCCCCTCTGTTTCAGCCCCTCTGTTTCAGCCCCTCTGTTTCTGCCCCTCTGTTTCTCGCCATCTGTTTCTCGCCCTCTGTTTCTCGCTCTCTGTTTCTCGCCCTCTGTTTCCCCCCCTCTGTTTCAGCCCCTCTGTTTCAGCCCCTCTGTTTCTCGCCCTCTGTTTCTCGCCCTCTGTTTCTAGCTCTCTGTTTCTCGCCCTCTGTTTCTCGCCCTCTGTTTCAGCCCCTCTGTTTCAGCCCCTCTGTTTTAGCTCCTCTGTTTCAGCTCCTCTGTTTCTCGCCCTCTGTTTCAGTCCCTCTGTTTCTCGCCCTCTGTTTCTCGCCGACTCTTTCAGCCCCTCTGTTTCTCGCCCTCTGTTTCAGCCCCTCTGTTTCAGCCCCTCAGTTTCAGCCGCTCTGTTTCTCGCCCTCTGTTTCAGCCCCTCTGTTTCAGCCCCTCTGTTTCAGCCCCTCTGTTTCAGCCCCTCTGTTTCTCGCCCTCTCTTTCTCACCCACTGTTTCAGCCCCTCTGTTTCTGCCCCGCTGTTTCTCGCCCTCTGTTTCAGCTCCTCTGTTTCAGACCCTCTGTTTCAGCCCCTCTGTTTCAGCCTCTCTGTTTCAGCCCCTCTGTTTCTCGCCCTCTGTTTCTCGCCCTCTGTTTGTCGCCCTCTGTTTCTCGCCAACTGTTTCTCGCCCTCTGTTTCAGCCCATCTGTTTCAGCCCCTCTGTTTCAGCCCCTCTGTTTCTCGCCCTCTGTTTCGCGCCCTCTGTTTCTCGCCCTTTATTTCTAGCCCTCTGTTTCTCGCCCTCTGTTTCTCGCCCTCTGTTTCAGCCCCTCTGTTTCTGCCCCTCTGTTTCAGCCCCTCTGTTTCAGCCCCTCTGTTTCTCGCACTCTGTTTCAGCCCCTCTGTTTCTCGCCCTCTGTTTCTCGCCCTCTGTTTCGGCCCCTCTGTTTCTCGCCCTCTGTTTCAGCCCCTCTGTTTCAGCCCCTCTGTTTCAGCCCCTCTGTTTCTCGCCCTCTGTTTCTCGCCCTCTGTTTCAGCCCCTCTGTTTCTCCCGCTCTTTTTCAGCCCCTCTGTTTCAGCCCCTGTGTTTCAGCCCCTCTGTGACAGCCCCTCTGTTTCTCGCACTCTGTTTCAGCCCCTCTGTTTCTCGCTCTCTGTTTCAGCCCCTCTGTTTCTCGCCCTCTGTTCCAGCCCCTCTGTTTCTCGCTATCTCTTTCAGCCCCTCTGTTTCTCGCCCTCTGTTTGAGCCCCTCTGTTTCAGCACCTGTGTTTCAGCCCCTCTGTTTCAGCCCCTATGTTTCTCGCCCTCTGTTTCTCGCCCTCTGTTTCAACCGCTCTGTTTCAGCCCCTCTGTTTCTCGCCCTCTGTTTCATCCCCTCTGTTTCTCGCCCTCTGTTTCAGCCCCTCTGTTTCAGACCCTCTGTTTCAGCCCCTCTGTTTCAGCCCCTCTGTTACAGCCAGTCTGTTTCTCGCCCTCTGTTTCTCGCCGTCTGTTTTTCGCCCTCTGTTTCAGCCCCTCTGTTTCAGCCCCTCTGTTTCAGGCCCTCTGTTTCAGCACGTCTGTTTCAGCCCCTCTGTTTCTCGCCCTCTGTTTCTCGCCCTCTGTTTCTCGCCATCTGTTTCTCGTCCTCTGTTTCCAGCCCTCTGTTTCAGCCACTCTGTTTCTCGCCCTCTGTTTCTCGCCCTCTGTTTCAGCCCCTCTGTTTCGGCCCCTCTGTTTCTGCCCCTCTGTTTCAGCCCCTCTGTTTCAGCCCCTCTGTTTCACCCCCTCTGTTTCAGCACCTCTGTTTCAGCCCCTCTGTTTCTCGCCCTCTGATTCTCGCCCTCTGTTTCTCGCCCTCTGTTTCTCGCCCTCTGTTTCTCGCCCTCTGTTTCTCAACCTGTGTTTCTCAACCTCTGTTTCTCGCCCTGTGTTTCTCGCCCTCTGTTTCAGCCCCTCTGTTTCAGCCCCTCTGTTTCTCGCCCTCTGTTTCTCTCCCTCTGTTTCTCGCCCTCTGTTTCTCGCCCTCTGTTTCAGCCCCTCTGTTTCAGCCCCTCTGTTTCAGCCCCTCTGTTTCAGCCCCTCTGTTTCAGCCCCTCTGTTTCTCGCCCTCCGTTTCAGCCCCTCTGTTTCTCGCCCTCTGTTTCAGCCCCTCTGTTTCAGCCCCTCTGTTTCAGCCCCTCTGTTTCAGACCCTCTGTTTCTCGCCCTCTGTTTCTCGCCATCTGTGTCAGCCCCTCTGTTTCAGCCCCTCTGTTACAGCCAGTCTGTTTCTCGCCCTCTGTTTCTCGCCGTCTGTTTTTCGCCCTCTGTTTCAGCCCCTCTGTTTCAGCCCCTCTGTTTCAGCCGCTCTGTTTCAGCCCTCATTTTCAGCCTCTCTGTTTCAGCCCCTCTGTTTCAGCCCCTCTGTTTCAGCCAGTCTATTTCTCGCCCTCTGTTTCTCGTCGTCTGTTTCTCGCCCTCTGTTTCAGCCCCTCTGTTTCAGCCCCACTGTTTCTCGCCCTCTGTTTCAGCCCCTCTGTTTCAGCCCCTGTGTTTCTCGCCCTCTGTTTCAGCCCCTCTGTTCCTCGCCCTCTGTTTCAGCCCCTCTGTTTCAGCCCCTCTGTTTCAGCCCCTCTGTTTCTCGCCCTCTGTTTCTCGCCCTCTGTTTCAGCCCCTCTGTTTCAGCCCCGCTGTTTCTCGCCCTCTGTTTCAGCCCCTCTGTTTCAGCCCCTCTGTTTCAGCCCCTCTGTTTCAGCCCCTCTGTTTCTCGCCCTCTGTTTCTCGCCCTCTGTTTCAGCCCCTCTGTTTCAGCCGCTCTGTTTCAGCCCCTCTGTTTCAGCCTCTCTGTTTCAGACCCTCTGTTTAAGCCCCTCTGTTTCTCGACCTCTGTTTCTCGCCTCTGTTTCAGCCCCTCTGTTTGAGCCCCGCTGTTTCTCGCCCTCTGTTTCTCGCCCTCTGTTTCTCGCCCTCTGTTTCAGCCCCGCTGTTTCAGCCCCTCTGTTTCAGCCCCTCTGTTTCAGCCCCTCTGTTTCTCGCCAACTGTTTCAGCCCCTCTGTTTCAGCCCCTCTGTTTCAGCCCCTCTGTTTCAGCCCCTCTGTTTCACCCCCTCTGTTTCAGCCAGTCTATTTCTCGCCCTCTGTTTCTCGTCGTCTGTTTCTCGCCCTCTGTTTCAGCCCCTCTGTTTCAGCCCCACTGTTTCTCGCCCTCTGTTTCAGCCCCTCTGTTTCAGCCCCTCTGTTTCTCGCCCTCTGTTTCAGCCCCTCTGTTCCTCGCCCTCTGTTTCAGCCCCTCTGTTTCAGCCCCTCTGTTTCAGCCCCTCTGTTTCTCGCCCTCTGTTTCTCGCCCTCTGTTTCAGCCCCTCTGTTTCAGCCCCGCTGTTTCTCGCCCTCTGTTTCAGCCCCTATGTTTCAGCCCCTCTGTTTCAGCCCCTCTGTTTCAGCCCCTCTGTTTCTCGCCCTCTGTTTCTCGCCCTCTGTTTCAGCCCCTCTGTTTCAGCTGCTCTGTTTCAGCCCCTCTGTTTCAGCCTCTCTGTTTCAGACCCTCTGTTTAAGCCCCGCTGTTTCTCGCCCTCTGTTTCAGCCCCTCTGTTTGAGCCCCGCTGTTTCTCGTCCTCTGTTTCTCGCCCTCTGTTTCTCGCCCTCTGTTTCAGCCCCTCTGTTTCAGCCCCTCTGTTTCAGCCCCTCTGTTTCAGCTCCTCTGTTTCTCGCCAACTGTTTCAGCCCCTCTGTTTCAGCCCCTCTGTTTCAGCCCCTCTGTTTCAGCCCCTCTGTTTCAGGCCCTCTGTTTCAGCACGTCTGTTTCAGCCCCTCTGTTTCTCGCCCTCTGTTTCTCGCCCTCTGTTTCTCGCCATCTGTTTCTCGTCCTCTGTTTCTAGCCCTCTGTTTCAGCCGCTCTGTTTCTCGCCCTCTGTTTCTCGCCCTCTGTTTCAGCCCCTCTGTTTCGGCCCCTCTGTTTCTGCCCCTCTGTTTCAGCCCCTCTGTTTCAGCCTCTCTGTTTCACCCCCTCTGTTTCAGCACCTCTGTTTCAGCCCCTCTGTTTCTCGCCCTTTGTTTCTCGCACTCTGTTTCTCGCCCTCTGTTTCTCGCCCTCTGTTTCTCGGCCTCTGTTTCTCAACCTGTGTTTCTCAACCTCTGTTTCTCGCCCTGTGTTTCTCGCCCTCTGTTTCAGCCCCTCTGTTTCAGCCCCTCTGTTTCTCGCCCTCTGTTTCTCTCCCTCTGTTTCTCGCCCTCTGTTTCTCGCCCTCTGTTTCAGCCCCTCTGTTTCAGCCCCTCTGTTTCAGCACCTCTGATTCAGCCCCTCTCTTTCTCGCCATCCGTTTCAGCCCCTCTGTTTCTCGCCCTCTGTTTCAGCCCCTCTGTTTCAGCCCCTCTGTTTCAGCCCCTCTGTTTCAGACCCTCTGTTTCTCGCCCTCTGTTTCTCGCCCTCTGTGTCAGACCCTCTGTTTCAGCCCCTCTGTTTCAGACCCTCTGTTTCTCTCCCTCTGTTTCTCGCCCTCTGTTTCTCGCCCTCTGTTTCTCGCCCTCTGTTTCAGCCCCTCTGTTTCAGCCCCTCTGTTTCAGCCCCTCTGTTTCTCGCCCTCTGTTTCATCCCCTCTGTTTCAGCCCCTCTGTTTCAGCCTCTCTGTTTCAACCCCTCTGTTTCTCGCCCACTGTTTCAGCCCCTGTGTTTCAGCCACTCTGTTTCAGCCCCTCTGTTTCAGCCCGTCTGTTTCAGCCCCTCGGTTTCAGCCACTCTGTTTCAGCCCCTCTGTTTCACGCCCTCTGTTTCAGCCCCTCTGTTTCTCGCCCTCTGTTTCAGCCCCTCTGTTTCAGCCCCTCGGTTTCAGCCCCTCTGTTTCTCGCCCTCTGTTTCATCCCCTCTGTTTCAGCCCCTCTGTTTCAGCCTCTCTGTTTCAGCCCCTCTGTTTCTCGCCCTCTGTTTCAGCCCCTCTGTTTCAGCCACTCTGTTTCAGCCCGTCTGTTTCAGCCCGTCTGTTTCAGCCCCTCTGTTTCAGACACTCTGTTTCAGCCCCTTTGTTTCTCGCCCTCTGTTTCTCGCCCTCTGTTTCTCGCCCTCTGTTTCAGCCCCTCTGTTTCAGGCCCTCTGTTTCAGCCCCTCTGTTTCAGCCCGTCTGTTTCTCGCCCTCTGTTTCAGCCCCTCTGTTTCAGACCCTCTGTTTCAGCCCCTCTGTTTCACACCCTCTGTTTCAGCACCTCTGTTTCAGCCCCTCTGTTTCTCGCCCTCTGTTACTCGCCAGCTGTTTCTCGCCGTTTGTTTCTCGCCCTCTGTTTCTCGCCCTCTGTTTCAGCCCCTCTGTTTCTCACACTCTGTTTCTCGCACTCTGTTTCTCGCCCTCTGTTTCTCGCCCTCTGTTTCTCAACCTCTGTTTCTCGCCGTGTGTTTCTCGCCCTCTGTTTCAGCCCATCTGTTTCAGCCCCTCTGTTTCACGCCCTCTGTTTCAGCCCCTCTGTTTCAGCCCCTCTGTTTAGGCCCCTCTGATTCGGCCCATTTGTTTCAGCCCCTCTGTTTCCCGCCCTCTGTTTCTCGCCCTCTGTGTCAGCCCCTCTGTTTCAGCCCCTCTGTTTCAGCCCCTCTGTTTCTCGCCCTCTGTTTCTCGCCCTCTGTTTCTCGCCCTCTGTTTCTCGCCCTCTGTTTCTCGCCCTCTGTTTCAGCCCCTCTGTTTCAGCCCCTCTGTTTCAGCCCCTCTGTTTCTCGCCCTCTGTTTCAGCCCATCTGTTTCAGCCCCTCTGTTTCAGCCTCTCTGTTTCAGCCCCTCTGTTTCTCGCCCTCTGTTTCAGCCCCTCTGTTTCAGCCACTCTGTTTCAGCCCCTCTGTTTCAGCCCGTCAGTTTCAGCCCCTCTGTTTCAGGCACTCTGTTTCAGCCCCTCTGTTTCTCGCCCTCTGTTTCTCGCCCTCTGTTTCAGCCCCTCTGTTTCAGCCCCTCTGTTTCAGCCCCTCTGTTTCAGCCCCTCTGTTTCAGCACCTCTGTTTCAGCCCCTCTGTTTCTCGCCCTCTGTTACTCGCCAGCTCTTTCTCGCCCTCTGTTTCTCGCCCTCTGTTTCTCGCCCTCTGTTTCAGCCCCTCTGTTTCTCGCCCTCTGTTTCAGCCCCTCTGTTTCAGCCCCTCTGTTTCTCGCCCTCTGTTTCAGCCCCTCTGTTTCAGCCCCTCTTTTTCAGCCCCTCTGTTTCAGCCCCTCTGTTTCACCCCCTCTGTTTCAGCCCCTCTCTTACTCCCACTCTGTTTCAGCCCCTCTGTTTCTCGCTCTCTGTTTCAGCCCCTCTGTTTCTCGCCCTCTGTTTCAGCCCCTCTGTTTCAGCCCCTCTGTTTCAGCCCCTCTGTTTCAGCCCCTCTGATTCAGCCCCTCTGTTTCCGCCTCTCTTTTTCTCGCCCTCTGTTTCAGCCCCTCTGTTTCTCGCTGTCTGTTTCAGCCCCTCTGTTTCAGCCTCTCTGTTTCAGCCCCTCTGTTTCAGCCTCTCTGTTTCAGACCCTCTGTTTAAGCCCCTCTGTTTCTCGACCTCTGTTTCTCGCCTCTGTTTCAGCCCCTCTGTTTGAGCCCCGCTGTTTCTCGCCCTCTGTTTCTCGCCCTCTGTTTCTCGCCCTCTGTTTCAGCCCCGCTGTTTCAGCCCCTCTGTTTCAGCCCCTCTGTTTCAGCCCCTCTGTTTCTCGCCAACTGTTTCAGCCCCTCTGTTTCAGCCCCTCTGTTTCAGCCCCTCTGTTTCAGCCCCTCTGTTTCACCCCCTCTGTTTCAGCCAGTCTATTTCTCGCCCTCTGTTTCTCGTCGTCTGTTTCTCGCCCTCTGTTTCAGCCCCTCTGTTTCAGCCCCACTGTTTCTCGCCCTCTGTTTCAGCCCCTCTGTTTCAGCCCCTCTGTTTCTCGCCCTCTGTTTCAGCCCCTCTGTTCCTCGCCCTCTGTTTCAGCCCCTCTGTTTCAGCCCCTCTGTTTCAGCCCCTCTGTTTCTCGCCCTCTGTTTCTCGCCCTCTGTTTCAGCCCCTCTGTTTCAGCCCCGCTGTTTCTCGCCCTCTGTTTCAGCCCCTATGTTTCAGCCCCTCTGTTTCAGCCCCTCTGTTTCAGCCCCTCTGTTTCTCGCCCTCTGTTTCTCGCCCTCTGTTTCAGCCCCTCTGTTTCAGCTGCTCTGTTTCAGCCCCTCTGTTTCAGCCTCTCTGTTTCAGACCCTCTGTTTAAGCCCCGCTGTTTCTCGCCCTCTGTTTCAGCCCCTCTGTTTGAGCCCCGCTGTTTCTCGTCCTCTGTTTCTCGCCCTCTGTTTCTCGCCCTCTGTTTCAGCCCCTCTGTTTCAGCCCCTCTGTTTCAGCCCCTCTGTTTCAGCTCCTCTGTTTCTCGCCAACTGTTTCAGCCCCTCTGTTTCAGCCCCTCTGTTTCAGCCCCTCTGTTTCAGCCCCTCTGTTTCAGGCCCTCTGTTTCAGCACGTCTGTTTCAGCCCCTCTGTTTCTCGCCCTCTGTTTCTCGCCCTCTGTTTCTCGCCATCTGTTTCTCGTCCTCTGTTTCTAGCCCTCTGTTTCAGCCGCTCTGTTTCTCGCCCTCTGTTTCTCGCCCTCTGTTTCAGCCCCTCTGTTTCGGCCCCTCTGTTTCTGCCCCTCTGTTTCAGCCCCTCTGTTTCAGCCTCTCTGTTTCACCCCCTCTGTTTCAGCACCTCTGTTTCAGCCCCTCTGTTTCTCGCCCTTTGTTTCTCGCACTCTGTTTCTCGCCCTCTGTTTCTCGCCCTCTGTTTCTCGGCCTCTGTTTCTCAACCTGTGTTTCTCAACCTCTGTTTCTCGCCCTGTGTTTCTCGCCCTCTGTTTCAGCCCCTCTGTTTCAGCCCCTCTGTTTCTCGCCCTCTGTTTCTCTCCCTCTGTTTCTCGCCCTCTGTTTCTCGCCCTCTGTTTCAGCCCCTCTGTTTCAGCCCCTCTGTTTCAGCACCTCTGATTCAGCCCCTCTCTTTCTCGCCATCCGTTTCAGCCCCTCTGTTTCTCGCCCTCTGTTTCAGCCCCTCTGTTTCAGCCCCTCTGTTTCAGCCCCTCTGTTTCAGACCCTCTGTTTCTCGCCCTCTGTTTCTCGCCCTCTGTGTCAGACCCTCTGTTTCAGCCCCTCTGTTTCAGACCCTCTGTTTCTCTCCCTCTGTTTCTCGCCCTCTGTTTCTCGCCCTCTGTTTCTCGCCCTCTGTTTCAGCCCCTCTGTTTCAGCCCCTCTGTTTCAGCCCCTCTGTTTCTCGCCCTCTGTTTCATCCCCTCTGTTTCAGCCCCTCTGTTTCAGCCTCTCTGTTTCAACCCCTCTGTTTCTCGCCCACTGTTTCAGCCCCTGTGTTTCAGCCACTCTGTTTCAGCCCCTCTGTTTCAGCCCGTCTGTTTCAGCCCCTGGTTTCAGCCACTCTGTTTCAGCCCCTCTGTTTCACGCCCTCTGTTTCAGCCCCTCTGTTTCTCGCCCTCTGTTTCAGCCCCTCTGTTTCAGCCCCTCGGTTTCAGCCCCTCTGTTTCTCGCCCTCTGTTTCATCCCCTCTGTTTCAGCCCCTCTGTTTCAGCCTCTCTGTTTCAGCCCCTCTGTTTCTCGCCCTCTGTTTCAGCCCCTCTGTTTCAGCCACTCTGTTTCAGCCCGTCTGTTTCAGCCCGTCTGTTTCAGCCCCTCTGTTTCAGACACTCTGTTTCAGCCCCTTTGTTTCTCGCCCTCTGTTTCTCGCCCTCTGTTTCTCGCCCTCTGTTTCAGCCCCTCTGTTTCAGGCCCTCTGTTTCAGCCCCTCTGTTTCAGCCCGTCTGTTTCTCGCCCTCTGTTTCAGCCCCTCTGTTTCAGACCCTCTGTTTCAGCCCCTCTGTTTCACACCCTCTGTTTCAGCACCTCTGTTTCAGCCCCTCTGTTTCTCGCCCTCTGTTACTCGCCAGCTGTTTCTCGCCGTTTGTTTCTCGCCCTCTGTTTCTCGCCCTCTGTTTCAGCCCCTCTGTTTCTCACACTCTGTTTCTCGCACTCTGTTTCTCGCCCTCTGTTTCTCGCCCTCTGTTTCTCAACCTCTGTTTCTCGCCGTGTGTTTCTCGCCCTCTGTTTCAGCCCATCTGTTTCAGCCCCTCTGTTTCACGCCCTCTGTTTCAGCCCCTCTGTTTCAGCCCCTCTGTTTAGGCCCCTCTGATTCGGCCCATTTGTTTCAGCCCCTCTGTTTCCCGCCCTCTGTTTCTCGCCCTCTGTGTCAGCCCCTCTGTTTCAGCCCCTCTGTTTCAGCCCCTCTGTTTCTCGCCCTCTGTTTCTCGCCCTCTGTTTCTCGCCCTCTGTTTCTCGCCCTCTGTTTCTCGCCCTCTGTTTCAGCCCCTCTGTTTCAGCCCCTCTGTTTCAGCCCCTCTGTTTCTCGCCCTCTGTTTCAGCCCATCTGTTTCAGCCCCTCTGTTTCAGCCTCTCTGTTTCAGCCCCTCTGTTTCTCGCCCTCTGTTTCAGCCCCTCTGTTTCAGCCACTCTGTTTCAGCCCCTCTGTTTCAGCCCGTCAGTTTCAGCCCCTCTGTTTCAGGCACTCTGTTTCAGCCCCTCTGTTTCTCGCCCTCTGTTTCTCGCCCTCTGTTTCAGCCCCTCTGTTTCAGCCCCTCTGTTTCAGCCCCTCTGTTTCAGCCCCTCTGTTTCAGCCCCTCTGTTTCAGCCCCTCTGTTTCAGCACCTCTGTTTCAGCCCCTCTGTTTCTCGCCCTCTGTTACTCGCCAGCTCTTTCTCGCCCTCTGTTTCTCGCCCTCTGTTTCTCGCCCTCTGTTTCAGCCCCTCTGTTTCTCGCCCTCTGTTTCAGCCCCTCTGTTTCAGCCCCTCTGTTTCTCGCCCTCTGTTTCAGCCCCTCTGTTTCAGCCCCTCTTTTTCAGCCCCTCTGTTTCAGCCCCTCTGTTTCACCCCCTCTGTTTCAGCCCCTCTCTTACTCCCACTCTGTTTCAGCCCCTCTGTTTCTCGCTCTCTGTTTCAGCCCCTCTGTTTCTCGCCCTCTGTTTCAGCCCCTCTGTTTCAGCCCCTCTGTTTCAGCCCCTCTGTTTCAGCCCCTCTGATTCAGCCCCTCTGTTTCCGCCTCTCTTTTTCTCGCCCTCTGTTTCAGCCCCTCTGTTTCTCGCTGTCTGTTTCAGCCCCTCTGTTTCAGCCTCTCTGTTTCAGCCCCTCTGTTTCAGCCCATCTGTATCAGCCCCTCTGTTTCTCGCCCTCTCTTTCAGCCCCTCTGTTTCTCGCTCTCTGTTTTAGCCCCTCTGTTTCTCGACCTCTGTTTCAGCCCCTCTGTTTCAGCCCCTCTGTTTCAGCCACTCTGTTTCAGCCCCTCTGTTTCAGCCCCTCTGTTTCTGCCCCTCTGTTTCTCGCCATCTGTTTCTCGCCCTCTGTTTCTCGCTCTCTGTTTCTCGCCCTCTGTTTCACCCCCTCTGTTTCAGCCCCTCTGTTTCAGCCCCTCTGTTTCTCGCCATCTGTTTCTCGCCCTCTGTTTCTCGCTCTCTGTTTCTCGACCTCTGTTTCACCCCCTCTGTTTCAGCCCCTCTGTTTCAGCCCCTCTGTTTCTCGCCCTCTGTTTCTCGCCCTCTGTTTCTAGCTCTCTGTTTCTCGCCCTCTGTTTCTCGCCCTCTGTTTCAGCCCCTCTGTTTCAGCCCCTCTGTTTTAGCTCCTCTGTTTCAGCTCCTCTGTTTCTCGCCCTCTGTTTCAGTCCCTCTGTTTCTCGCCCTCTGTTTCTCGCCGACTCTTTCAGCCCCTCTGTTTCTCGCCCTCTGTTTCAGCCCCTCTGTTTCAGCCCCTCAGTTTCAGCCGCTCTGTTTCTCGCCCTCTGTTTCAGCCCCTCTGTTTCAGCCCCTCTGTTTCAGCCCCTCTGTTTCAGCCCCTCTGATTCAGCCCCTCTGTTTCCGCCTCTCTTTTTCTCGCCCTCTGTTTCAGCCCCTCTGTTTCTCGCTGTCTGTTTCAGCCCCTCTGTTTCAGCCTCTCTGTTTCAGCCCCTCTGTTTCAGCCCATCTGTATCAGCCCCTCTGTTTCTCGCCCTCTCTTTCAGCCCCTCTGTTTCTCGCTCTCTGTTTTAGCCCCTCTGTTTCTCGACCTCTGTTTCAGCCCCTCTGTTTCAGCCCCTCTGTTTCAGCCACTCTGTTTCAGCCCCTCTGTTTCAGCCCCTCTGTTTCTGCCCCTCTGTTTCTCGCCATCTGTTTCTCGCCCTCTGTTTCTCGCTCTCTGTTTCTCGCCCTCAGTTTCACCCCCTCTGTTTCAGCCCCTCTGTTTCAGCCCCTCTGTTTCTCGCCATCTGTTTCTCGCCCTCTGTTTCTCGCTCTCTGTTTCTCGCCCTCTGTTTCACCCCCTCTGTTTCAGCCCCTCTGTTTCAGCCCCTCTGTTTCTCGCCCTCTGTTTCTCGCCCTCTGTTTCTAGCTCTCTGTTTCTCGCCCTCTGTTTCTCGCCCTCTGTTTCAGCCCCTCTGTTTCAGCCCCTCTGTTTTAGCTCCTCTGTTTCAGCTCCTCTGTTTCTCGCCCTCTGTTTCAGTCCCTCTGTTTCTCGCCCTCTGTTTCTCGCCGACTCTTTCAGCCCCTCTGTTTCTCGCCCTCTGTTTCAGCCCCTCTGTTTCAGCCCCTCAGTTTCAGCCGCTCTGTTTCTCGCCCTCTGTTTCAGCCCCTCTGTTTCAGCCCCTCTGTTTCAGCCCCTCTGTTTCAGCCCCTCTGTTTCTCGCCCTCTCTTTCTCACCCACTGTTTCAGCCCCTCTGTTTCTGCCCCGCTGTTTCTCGCCCTCTGTTTCAGCTCCTCTGTTTCAGACCCTCTGTTTCAGCCCCTCTGTTTCAGCCTCTCTGTTTCAGCCCCTCTGTTTCTCGCCCTCTGTTTCTCGCCCTCTGTTTGTCGCCCTCTGTTTCTCGCCAACTGTTTCTCGCCCTCTGTTTCAGCCCCTCTGTTTCAGCCCCTCTGTTTCAGCCCCTCTGTTTCTCGCCCTCTGTTTCGCGCCCTCTGTTTCTCGCCCTTTATTTCTAGCCCTCTGTTTCTCGCCCTCTGTTTCTCGCCCTCTGTTTCAGCCCCTCTGTTTCTGCCCCTCTGTTTCAGCCCCTCTGTTTCAGCCCCTCTGTTTCTCGCACTCTGTTTCAGCCCCTCTGTTTCTCGCCCTCTGTTTCTCGCCCACTGTTTCAGCCCCTCTGTTTCTCGCCCTCTGTTTCAGCCCCTCTGTTTCAGCCCCTCTGTTTCAGCCCCTCTGTTTCTCGCCCTCTGTTTCTCGCCCTCTGTTTCAGCCCCTCTGTTTCTCCCGCTCTTTTTCAGCCCCTCTGTTTCAGCCCCTGTGTTTCAGCCCCTCTGTGACAGCCCCTCTGTTTCTCGCACTCTGTTTCAGCCCCTCTGTTTCTCGCTCTCTGTTTCAGCCCCTCTGTTTCTCGCCCTCAGTTCCAGCCCCTCTGTTTCTCGCTATCTCTTTCAGCCCCTCTGTTTCTCGCCCTCTGTTTGAGCCCCTCTGTTTCAGCACCTGTGTTTCAGCCCCTCTGTTTCAGCCCCTATGTTTCTCGCCCTCTGTTTCTCGCCCTCTGTTTCAACCGCTCTGTTTCAGCCCCTCTGTTTCTCGCCCTCTGTTTCATCCCCTCTGTTTCTCGCCCTCTGTTTCAGCCCCTCTGTTTCAGCCCCTCTGTTTCAGCCCCTCTGTTTCAGCCCCTCTGTTACAGCCAGTCTGTTTCTCGCCCTCTGTTTCTCGCCGTCTGTTTGTCGCCCTCTGTTTCAGCCCCTCTGTTTCAGCCCCTCTGTTTCAGGCCCTCTGTTTCAGCACGTCTGTTTCAGCCCCTCTGTTTCTCGCCCTCTGTTTCTCGCCCTCTGTTTCTCGCCATCTGTTTCTCGTCCTCTGTTTCTAGCCCTCTGTTTCAGCCACTCTGTTTCTCGCCCTCTGTTTCACGCCCTCTGTTTCAGCCCCTCTGTTTCGGCCCCTCTGTTTCTGCCCCTCTGTTTCAGCCCCTCTGTTTCACCCCCTCTGTTTCAGCACCTCTGTTTCAGCCCCTCTGTTTCTCGCCCTCTGATTCTCGCCCTCTGTTTCTCGCCCTCTGTTTCTCGCCCTCTGTTTCTCGCCCTCTGTTTCTCAACCTGTGTTTCTCAACCTCTGTTTCTCGCCCTGTGTTTCTCGCCCTCTGTTTCAGCCCCTCTGTTTCAGCCCCTCTGTTTCTCGCCCTCTGTTTCTCTCCCTCTGTTTCTCGCCCTCTGTTTCTCGCCCTCTGTTTCAGCCCCTCTGTTTCAGCCCCTCTGTTTCAGCCCCTCTGTTTCAGCCCCTCTGTTTCTCGCCCTCCGTTTCAGCCCCTCTGTTTCTCGCCCTCTGTTTCAGCCCCTCTGTTTCAGCCCCTCTGTTTCAGCCCCTCTGTTTCAGACCCTCTGTTTCTCGCCCTCTGTTTCTCGCCATCTGTGTCAGCCCCTCTGTTTCAGCCCCTCTGTTACAGCCAGTCTGTTTCTCGCCCTCTGTTTCTCGCCGTCTGTTTTTCGCCCTCTGTTTCAGCCCCTCTGTTTCAGCCCCTCTGTTTCAGCCGCTCTGTTTCAGCCCTCTGTTTCAGCCTCTCTGTTTCAGCCCCTCTGTTTCAGCCCCTCTGTTTCAGCCCCTCTGTTTCTCGCCCTCTGTTTCAGCCCCTCTGTTTCAGCCCCACTGTTTCTCGCCCTCTGTTTCAGCCCCTCTGTTTCAGCCCCTCTGTTTCTCGCCCTCTGTTTCAGCCCCTCTGTTTCAGCCCCACTGTTTCTCGCCCTCTGTTTCAGCCCCTCTGTTTCAGCCCCTCTGTTTCTCGCCCTCTGTTTCAGCCCCTCTGTTCCTCGCCCTCTGTTTCAGCCCCTCTGTTTCAGCCCCTCTGTTTCAGCCCCTCTGTTTCTCGCCCTCTGTTTCTCGCCCTCTGTTTCAGCCCCTCTGTTTCAGCCCCGCTGTTTCTCGCCCTCTGTTTCAGCCCCTCTGTTTCAGCCCCTCTGTTTCAGCCCCTCTGTTTCAGCCCCTCTGTTTCTCGCCCTCTGTTTCTCGCCCTCTGTTTCAGCCCCTCTGTTTCAGCCGCTCTGTTTCAGCCCCTCTGTTTCAGCCTCTCTGTTTCAGACCCTCTGTTTAAGCCCCTCTGTTTCTCGACCTCTGTTTCTCGCCTCTGTTTCAGCCCCTCTGTTTGAGCCCCGCTGTTTCTCGCCCTCTGTTTCTCGCCCTCTGTTTCTCGCCCTCTGTTTCAGCCCCTCTGTTTCAGCCCCTCTGTTTCAGCCCCTCTGTTTCAGCCCCTCTGTTTCTCGCCAACTGTTTCAGCCCCTCTGTTTCAGCCCCTCTGTTTCAGCCCCTCTGTTTCAGCCCCTCTGTTTCAGCCCCTCTGTTTCAGCCAGTCTATTTCTCGCCCTCTGTTTCTCGTCGTCTGTTTCTCGCCCTCTGTTTCAGCCCCTCTGTTTCAGCCCCACTGTTTCTCCCCCTCTGTTTCAGCCCCTCTGTTTCAGCCCCTCTGTTTCTCGCCCTCTGTTTCAGCCCCTCTGTTCCTCGCCCTCTGTTTCAGCCCCTCTGTTTCAGCCCCTCTGTTTCAGCCCCTCTGTTTCTCGCCCTCTGTTTCTCGCCCTCTGTTTCAGCCCCTCTGTTTCAGCCCCGCTGTTTCTCGCCCTCTGTTTCAGCCCCTCTGTTTCAGCCCCTCTGTTTCAGCCCCTCTGTTTCAGCCCCTCTGTTTCTCGCCCTCTGTTTCTCGCCCTCTGTTTCAGCCCCTCTGTTTCAGCCGCTCTGTTTCAGCCCCTCTGTTTCAGCCTCTCTGTTTCAGACCCTCTGTTTAAGCCCCGCTGTTTCTCGCCCTCTGTTTCAGCCCCTCTGTTTGAGCCCCGCTGTTTCTCGTCCTCTGTTTCTCGCCCTCTGTTTCTCGCCCTCTGTTTCAGCCCCTCTGTTTCAGCCCCTCTGTTTCAGCCCCTCTGTTTCAGCCCCTCTGTTTCTCGCCAACTGTTTCAGCCCCTCTGTTTCAGCCCCTCTGTTTCAGCCCCTCTGTTTCAGCCCCTCTGTTTCAGGCCCTCTGTTTCAGCACGTCTGTTTCAGCCCCTCTGTTTCTCGCCCTCTGTTTCTCGCCCTCTGTTTCTCGCCATCTGTTTCTCGTCCTCTGTTTCTAGCCCTCTGTTTCAGCCGCTCTGTTTCTCGCCCTCTGTTTCTCGCCCTCTGTTTCAGCCCCTCTGTTTCGGCCCCTCTGTTTCTGCCCCTCTGTTTCAGCCCCTCTGTTTCAGCCCCTCTGTTTCACCCCCTCTGTTTCAGCACCTCTGTTTCAGCCCCTCTGTTTCTCGCCCTTTGTTTCTCGCACTCTGTTTCTCGCCCTCTGTTTCTCGCCCTCTGTTTCTCGGCCTCTGTTTCTCAACCTGTGTTTCTCAACCTCTGTTTCTCGCCCTGTGTTTCTCGCCCTCTGTTTCAGCCCCTCTGTTTCAGCCCCTCTGTTTCTCGCCCTCTGTTTCTCTCCCTCTGTTTCTCGCCCTCTGTTTCTCGCCCTCTGTTTCAGCCCCTCTGTTTCAGCCCCTCTGTTTCAGCCCCTCTGATTCAGCCCCTCTCTTTCTCGCCATCCGTTTCAGCCCCTCTGTTTCTCGCCCTCTGTTTCAGCCCCTCTGTTTCAGCCCCTCTGTTTCAGCCCCTCTGTTTCAGACCCTCTGTTTCTCGCCCTCTGTTTCTCGCCCTCTGTGTCAGACCCTCTGTTTCAGCCCCTCTGTTTCAGCCCCTCTGTTTCTCTCCCTCTGTTTCTCGCACTCTGTTTCTCGCCCTCTGTTTCTCGCCCTCTGTTTCAGCCCCTCTGTTTCAGCCCCTCTGTTTCAGCCCCTCTGTTTCTCGCCCTCTGTTTCATCCCCTCTGTTTCAGCCCCTCTGTTTCAGCCTCTCTGTTTCAGCCCCTCTGTTTCTCGCCCACTGTTTCAGCCCCTGTGTTTCAGCCACTCTGTTTCAGCCCCTCTGTTTCAGCCCGTCTGTTTCAGCCCCTCTGTTTCAGCCACTCTGTTTCAGCCCCTCTGTTTCTCGCCCTCTGTTTCAGCCCCTCTGTTTCAGCCCCTCGGTTTCAGCCCCTCTGTTTCTCGCCCTCTGTTTCATCCCCTCTGTTTCAGCCCCTCTGTTTCAGCCTCTCTGTTTCAGCCCCTCTGTTTCTCGCCCTCTGTTTCAGCCCCTCTGTTTCAGCCACTCTGTTTCAGCCCGTCTGTTTCAGCCCGTCTGTTTCAGCCCCTCTGTTTCAGACACTCTGTTTCAGCTCCTTTGTTTCTCGCCCTCTGTTTCTCGCCCTCTGTTTCTCGCCCTCTGTTTCAGCCCCTCTGTTTCAGGCCCTCTGTTTCAGCCCCTCTGTTTCAGCCCGTCTGTTTCTCGCCCTCTGTTTCAGCCCCACTGTTTCAGCCCCTCTGTTTCAGCCCCTCTGTTTCACACCCTCTGTTTCAGCACCTCTGTTTCAGCCCCTCTGTTTCTCGCCCTCTGTTACTCGCCAGCTGTTTCTCGCCGTTTGTTTCTCGCCCTCTGTTTCTCGCCCTCTGTTTCAGCCCCTCTGTTTCTCGCACTCTGTTTCTCGCACTCTGTTTCTCGCACTCTGTTTCTCGCCCTCTGTTTCTCAACCTCTGTTTCTCGCCGTGTGTTTCTCGCCCTCTGTTTCAGCCCATCTGTTTCAGCCCCTCTGTTTCACGCCCTCTGTTTCAGCCCCTCTGTTTCAGCCCCTCTGTTTCAGCCCCTCTGTTTCAGCCCATTTGTTTCAGCCCCTCTGTTTCCCGCCCTCTGTTTCTCGCCCTCTGTGTCAGCCCCTGTGTTTCAGCCCCTCTGTTTCAGCCCCTCTGTTTCTCGCCCTCTGTTTCTCGCCCTCTGTTTCTCGCCCTCTGTTTCTCGGCCTCTGTTTCTCGCCCTCTGTTTCAGCCCCTCTGTTTCAGCCCCTCTGTTTCAGCCCCTCTGTTTCTCGCCCTCTGTTTCAGCCCATCTGTTTCAGCCCCTCTGTTTCAGCCTCTCTGTTTCAGCCCCTCTGTTTCTCGCCCTCTGTTTCAGCCCCTCTGTTTCAGCCACTCTGTTTCAGCCCCTCTGTTTCAGCCCGTCAGTTTCAGCCCCTCTGTTTCAGGCACTCTGTTTCAGCCCCTCTGTTTCTCGCCCTCTGTTTCTCGCCCTCTGTTTCAGCCCCTCTGTTTCAGCCCCTCTGTTTCAGCCCCTCTGTTTCAGCCCCTCTGTTTCTCGCCCTCTGTTTCAGCCCCTCTGTTTCAGCCCCTCTGTTTCAGCCCCTCTGTTTCAGCACCTCTGTTTCAGCCCCTCTGTTTCTCGCCCTCTGTTACTCGCCAGCTCTTTCTCGCCCTCTGTTTCTCGCCCTCTGTTTCTCGCCCTCTGTTTCAGCCCCTCTGTTTCTCGCCCTCTGTTTCAGCCCCTCTGTTTCAGCCCCTCTGTTTCTCGCCCTCTGTTTCAGCCCCTCTGTTTCTGCCCCTCTTTTTCAGCCCCTCTGTTTCAGCCCCTCTGTTTCACCCCCTCTGTTTCAGCCCCTCTCTTTCTCCCACTCTGTTTCAGCCCCTCTGTTTCTCGCTCTCTGTTTCAGCCCCTCTGTTTCTCGCCCTCTGTTTCAGCCCCTCTGTTTCAGCCCCTCTGTTTCAGCCCCTCTGTTTCAGCCCCTCTGATTCAGCCCCTCTGTTTCCGCCTCTCTTTTTCTCGCCCTCTGTTTCAGCCCCTCTGTTTCTCGCTGTCTGTTTCAGCCCCTCTGTTTCAGCCCCTCTGTTTCAGCCCCTCTGTTTCAGCCCATCTGTATCAGCCCCTCTGTTTCTCGCCCTCTGTTTCAGCCCCTCTGTTTCTCGCTCTCTGTTTTAGCCCCTCTGTTTCTCGACCTCTGTTTCAGCCCCTCTGTTTCAGCCCCTCTGTTTCAGCCACTCTGTTTCAGCCCCTCTGTTTCAGCCCCTCTGTTTCTCGCCCACTGTTTCTAGCCCTCTGTTTCTCGCCCTCTGTTTCTCGCCCTCTGTTTCAGCCCCTCTGTTTCAGCCCCTCTGTTTCAGCCCCTCTGTTTCTAGCCCTCTGTTTCAGCCCCTCTGTTTCAGCCCCTCTGTTTCAGCCCCTCAGTTTCAGCCCCTCTGTTTCTAGCCCTCTGTGTCAGCCCCTCTGTTTCTCGCCCTCTGTTTCAGCCCATCTGTTTCAGCCCTTCTGTTTCAGCCCCTCTGTTTCAGCCCCTCTGTTTCTCGCCCTCTGTTTCTCGCCCTCTGTTTCAGCCCCTCTGTTTCTGCCCCGCTGTTTCAGCCCCTCTGTTTCAGCCCCTCTGTTTCTGCCCCTCTGTTTCTCGCCATCTGTTTCTCGCCATCTGTTTCTCGCTCTCTGTTTCTCGCCCTCTGTTTCACCCCCTCTGTTTCAGCCCCTCTGTTTCAGCCCCTCTGTTTCTCGCCCTCTGTTTCTCGCCCTCTGTTTCTCGCCCTCTGTTTCTAGCTCTCTGTTTCTCGCCCTCTGTTTCTCGCCCTCTGTTTCAGCCCCTCTGTTTCAGCCCCTCTGTTTTAGCCCCTCTGCTTCAGCCCCTCTGTTTCTCGCCCTCTGTTTCAGCCCCTCTGTTTCTCGCCCTCTGTTTCTCGCCCACTCGTTCAGCCCCTCTGTTTCTCGCCCTCTGTTTCAGCCCCTCTGTTTCAGCCCCTCAGTTTCAGCCGCTCTCTTTCTCGCCCTCTGTTTCAGCCCCTCTGTTTCAGCCCCTCTGTTTCAGCCCCTCTGTTTCAGCCCCTCTGTTTCTCGCCCTCTGTTTCTCGCCCACTGTTTCAGCCCCTCTGTTTCAGCCCCGCTGTTTCTCGCCCTCTGTTTCAGCTCCTCTGTTTCAGACCCTCTGTTTCAGCCCCTCTGTTTCAGCCTCTCTGTTTCAGCCCCTCTGTTTCTCGCCCTCTGTTTCTCGCCCACTCTTTCAGCCCCTCTGTTTCTCGCCCTCTGTTTCAGCCCCTCTGTTTCAGCCCCTCAGTTTCAGCCGCTCTGTTTCTCGCCCTCTGTTTCAGCCCCTCTGTTTCAGCTCCTCTGTTTCAGCCCCTCTGTTTCAGCCCCTCTGTTTCTCGCCCTCTCTTTCTCGCCCACTGTTTCAACCCCTCTGTTTCAGCCCCGCTGTTTCTCGCCCTCTGTTTCAGCTCCTCTGTTTCAGACCCTCTGTTTCAGCCCCTCTGTTTCAGCCTCTCTGTTTCAGCCCCTCTGTTTCTCGCCCTCTGTTTCTCGCCCTCGGTTTGTCGCCCTCTGTTTCTCACCAATTGTTTCTCGCCCTCCGTTTCAGCCCCACTGTTTCAGCCCCTCTGTTTCAGCCCCTCTGTTTCTCGCCCTCTGTTTCGCGCCCTCTGTTTCTCGCCCTTTATTTCTAGCCCTCTGTTTCTCGCCCTCTGTTTCTCGCCCTCTGTTTCAGCCCCTCTGTTTCTGCCCCTCTGTTTCAGCCCCTCTGTTTCAGCCCCTCTGTTTCTCGCACTCTGTTTCAGCCCCTCTGTTTCTCGCCCTCTGTTTCTCGCCCACTGTTTCAGCCCCTCTGTCTCTCGCCCTCTGTTTCAGCCCCTCTGTTTCAGCCCCTCTGTTTCAGCCCCTCTGTTTCAGCCCCTCTGTTTCTCGCCCTCTGATTCTCGCCCTCTGTTTCTCGCCCTCTGTTTCAGCCCCTCTGTTTCGGCCCCTCTGTTTCTGCCCCTCTGTTTCAGCCCCTCTGTTTCTGCCCCTCTGTTTCACCCCCTCTGTTTCAGCACCTCTGTTTCAGCCCCTCTGTTTCTCGCCCTCTGATTCTCGCCCTCTGTTTCTCGCCCTCTGTTTCTCGCCCTCTGTTTCTCGCCCTCTGTTTCTCAACCTGTGTTTCTCAACCTCTGTTTCTCGCCCTGTGTTTCTCGCCCTCTGTTTCAGCCCCTCTGTTTCAGCCCCTCTGTTTCTCGCCCTCTGTTTCTCTCCCTCTGTTTCTCGCCCTCTGTTTCTCGCCCTCTGTTTCAGCCCCTCTGTTTCAGCCCCTCTGTTTCAGCCCCTCTGTTTCAGCCCCTCTGTTTCAGCCCCTCTGTTTCTCGCCCTCCGTTTCAGCCCCTCTGTTTCTCGCCCTCTGTTTCAGCCCCTCTGTTTCAGCCCCTCTGTTTCAGCCCCTCTGTTTCAGACCCTCTGTTTCTCGCCCTCTGTTTCTCGCCATCTGTTTCTCGCTCTCTGTTTCTCGCCCTCTGTTTCACCCCCTCTGTTTCAGCCCCTCTGTTTCAGCCCCTCTGTTTCTCGCCCTCTGTTTCTCGCCCTCTGTTTCTCGCCCTCTGTTTCTAGCTCTCTGTTTCTCGCCCTCTGTTTCTCGCCCTCTGTTTCAGCCCCTCTGTTTCAGCCCCTCTGTTTTAGCCCCTCTGCTTCAGCCCCTCTGTTTCTCGCCCTCTGTTTCAGCCCCTCTGTTTCTCGCCCTCTGTTTCTCGCCCACTCGTTCAGCCCCTCTGTTTCTCGCCCTCTGTTTCAGCCCCTCTGTTTCAGCCCCTCAGTTTCAGCCGCTCTCTTTCTCGCCCTCTGTTTCAGCCCCTCTGTTTCAGCCCCTCTGTTTCAGCCCCTCTGTTTCAGCCCCTCTGTTTCTCGCCCTCTGTTTCTCGCCCACTGTTTCAGCCCCTCTGTTTCAGCCCCGCTGTTTCTCGCCCTCTGTTTCAGCTCCTCTGTTTCAGACCCTCTGTTTCAGCCCCTCTGTTTCAGCCTCTCTGTTTCAGCCCCTCTGTTTCTCGCCCTCTGTTTCTCGCCCACTCTTTCAGCCCCTCTGTTTCTCGCCCTCTGTTTCAGCCCCTCTGTTTCAGCCCCTCAGTTTCAGCCGCTCTGTTTCTCGCCCTCTGTTTCAGCCCCTCTGTTTCAGCTCCTCTGTTTCAGCCCCTCTGTTTCAGCCCCTCTGTTTCTCGCCCTCTCTTTCTCGCCCACTGTTTCAACCCCTCTGTTTCAGCCCCGCTGTTTCTCGCCCTCTGTTTCAGCTCCTCTGTTTCAGACCCTCTGTTTCAGCCCCTCTGTTTCAGCCTCTCTGTTTCAGCCCCTCTGTTTCTCGCCCTCTGTTTCTCGCCCTCTGTTTGTCGCCCTCTGTTTCTCACCAATTGTTTCTCGCCCTCCGTTTCAGCCCCACTGTTTCAGCCCCTCTGTTTCAGCCCCTCTGTTTCTCGCCCTCTGTTTCGCGCCCTCTGTTTCTCGCCCTTTATTTCTAGCCCTCTGTTTCTCGCCCTCTGTTTCTCGCCCTCTGTTTCAGCCCCTCTGTTTCTGCCCCTCTGTTTCAGCCCCTCTGTTTCAGCCCCTCTGTTTCTCGCACTCTGTTTCAGCCCCTCTGTTTCTCGCCCTCTGTTTCTCGCCCACTGTTTCAGCCCCTCTGTCTCTCGCCCTCTGTTTCAGCCCCTCTGTTTCAGCCCCTCTGTTTCAGCCCCTCTGTTTCAGCCCCTCTGTTTCTCGCCCTCTGATTCTCGCCCTCTGTTTCTCGCCCTCTGTTTCAGCCCCTCTGTTTCGGCCCCTCTGTTTCTGCCCCTCTGTTTCAGCCCCTCTGTTTCTGCCCCTCTGTTTCACCCCCTCTGTTTCAGCACCTCTGTTTCAGCCCCTCTGTTTCTCGCCCTCTGATTCTCGCCCTCTGTTTCTCGCCCTCTGTTTCTCGCCCTCTGTTTCTCGCCCTCTGTTTCTCAACCTGTGTTTCTCAACCTCTGTTTCTCGCCCTGTGTTTCTCGCCCTCTGTTTCAGCCCCTCTGTTTCAGCCCCTCTGTTTCTCGCCCTCTGTTTCTCTCCCTCTGTTTCTCGCCCTCTGTTTCTCGCCCTCTGTTTCAGCCCCTCTGTTTCAGCCCCTCTGTTTCAGCCCCTCTGTTTCAGCCCCTCTGTTTCAGCCCCTCTGTTTCTCGCCCTCCGTTTCAGCCCCTCTGTTTCTCGCCCTCTGTTTCAGCCCCTCTGTTTCAGCCCCTCTGTTTCAGCCCCTCTGTTTCAGACCCTCTGTTTCTCGCCCTCTGTTTCTCGCCATCTGTGTCAGCCCCTCTGTTTCAGCCCCTCTGTTACAGCCAGTCTGTTTCTCGCCCTCTGTTTCTCGCCGTCTGTTTTTCGCCCTCTGTTTCAGCCCCTCTGTTTCAGCCCCTCTGTTTCAGCCGCTCTGTTTCAGCCCTCTGTTTCAGCCTCTCTGTTTCAGCCCCTCTGTTTCAGCCCCTCTGTTTCAGCCAGTCTATTTCTCGCCCTCTGTTTCTCGTCGTCTGTTTCTCGCCCTCTGTTTCAGCCCCTCTGTTTCAGCCCCACTGTTTCTCGCCCTCTGTTTCAGCCCCTCTGTTTCAGCCCCTCTGTTTCTCGCCCTCTGTTTCAGCCCCTCTGTTCCTCGCCCTCTGTTTCGGCCCCTCTGTTTCAGCCCCTCTGTTTCAGCCCCTCTGTTTCTCGCCCTCTGTTTCTCGCCCTCTGTTTCAGCCCCTCTGTTTCAACCCCGCTGTTTCTCGCCCTCTGTTTCAGCCCCTCTGTTTCAGCCCCTCTGTTTCAGCCCCTCTGTTTCAGCCCCTCTGTTTCTCGCCCTCTGTTTCTCGCCCTCTGTTTCAGCCCCTCTGTTTCAGCCGCTCTGTTTCAGCCCCTCTGTTTCAGCCTTTCTGTTTCAGACCCTCTGTTTAAGCCCCTCTGTTTCTCGACCTCTGTTTCTCGCCTCTGTTTCAGCCCCTCTGTTTGAGCCCCGCTGTTTCTCGCCCTCTGTTTCTCGCCCTCTGTTTCTCGCCCTCTGTTTCAGCCCCTCTGTTTCAGCCCCTCTGTTTCAGCCGCTCTGTTTCAGCCCCTCTGTTTCTCGCCAACTGTTTCAGCCCCTCTGTTTCAGCCCCTCTGTTTCAGCCCCTCTGTTTCAGCCCCTCTGTTTCACCCCCTCTGTTTCAGCCAGTCTATTTCTCGCCCTCTGTTTCTCGTCGTCTGTTTCTCGCCCTCTGTTTCAGCCGCTCTGTTTCAGCCCCTCTGTTTCTCGCCAACTGTTTCAGCCCCTCTGTTTCAGCCCCTCTGTTTCAGCCCCTCTGTTTCAGCCCCTCTGTTTCACCCCCTCTGTTTCAGCCAGTCTATTTCTCGCCCTCTGTTTCTCGTCGTCTGTTTCTCGCCCTCTGTTTCAGCCCCTCTGTTTCAGCCCCACTGTTTCTCGCCCTCTGTTTCAGCCCCTCTGTTTCAGCCCCTGTGTTTCTCGCCCTCTGTTTCAGCCCCTCTGTTCCTCGCCCTCTGTTTCAGCCCCTCTGTTTCAGCCCCTCTGTTTCAGCCCCTCTGTTTCTCGCCCTCTGTTTCTCGCCCTCTGTTTCAGCCCCTCTGTTTCAGCCCCGCTGTTTCTCGCCCTCTGTTTCAGCCCCTCTCTTTCAGCCCCTCTGTTTCAGCCCCTCTGTTTCAGCCCCTCTGTTTCTCGCCCTCTGTTTCTCGCCCTCTGTTTCAGCCCCTCTGTTTCAGCCGCTCTGTTTCAGCCCCTCTGTTTCAGCCTCTCTGTTTCAGATCCTCTGTTTAAGCCCCGCTGTTTCTCGCCTTCTGTTTCAGCCCCTCTGTTTGAGCCCCGCTGTTTCTCGCCCTCTGTTTCAGCCCCTCTGTTTCAGCCCCTCTGTTTCAGCCCCTCTGTTTCTCGCCCTCTGTTTCGCGCCCTCTGTTTCTCGCCCTTTATTTCTAGCCCTCTGTTTCTCGCCCTCTGTTTCTCGCCCTCTGTTTCAGCCCCTCTGTTTCTGCCCCTCTGTTTCAGCCCCTCTGTTTCAGCCCCTCTGTTTCTCGCACTCTGTTTCAGCCCCTCTGTTTCTCGCCCTCTGTTTCTCGCCCACTGTTTCAGCCCCTCTGTTTCTCGCCCTCTGTTTCAGCCCCTCTGTTTCAGCCCCTCTGTTTCAGCCCCTCTGTTTCTCGCCCTCTGTTTCTCGCCCTCTGTTTCAGCCCCTCTGTTTCTCCCGCTCTTTTTCAGCCCCTCTGTTTCAGCCCCTGTGTTTCAGCCCCTCTGTGACAGCCCCTCTGTTTCTCGCACTCTGTTTCAGCCCCTCTGTTTCTCGCTCTCTGTTTCAGCCCCTCTGTTTCTCGCCCTCTGTTCCAGCCCCTCTGTTTCTCGCTATCTCTTTCAGCCCCTCTGTTTCTCGCCCTCTGTTTGAGCCCCTCTGTTTCAGCACCTGTGTTTCAGCCCCTCTGTTTCAGCCCCTATGTTTCTCGCCCTCTGTTTCTCGCCCTCTGTTTCAACCGCTCTGTTTCAGCCCCTCTGTTTCTCGCCCTCTGTTTCATCCCCTCTGTTTCTCGCCCTCTGTTTCTTCCCCTCTGTTTCAGCCCCTCTGTTTCAGCCCCTCTGTTTCAGCCCCTCTGTTACAGCCAGTCTGTTTCTCGCCCTCTGTTTCTCGCCGTCTGTTTGTCGCCCTCTGTTTCAGCCCCTCTGTTTCAGCCCCTCTGTTTCAGGCCCTCTGTTTCAGCACGTCTGTTTCAGCCCCTCTGTTTCTCGCCCTCTGTTTCTCGCCCTCTGTTTCTCGCCATCTGTTTCTCGTCCTCTGTTTCTAGCCCTCTGTTTCAGCCACTCTGTTTCTCGCCCTCTGTTTCACGCCCTCTGTTTCAGCCCCTCTGTTTCGGCCCCTCTGTTTCTGCCCCTCTGTTTCAGCCCCTCTGTTTCACCCCCTCTGTTTCAGCACCTCTGTTTCAGCCCCTCTGTTTCTCGCCCTCTGATTCTCGCCCTCTGTTTCTCGCCCTCTGTTTCTCGCCCTCTGTTTCTCGCCCTCTGTTTCTCAACCTGTGTTTCTCAACCTCTGTTTCTCGCCCTGTGTTTCTCGCCCTCTGTTTCAGCCCCTCTGTTTCAGCCCCTCTGTTTCTCGCCCTCTGTTTCTCTCCCTCTGTTTCT
The DNA here is from genome assembly GCF_030684315.1 of Stegostoma tigrinum. Taxonomy (NCBI): domain Eukaryota; kingdom Metazoa; phylum Chordata; class Chondrichthyes; order Orectolobiformes; family Stegostomatidae; genus Stegostoma; species Stegostoma tigrinum. Next base: position 489,363 of record NW_026728494.1, on the reverse strand, counting down.
CGCCCTCTGTTTCTCGCCCTCTGTTTCAGCCCTTCTGTTTCAGCCCCTCTGTTTCAGCCCCTCTGTTTCAGCCCCTCTGTTTCAGCCCCTCTGTTTCTCGCCCTCCGTTTCAGCCCCTCTGTTTCTCGCCCTCTGTTTCAGCCCCTCTGTTTCAGCCCCTCTGTTTCAGCCCCTCTGTTTCAGACCCTCTGTTTCTCGCCCTCTGTTTCTCGCCATCTGTGTCAGCCCCTCTGTTTCAGCCCCTCTGTTACAGCCAGTCTGTTTCTCGCCCTCTGTTTCTCGCCGTCTGTTTTTCGCCCTCTGTTTCAGCCCCTCTGTTTCAGCCCCTCTGTTTCAGCCGCTCTGTTTCAGCCCTCTGTTTCAGCCTCTCTGTTTCAGCCCCTCTGTTTCAGCCCCTCTGTTTCAGCCCCTCTGTTTCTCGCCCTCTGTTTCAGCCCCTCTGTTTCAGCCCCACTGTTTCTCGCCCTCTGTTTCAGCCCCTCTGTTTCAGCCCCTCTGTTTCTCGCCCTCTGTTTCAGCCCCTCTGTTTCAGCCCCACTGTTTCTCGCCCTCTGTTTCAGCCCCTCTGTTTCAGCCCCTCTGTTTCTCGCCCTCTGTTTCAGCCCCTCTGTTCCTCGCCCTCTGTTTCAGCCCCTCTGTTTCAGCCCCTCTGTTTCAGCCCCTCTGTTTCTCGCCCTCTGTTTCTCGCCCTCTGTTTCAGCCCCTCTGTTTCAGCCCCGCTGTTTCTCGCCCTCTGTTTCAGCCCCTCTGTTTCAGCCCCTCTGTTTCAGCCCCTCTGTTTCAGCCCCTCTGTTTCTCGCCCTCTGTTTCTCGCCCTCTGTTTCAGCCCCTCTGTTTCAGCCGCTCTGTTTCAGCCCCTCTGTTTCAGCCTCTCTGTTTCAGACCCTCTGTTTAAGCCCCTCTGTTTCTCGACCTCTGTTTCTCGCCTCTGTTTCAGCCCCTCTGTTTGAGCCCCGCTGTTTCTCGCCCTCTGTTTCTCGCCCTCTGTTTCTCGCCCTCTGTTTCAGCCCCTCTGTTTCAGCCCCTCTGTTTCAGCCCCTCTGTTTCAGCCCCTCTGTTTCTCGCCAACTGTTTCAGCCCCTCTGTTTCAGCCCCTCTGTTTCAGCCCCTCTGTTTCAGCCCCTCTGTTTCAGCCAGTCTATTTCTCGCCCTCTGTTTCTCGTCGTCTGTTTCTCGCCCTCTGTTTCAGCCCCTCTGTTTCAGCCCCACTGTTTCTCGCCCTCTGTTTCAGCCCCTCTGTTTCAGCCCCTCTGTTTCTCGCCCTCTGTTTCAGCCCCTCTGTTCCTCGCCCTCTGTTTCAGCCCCTCTGTTTCAGCCCCTCTGTTTCAGCCCCTCTGTTTCTCGCCCTCTGTTTCTCGCCCTCTGTTTCAGCCCCTCTGTTTCAGCCCCGCTGTTTCTCGCCCTCTGTTTCAGCCCCTCTGTTTCAGCCCCTCTGTTTCAGCCCCTCTGTTTCAGCCCCTCTGTTTCTCGCCCTCTGTTTCTCGCCCTCTGTTTCAGCCCCTCTGTTTCAGCCGCTCTGTTTCAGCCCCTCTGTTTCAGCCTCTCTGTTTCAGACCCTCTGTTTAAGCCCCGCTGTTTCTCGCCCTCTGTTTCAGCCCCTCTGTTTGAGCCCCGCTGTTTCTCGTCCTCTGTTTCTCGCCCTCTGTTTCTCGCCCTCTGTTTCAGCCCCTCTGTTTCAGCCCCTCTGTTTCAGCCCCTCTGTTTCAGCCCCTCTGTTTCTCGCCAACTGTTTCAGCCCCTCTGTTTCAGCCCCTCTGTTTCAGCCCCTCTGTTTCAGCCCCTCTGTTTCAGGCCCTCTGTTTCAGCACGTCTGTTTCAGCCCCTCTGTTTCTCGCCCTCTGTTTCTCGCCCTCTGTTTCTCGCCATCTGTTTCTCGTCCTCTGTTTCTAGCCCTCTGTTTCAGCCGCTCTGTTTCTCGCCCTCTGTTTCTCGCCCTCTGTTTCAGCCCCTCTGTTTCGGCCCCTCTGTTTCTGCCCCTCTGTTTCAGCCCCTCTGTTTCAGCCCCTCTGTTTCACCCCCTCTGTTTCAGCACCTCTGTTTCAGCCCCTCTGTTTCTCGCCCTTTGTTTCTCGCACTCTGTTTCTCGCCCTCTGTTTCTCGCCCTCTGTTTCTCGGCCTCTGTTTCTCAACCTGTGTTTCTCAACCTCTGTTTCTCGCCCTGTGTTTCTCGCCCTCTGTTTCAGCCCCTCTGTTTCAGCCCCTCTGTTTCTCGCCCTCTGTTTCTCTCCCTCTGTTTCTCGCCCTCTGTTTCTCGCCCTCTGTTTCAGCCCCTCTGTTTCAGCCCCTCTGTTTCAGCCCCTCTGATTCAGCCCCTCTCTTTCTCGCCATCCGTTTCAGCCCCTCTGTTTCTCGCCCTCTGTTTCAGCCCCTCTGTTTCAGCCCCTCTGTTTCAGCCCCTCTGTTTCAGACCCTCTGTTTCTCGCCCTCTGTTTCTCGCCCTCTGTGTCAGACCCTCTGTTTCAGCCCCTCTGTTTCAGCCCCTCTGTTTCTCTCCCTCTGTTTCTCGCACTCTGTTTCTCGCCCTCTGTTTCTCGCCCTCTGTTTCAGCCCCTCTGTTTCAGCCCCTCTGTTTCAGCCCCTCTGTTTCTCGCCCTCTGTTTCATCCCCTCTGTTTCAGCCCCTCTGTTTCAGCCTCTCTGTTTCAGCCCCTCTGTTTCTCGCCCACTGTTTCAGCCCCTCTGTTTCAGCCCGTCTGTTTCAGCCCCTCTGTTTCAGCCACTCTGTTTCAGCCCCTCTGTTTCTCGCCCTCTGTTTCAGCCCCTCTGTTTCAGCCCCTCGGTTTCAGCCCCTCTGTTTCTCGCCCTCTGTTTCATCCCCTCTGTTTCAGCCCCTCTGTTTCAGCCTCTCTGTTTCAGCCCCTCTGTTTCTCGCCCTCTGTTTCAGCCCCTCTGTTTCAGCCACTCTGTTTCAGCCCGTCTGTTTCAGCCCGTCTGTTTCAGCCCCTCTGTTTCAGACACTCTGTTTCAGCTCCTTTGTTTCTCGCCCTCTGTTTCTCGCCCTCTGTTTCTCGCCCTCTGTTTCTCGCCCTCTGTTTCTCGGCCTCTGTTTCTCAACCTGTGTTTCTCAACCTCTGTTTCTCGCCCTGTGTTTCTCGCCCTCTGTTTCAGCCCCTCTGTTTCAGCCCCTCTGTTTCTCGCCCTCTGTTTCTCTCCCTCTGTTTCAGCCCCTCTGTTTCAGGCCCTCTGTTTCAGCCCCTCTGTTTCAGCCCGTCTGTTTCTCGCCCTCTGTTTCAGCCCCACTGTTTCAGCCCCTCTGTTTCAGCCCCTCTGTTTCACACCCTCTGTTTCAGCACCTCTGTTTCAGCCCCTCTGTTTCTCGCCCTCTGTTACTCGCCAGCTGTTTCTCGCCGTTTGTTTCTCGCCCTCTGTTTCTCGCCCTCTGTTTCAGCCCCTCTGTTTCTCGCACTCTGTTTCTCGCACTCTGTTTCTCGCACTCTGTTTCTCGCCCTCTGTTTCTCAACCTCTGTTTCTCGCCGTGTGTTTCTCGCCCTCTGTTTCAGCCCATCTGTTTCAGCCCCTCTGTTTCACGCCCTCTGTTTCAGCCCCTCTGTTTCAGCCCCTCTGTTTCAGCCCCTCTGTTTCAGCCCATTTGTTTCAGCCCCTCTGTTTCCCGCCCTCTGTTTCTCGCCCTCTGTGTCAGCCCCTGTGTTTCAGCCCCTCTGTTTCAGCCCCTCTGTTTCTCGCCCTCTGTTTCTCGCCCTCTGTTTCTCGCCCTCTGTTTCTCGGCCTCTGTTTCTCGCCCTCTGTTTCAGCCCCTCTGTTTCAGCCCCTCTGTTTCAGCCCCTCTGTTTCTCGCCCTCTGTTTCAGCCCATCTGTTTCAGCCCCTCTGTTTCAGCCTCTCTGTTTCAGCCCCTCTGTTTCTCGCCCTCTGTTTCAGCCCCTCTGTTTCAGCCACTCTGTTTCAGCCCCTCTGTTTCAGCCCGTCAGTTTCAGCCCCTCTGTTTCAGGCACTCTGTTTCAGCCCCTCTGTTTCTCGCCCTCTGTTTCTCGCCCTCTGTTTCAGCCCCTCTGTTTCAGCCCCTCTGTTTCAGCCCCTCTGTTTCAGCCCCTCTGTTTCTCGCCCTCTGTTTCAGCCCCTCTGTTTCAGCCCCTCTGTTTCAGCCCCTCTGTTTCAGCACCTCTGTTTCAGCCCCTCTGTTTCTCGCCCTCTGTTACTCGCCAGCTCTTTCTCGCCCTCTGTTTCTCGCCCTCTGTTTCTCGCCCTCTGTTTCAGCCCCTCTGTTTCTCGCCCTCTGTTTCAGCCCCTCTGTTTCAGCCCCTCTGTTTCTCGCCCTCTGTTTCAGCCCCTCTGTTTCTGCCCCTCTTTTTCAGCCCCTCTGTTTCAGCCCCTCTGTTTCACCCCCTCTGTTTCAGCCCCTCTCTTTCTCCCACTCTGTTTCAGCCCCTCTGTTTCTCGCTCTCTGTTTCAGCCCCTCTGTTTCTCGCCCTCTGTTTCAGCCCCTCTGTTTCAGCCCCTCTGTTTCAGCCCCTCTGTTTCAGCCCCTCTGATTCAGCCCCTCTGTTTCCGCCTCTCTTTTTCTCGCCCTCTGTTTCAGCCCCTCTGTTTCTCGCTGTCTGTTTCAGCCCCTCTGTTTCAGCCCCTCTGTTTCAGCCCCTCTGTTTCAGCCCATCTGTATCAGCCCCTCTGTTTCTCGCCCTCTGTTTCAGCCCCTCTGTTTCTCGCTCTCTGTTTTAGCCCCTCTGTTTCTCGACCTCTGTTTCAGCCCCTCTGTTTCAGCCCCTCTGTTTCAGCCACTCTGTTTCAGCCCCTCTGTTTCAGCCCCTCTGTTTCTCGCCCACTGTTTCTAGCCCTCTGTTTCTCGCCCTCTGTTTCTCGCCCTCTGTTTCAGCCCCTCTGTTTCAGCCCCTCTGTTTCAGCCCCTCTGTTTCTAGCCCTCTGTTTCAGCCCCTCTGTTTCAGCCCCTCTGTTTCAGCCCCTCAGTTTCAGCCCCTCTGTTTCTAGCCCTCTGTGTCAGCCCCTCTGTTTCTCGCCCTCTGTTTCAGCCCATCTGTTTCAGCCCTTCTGTTTCAGCCCCTCTGTTTCAGCCCCTCTGTTTCTCGCCCTCTGTTTCTCGCCCTCTGTTTCAGCCCCTCTGTTTCTGCCCCGCTGTTTCAGCACCTCTGTTTCAGCCCCTCTGTTTCTGCCCCTCTGTTTCTCGCCATCTGTTTCTCGCCATCTGTTTCTCGCTCTCTGTTTCTCGCCCTCTGTTTCACCCCCTCTGTTTCAGCCCCTCTGTTTCAGCCCCTCTGTTTCTCGCCCTCTGTTTCTCGCCCTCTGTTTCTCGCCCTCTGTTTCTAGCTCTCTGTTTCTCGCCCTCTGTTTCTCGCCCTCTGTTTCATCCCCTCTGTTTCAGCCCCTCTGTTTTAGCCCCTCTGCTTCAGCCCCTCTGTTTCTCGCCCTCTGTTTCAGCCCCTCTGTTTCTCGCCCTCTGTTTCTCGCCCACTCGTTCAGCCCCTCTGTTTCTCGCCCTCTGTTTCAGCCCCTCTGTTTCAGCCCCTCAGTTTCAGCCGCTCTCTTTCTCGCCCTCTGTTTCAGCCCCTCTGTTTCAGCCCCTCTGTTTCAGCCCCTCTGTTTCAGCCCCTCTGTTTCTCGCCCTCTGTTTCTCGCCCACTGTTTCAGCCCCTCTGTTTCAGCCCCGCTGTTTCTCGCCCTCTGTTTCAGCTCCTCTGTTTCAGACCCTCTGTTTCAGCCCCTCTGTTTCAGCCTCTCTGTTTCAGCCCCTCTGTTTCTCGCCCTCTGTTTCTCGCCCACTCTTTCAGCCCCTCTGTTTCTCGCCCTCTGTTTCAGCCCCTCTGTTTCAGCCCCTCAGTTTCAGCCGCTCTGTTTCTCGCCCTCTGTTTCAGCCCCTCTGTTTCAGCTCCTCTGTTTCAGCCCCTCTGTTTCAGCCCCTCTGTTTCTCGCCCTCTCTTTCTCGCCCACTGTTTCAACCCCTCTGTTTCAGCCCCGCTGTTTCTCGCCCTCTGTTTCAGCTCCTCTGTTTCAGACCCTCTGTTTCAGCCCCTCTGTTTCAGCCTCTCTGTTTCAGCCCCTCTGTTTCTCGCCCTCTGTTTCTCGCCCTCTGTTTGTCGCCCTCTGTTTCTCACCAATTGTTTCTCGCCCTCCGTTTCAGCCCCACTGTTTCAGCCCCTCTGTTTCAGCCCCTCTGTTTCTCGCCCTCTGTTTCGCGCCCTCTGTTTCTCGCCCTTTATTTCTAGCCCTCTGTTTCTCGCCCTCTGTTTCTCGCCCTCTGTTTCAGCCCCTCTGTTTCTGCCCCTCTGTTTCAGCCCCTCTGTTTCAGCCCCTCTGTTTCTCGCACTCTGTTTCAGCCCCTCTGTTTCAGGCCCTCTGTTTCTCGCCCACTGTTTCAGCCCCTCTGTCTCTCGCCCTCTGTTTCAGCCCCTCTGTTTCAGCCCCTCTGTTTCAGCCCCTCTGTTTCAGCCCCTCTGTTTCTCGCCCTCTGATTCTCGCCCTCTGTTTCTCGCCCTCTGTTTCAGCCCCTCTGTTTCGGCCCCTCTGTTTCTGCCCCTCTGTTTCAGCCCCTCTGTTTCTGCCCCTCTGTTTCACCCCCTCTGTTTCAGCACCTCTGTTTCAGCCCCTCTGTTTCTCGCCCTCTGATTCTCGCCCTCTGTTTCTCGCCCTCTGTTTCTCGCCCTCTGTTTCTCGCCCTCTGTTTCTCAACCTGTGTTTCTCAACCTCTGTTTCTCGCCCTGTGTTTCTCGCCCTCTGTTTCAGCCCCTCTGTTTCAGCCCCTCTGTTTCTCGCCCTCTGTTTCTCTCCCTCTGTTTCTCGCCCTCTGTTTCTCGCCCTCTGTTTCAGCCCCTCTGTTTCAGCCCCTCTGTTTCAGCCCCTCTGTTTCAGCCCCTCTGTTTCAGCCCCTCTGTTTCTCGCCCTCCGTTTCAGCCCCTCTGTTTCTCGCCCTCTGTTTCAGCCCCTCTGTTTCAGCCCCTCTGTTTCAGCCCCTCTGTTTCAGACCCTCTGTTTCTCGCCCTCTGTTTCTCGCCATCTGTTTCTCGCTCTCTGTTTCTCGCCCTCTGTTTCACCCCCTCTGTTTCAGCCCCTCTGTTTCAGCCCCTCTGTTTCTCGCCCTCTGTTTCTCGCCCTCTGTTTCTCGCCCTCTGTTTCTAGCTCTCTGTTTCTCGCCCTCTGTTTCTCGCCCTCTGTTTCAGCCCCTCTGTTTCAGCCCCTCTGTTTTAGCCCCTCTGCTTCAGCCCCTCTGTTTCTCGCCCTCTGTTTCAGCCCCTCTGTTTCTCGCCCTCTGTTTCTCGCCCACTCGTTCAGCCCCTCTGTTTCTCGCCCTCTGTTTCAGCCCCTCTGTTTCAGCCCCTCAGTTTCAGCCGCTCTCTTTCTCGCCCTCTGTTTCAGCCCCTCTGTTTCAGCCCCTCTGTTTCAGCCCCTCTGTTTCAGCCCCTCTGTTTCTCGCCCTCTGTTTCTCGCCCACTGTTTCAGCCCCTCTGTTTCAGCCCCGCTGTTTCTCGCCCTCTGTTTCAGCTCCTCTGTTTCAGACCCTCTGTTTCAGCCCCTCTGTTTCAGCCTCTCTGTTTCAGCCCCTCTGTTTCTCGCCCTCTGTTTCTCGCCCACTCTTTCAGCCCCTCTGTTTCTCGCCCTCTGTTTCAGCCCCTCTGTTTCAGCCCCTCAGTTTCAGCCGCTCTGTTTCTCGCCCTCTGTTTCAGCCCCTCTGTTTCAGCTCCTCTGTTTCAGCCCCTCTGTTTCAGCCCCTCTGTTTCTCGCCCTCTCTTTCTCGCCCACTGTTTCAACCCCTCTGTTTCAGCCCCGCTGTTTCTCGCCCTCTGTTTCAGCTCCTCTGTTTCAGACCCTCTGTTTCAGCCCCTCTGTTTCAGCCTCTCTGTTTCAGCCCCTCTGTTTCTCGCCCTCTGTTTCTCGCCCTCTGTTTGTCGCCCTCTGTTTCTCACCAATTGTTTCTCGCCCTCCGTTTCAGCCCCACTGTTTCAGCCCCTCTGTTTCAGCCCCTCTGTTTCTCGCCCTCTGTTTCGCGCCCTCTGTTTCTCGCCCTTTATTTCTAGCCCTCTGTTTCTCGCCCTCTGTTTCTCGCCCTCTGTTTCAGCCCCTCTGTTTCTGCCCCTCTGTTTCAGCCCCTCTGTTTCAGCCCCTCTGTTTCTCGCACTCTGTTTCAGCCCCTCTGTTTCTCGCCCTCTGTTTCTCGCCCACTGTTTCAGCCCCTCTGTCTCTCGCCCTCTGTTTCAGCCCCTCTGTTTCAGCCCCTCTGTTTCAGCCCCTCTGTTTCAGCCCCTCTGTTTCTCGCCCTCTGATTCTCGCCCTCTGTTTCTCGCCCTCTGTTTCAGCCCCTCTGTTTCGGCCCCTCTGTTTCTGCCCCTCTGTTTCAGCCCCTCTGTTTCTGCCCCTCTGTTTCACCCCCTCTGTTTCAGCACCTCTGTTTCAGCCCCTCTGTTTCTCGCCCTCTGATTCTCGCCCTCTGTTTCTCGCCCTCTGTTTCTCGCCCTCTGTTTCTCGCCCTCTGTTTCTCAACCTGTGTTTCTCAACCTCTGTTTCTCGCCCTGTGTTTCTCGCCCTCTGTTTCAGCCCCTCTGTTTCAGCCCCTCTGTTTCTCGCCCTCTGTTTCTCTCCCTCTGTTTCTCGCCCTCTGTTTCTCGCCCTCTGTTTCAGCCCCTCTGTTTCAGCCCCTCTGTTTCAGCCCCTCTGTTTCAGCCCCTCTGTTTCAGCCCCTCTGTTTCTCGCCCTCCGTTTCAGCCCCTCTGTTTCTCGCCCTCTGTTTCAGCCCCTCTGTTTCAGCCCCTCTGTTTCAGCCCCTCTGTTTCAGACCCTCTGTTTCTCGCCCTCTGTTTCTCGCCATCTGTGTCAGCCCCTCTGTTTCAGCCCCTCTGTTACAGCCAGTCTGTTTCTCGCCCTCTGTTTCTCGCCGTCTGTTTTTCGCCCTCTGTTTCAGCCCCTCTGTTTCAGCCCCTCTGTTTCAGCCGCTCTGTTTCAGCCCTCTGTTTCAGCCTCTCTGTTTCAGCCCCTCTGTTTCAGCCCCTCTGTTTCAGCCAGTCTATTTCTCGCCCTCTGTTTCTCGTCGTCTGTTTCTCGCCCTCTGTTTCAGCCCCTCTGTTTCAGCCCCACTGTTTCTCGCCCTCTGTTTCAGCCCCTCTGTTTCAGCCCCTCTGTTTCTCGCCCTCTGTTTCAGCCCCTCTGTTCCTCGCCCTCTGTTTCGGCCCCTCTGTTTCAGCCCCTCTGTTTCAGCCCCTCTGTTTCTCGCCCTCTGTTTCTCGCCCTCTGTTTCAGCCCCTCTGTTTCAACCCCGCTGTTTCTCGCCCTCTGTTTCAGCCCCTCTGTTTCAGCCCCTCTGTTTCAGCCCCTCTGTTTCAGCCCCTCTGTTTCTCGCCCTCTGTTTCTCGCCCTCTGTTTCAGCCCCTCTGTTTCAGCCGCTCTGTTTCAGCCCCTCTGTTTCAGCCTTTCTGTTTCAGACCCTCTGTTTAAGCCCCTCTGTTTCTCGACCTCTGTTTCTCGCCTCTGTTTCAGCCCCTCTGTTTGAGCCCCGCTGTTTCTCGCCCTCTGTTTCTCGCCCTCTGTTTCTCGCTCTCTGTTTCAGCCCCTCTGTTTCAGCCCCTCTGTTTCAGCCGCTCTGTTTCAGCCCCTCTGTTTCTCGCCAACTGTTTCAGCCCCTCTGTTTCAGCCCCTCTGTTTCAGCCCCTCTGTTTCAGCCCCTCTGTTTCACCCCCTCTGTTTCAGCCAGTCTATTTCTCGCCCTCTGTTTCTCGTCGTCTGTTTCTCGCCCTCTGTTTCAGCCCCTCTGTTTCAGCCCCACTGTTTCTCGCCCTCTGTTTCAGCCCCTCTGTTTCAGCCCCTCTGTTTCTCGCCCTCTGTTTCAGCCCCTCTGTTCCTCGCCCTCTGTTTCAGCCCCTCTGTTTCAGCCCCTCTGTTTCAGCCCCTCTGTTTCTCGCCCTCTGTTTCTCGCCCTCTGTTTCAGCCCCTCTGTTTCAGCCCCGCTGTTTCTCGCCCTCTGTTTCAGCCCCTCTCTTTCAGCCCCTCTGTTTCAGCCCCTCTGTTTCAGCCCCTCTGTTTCTCGCCCTCTGTTTCTCGCCCTCTGTTTCAGCCCCTCTGTTTCAGCCGCTCTGTTTCAGCCCCTCTGTTTCAGCCTCTCTGTTTCAGACCCTCTGTTTAAGCCCCGCTGTTTCTCGCCTTCTGTTTCAGCCCCTCTGTTTGAGCCCCGCTGTTTCTCGCCCTCTGTTTCTCGCCCTCTGTTTCTCGCCCTCTGTTTCAGCCCCTCTGTTTCAGCCCCTCTGTTTCAGCCCCTCTGTTTCAGCCCCTCTGTTTCTCGCCAACTGTTTCAGCCCCTCTGTTTCAGCCCCTCTGTTTCAGCCCCTCTGTTTCAGCCCCTCTGTTTCAGGCCCTCTGTTTCAGCACGTCTGTTTCAGCCCCTCTGTTTCTCGCCCTCTGTTTCTCGCCCTCTGTTTCTCGCCATCTGTTTCTCGTCCTCTGTTTCTAGCCCTCTGTTTCAGCCGCTCTGTTTCTCGCCCTCTGTTTCTCGCCCTCTTTTTCAGCCCCTCTGTTTCGGCCCCTCTGTTTCTGCCCCTCTGTTTCAGCCCCTCTGTTTCAGCCCCTCTGTTTCACCCCCTCTGTTTCAGCACCTCTGTTTCAGCCCCTCTGTTTCTCGCCCTTTGTTTCTCGCACTCTGTTTCTCGCCCTCTGTTTCTCGCCCTCTGTTTCTCGCCCTCTGTTTCTCAACCTGTGTTTCTCAACCTCTGTTTCTCGCCCTGTGTTTCTCGCCCTCTGTTTCAGCCCCTCTGTTTCAGCCCCTCTGTTTCTCGCCCTCTGTTTCTCTCCCTCTGTTTCTCGCCCTCTGTTTCTCGCCCTCTGTTTCAGCCCCTCTGTTTCAGCCCCTCTGTTTCAGCCCCTCTGATTCAGCCCCTCTCTTTCTCGCCATCCGTTTCAGCCCCTCTGTATCTCGCCCTCTGTTTCAGCCCCTCTGTTTCAGCCCCTCTGTTTCAGCCCCTCTGTTTCAGACCCTCTGTTTCTCGCCCTCTGTTTCTCGCCCTCTGTGTCAGACCCTCTGTTTCAGCCCCTCTGTTTCAGCCCCTCTGTTTCTCTCCCTCTGTTTCTCGCCCTCTGTTTCTCGCCCTCTGTTTCTCGCCCTCTGTTTCAGCCCCTCTGTTTCAGCCCCTCTGTTTCAGCCCCTCTGTTTCTCGCCCTCTGTTTCATCCCCTCTGTTTCAGCCCCTCTGTTTCAGCCTCTCTGTTTCAGCCCCTCTGTTTCTCGCCCACTGTTTCAGCCCCTGTGTTTCAGCCACTCTGTTTCAGCCCCTCTGTTTCAGCCCGTCTGTTTCAGCCCCTCTGTTTCAGCCACTCTGTTTCAGCCCCTCTGTTTCACGCCCTCTGTTTCAGCCCCTCTGTTTCTCGCCCTCTGTTTCAGCCCCTCTGTTTCAGCCCCTCGGTTTCAGCCCCTCTGTTTCTCGCCCTCTGTTTCATCCCCTCTGTTTCAGCCCCTCTGTTTCAGCCTCTCTGTTTCAGCCCCTCTGTTTCTCGCCCTCTGTTTCAGCCCCTCTGTTTCAGCCACTCTGTTTCAGCCCGTCTGTTTCAGCCCGTCTGTTTCAGCCCCTCTGTTTCAAACACTCTGTTTCAGCCCCTTTGTTTCTCGCCCTCTGTTTCTCGCCCTCTGTTTCTCGCCGTCTGTTCAGCCCCTCTGTTTCAGGCCCTCTGTTTCAGCCCCTCTGTTTCAGCCCGTCTGTTTCTCGCCCTCTGTTTCAGCCCCTCTGTTTCAGCCCCTCTGTTTCAGCCCCTCTGTTTCACACCCTCTGTTTCAGCACCTCTGTTTCAGCCCCTCTGTTTCTCGCCCTCTGTTACTCGCCAGCTGTTTCTCGCCCTCTGTTTCTCGCCCTCTGTTTCTCAACCTCTGTTTCTCGCCGTGTGTTTCTCGCCCTCTGTTTCAGCCCATCTGTTACAGCCCCTCTGTTTCACGCCCTCTGTTTCAGCCCCTCTGTTTCAGCCCCTCTGTTTCAGCCCCTCTGTTTCAGCCCATTTGTTTCAGCCCCTCTGTTTCCCGCCCTCTGTTTCTCGCCCTCTGTGTCAGCCCCTCTGTTTCAGCCCCTCTGTTTCAGCCCCTCTGTTTCTCGCCCTCTGTTTCTCGCCCTCTGTTTCTCGCCCTCTGTTTCTCGCCCTCTGTTTCTCGCCCTCTGTTTCAGCCCCTCTGTTTCAGCCCCTCTGTTTCAGCCCCTCTGTTTCTCGCCCTCTGTTTCAGCCCATCTGTTTCAGCCCCTCTGTTTCAGCCTCTCTGTTTCAGCCCCTCTGTTTCTCGCCCTCTGTTTCAGCCCCTCTGTTTCAGCCACTCTGTTTCAGCCCCTCTGTTTCAGCCCGTCAGTTTCAGCCCCTCTGTTTCAGGCACTCTGTTTCAGCCCCTCTGTTTCTCGCCCTCTGTTTCTCGCCCTCTGTTTCAGCCCCTCTATTTCAGCCCCTCTGTTTCAGCCCCTCTGTTTCAGCCCCTCTGTTTCTCGCCCTCTGTTTCAGCCCCTCTGTTTCAGCCCCTCTGTTTCAGCCCCTCTGTTTCAGCACCTCTGTTTCAGCCCCTCTGTTTCTCGCCCTCTGTTACTCGCCAGCTCTTTCTCGCCCTCTGTTTCTCGCCCTCTGTTTCTCGCCCTCTGTTTCAGCCCCTCTGTTTCTCGCCCTCTGTTTCAGCCCCTCTGTTTCAGCCCCTCTGTTTCTCGCCCTCTGTTTCAGCCCCTCTGTTTCAGCCCCTCTTTTTCAGCCCCTCTGTTTCAGCCCCTCTGTTTCACCCCCTCTGTTTCAGCCCCTCTCTTTCTCCCACTCTGTTTCAGCCCCTCTGTTTCTCGCTCTCTGTTTCAGCCCCTCTGTTTCTCGCCCTCTGTTTCAGCCCCTCTGTTTCAGCCCCTCTGTTTCAGCCCCTCTGTTTCAGCCCCTCTGATTCAGCCCCTCTGTTTCCGCCTCTCTTTTTCTCGCCCTCTGTTTCAGCCCCTCCGTTTCTCGCTGTCTGTTTCAGCCCCTCTGTTTCAGCCCATCTGTTTCAGCCCCTCTGTTTCAGCCCATCTGTATCAGCCCCTCTGTTTCTCGCCCTCTGTTTCAGCCCCTCTGTTTCTCGCTCTCTGTTTTAGCCCCTCTGTTTCTCGACCTCTGTTTCAGCCCCTCTGTTTCAGCCCCTCTGTTTCAGCCACTCTGTTTCAGCCCCTCTGTTTCAGCCCCTCTGTTTCTCGCCCACTGTTTCTAGCCCTCTGTTTCTCGCCCTCTGTTTCTCGCCCTCTGTTTCAGCCCCTCTGTTTCAGCCCCTCTGTTTCAGCCCCTCTGTTTCTAGCCCTCTGTTTCAGCCCCTCTGTTTCAGCCCCTCTGTTTCAGCCCCTCAGTTTCAGCCCCTCTGTTTCTAGCCCTCTGTATCAGCCCCTCTGTTTCTCGCCCTCTGTTTCAGCCCATCTGTTTCAGCCCTTCTGTTTCAGCCCCTCTGTTTCAGCCCCTCTGTTTCTCGCCCTCTGTTTCTCGCCCTCTGTTTCAGCCCCTCTGTTTCTGCCCCGCTGTTTCAGCCCCTCTGTTTCAGCCCCTCTGTTTCTGCCCCTCTGTTTCTCGCCATCTGTTTCTCGCCCTCTGTTACTCGCTCTCTGTTTCTCGCCCTCTGTTTCACCCCCTCTGTTTCAGCCCCTCTGTTTCATCCCCTCTGTTTCTCGCCCTCTGTTTCTCGCCCTTTGTTTCTCGCACTCTGTTTCTCGCCCTCTGTTTCTCGCCCTCTGTTTCTCGGCCTCTGTTTCTCAACCTGTGTTTCTCAACCTCTGTTTCTCGCCCTGTGTTTCTCGCCCTCTGTTTCAGCCCCTCTGTTTCAGCCCCTCTGTTTCTCGCCCTCTGTTTCTCTCCCTCTGTTTCTCGCCCTCTGTTTCTCGCCCTCTGTTTCAGCCCCTCTGTTTCAGCCCCTCTGTTTCAGCCCCTCTGATTCAGCCCCTCTCTTTCTCGCCATCCGTTTCAGCCCCTCTGTTTCTCGCACTCTGTTTCAGCCCCTCTGTTTCAGCCCCTCTGTTTCAGCCCCTCTGTTTCAGACCCTCTGTTTCTCGCCCTCTGTTTCTCGCCCTCTGTGTCAGACCCTCTGTTTCAGCCCCTCTGTTTCAGCCCCTCTGTTTCTCTCCCTCTGTTTCTCGCACTCTGTTTCTCGCACTCTGTTTCTCGCCCTCTGTTTCTCAACCTCTGTTTCTCGCCGTGTGTTTCTCGCCCTCTGTTTCAGCCCATCTGTTTCAGCCCCTCTGTTTCACGCCCTCTGTTTCAGCCCCTCTGTTTCAGCCCCTCTGTTTCAGCCCCTCTGTTTCAGCCCATTTGTTTCAGCCCCTCTGTTTCCCGCCCTCTGTTTCTCGCCCTCTGTGTCAGCCCCTGTGTTTCAGCCCCTCTGTTTCAGCCCCTCTGTTTCTCGCCCTCTGTTTCTCGCCCTCTGTTTCTCGCCCTCTGTTTCTCGGCCTCTGTTTCTCGCCCTCTGTTTCAGCCCCTCTGTTTCAGCCCCTCTGTTTCAGCCCCTCTGTTTCTCGCCCTCTGTTTCAGCCCATCTGTTTCAGCCCCTCTGTTTCAGCCTCTCTGTTTCAGCCCCTCTGTTTCTCGCCCTCTGTTTCAGCCCCTCTGTTTCAGCCACTCTGTTTCAGCCCCTCTGTTTCAGCCCGTCAGTTTCAGCCCCTCTGTTTCAGGCACTCTGTTTCAGCCCCTCTGTTTCTCGCCCTCTGTTTCTCGCCCTCTGTTTCAGCCCCTCTGTTTCAGCCCCTCTGTTTCAGCCCCTCTGTTTCAGCCCCTCTGTTTCTCGCCCTCTGTTTCAGCCCCTCTGTTTCAGCCCCTCTGTTTCAGCCCCTCTGTTTCAGCACCTCTGTTTCAGCCCCTCTGTTTCTCGCCGTCTGTTACTCGCCAGCTCTTTCTCGCCCTCTGTTTCTCGCCCTCTGTTTCTCGCCCTCTGTTTCAGCCCCTCTGTTTCTCGCCCTCTGTTTCAGCCCCTCTGTTTCAGCCCCTCTGTTTCTCGCCCTCTGTTTCAGCCCCTCTGTTTCTGCCCCTCTTTTTCAGCCCCTCTGTTTCAGCCCCTCTGTTTCACCCCCTCTGTTTCAGCCCCTCTCTTTCTCCCACTCTGTTTCAGCCCCTCTGTTTCTCGCTCTCTGTTTCAGCCCCTCTGTTTCTCGCCCTCTGTTTCAGCCCCTCTGTTTCAGCCCCTCTGTTTCAGCCCCTCTGTTTCAGCCCCTCTGATTCAGCCCCTCTGTTTCCGCCTCTCTTTTTCTCGCCCTCTGTTTCAGCCCCTCTGTTTCTCGCTGTCTGTTTCAGCCCCTCTGTTTCAGCCCCTCTGTTTCAGCCCCTCTGTTTCAGCCCATCTGTATCAGCCCCTCTGTTTCTCGCCCTCTGTTTCAGCCCCTCTGTTTCTCGCTCTCTGTTTTAGCCCCTCTGTTTCTCGACCTCTGTTTCAGCCCCTCTGTTTCAGCCCCTCTGTTTCAGCCACTCTGTTTCAGCCCCTCTGTTTCAGCCCCTCTGTTTCTCGCCCACTGTTTCTAGCCCTCTGTTTCTCGCCCTCTGTTTCTCGCCCTCTGTTTCAGCCCCTCTGTTTCAGCCCCTCTGTTTCAGCCCCTCTGTTTCTAGCCCTCTGTTTCAGCCCCTCTGTTTCAGCCCCTCTGTTTCAGCCCCTCAGTTTCAGCCCCTCTGTTTCTAGCCCTCTGTGTCAGCCCCTCTGTTTCTCGCCCTCTGTTTCAGCCCATCTGTTTCAGCCCTTCTGTTTCAGCCCCTCTGTTTCAGCCCCTCTGTTTCTCGCCCTCTGTTTCTCGCCCTCTGTTTCAGCCCCTCTGTTTCTGCCCCGCTGTTTCAGCCCCTCTGTTTCAGCCCCTCTGTTTCTGCCCCTCTGTTTCTCGCCATCTGTTTCTCGCCATCTGTTTCTCGCTCTCAGTTTCTCGCCCTCTGTTTCACCCCCTCTGTTTCAGCCCCTCTGTTTCAGCCCCTCTGTTTCTCGCCCTCTGTTTCTCGCCCTCTGTTTCTCGCCCTCTGTTTCTAGCTCTCTGTTTCTCGCCCTCTGTTTCTCGCCCTCTGTTTCAGCCCCTCTGTTTCAGCCCCTCTGTTTTAGCCCCTCTGCTTCAGCCCCTCTGTTTCTCGCCCTCTGTTTCAGCCCCTCTGTTTCTCGCCCTCTGTTTCTCGCCCACTCGTTCAGCCCCTCTGTTTCTCGCCCTCTGTTTCAGCCCCTCTGTTTCAGCCCCTCAGTTTCAGCCGCTCTCTTTCTCGCCCTCTGTTTCAGCCCCTCTGTTTCAGCCCCTCTGTTTCAGCCCCTCTGTTTCAGCCCCTCTGTTTCTCGCCCTCTGTTTCTCGCCCACTGTTTCAGCCCCTCTGTTTCAGCCCCGCTGTTTCTCGCCCTCTGTTTCAGCTCCTCTGTTTCAGACCCTCTGTTTCAGCCCCTCTGTTTCAGCCTCTCTGTTTCAGCCCCTCTGTTTCTCGCCCTCTGTTTCTCGCCCACTCTTTCAGCCCCTCTGTTTCTCGCCCTCTGTTTCAGCCCCTCTGTTTCAGCCCCTCAGTTTCAGCCGCTCTGTTTCTCGCCCTCTGTTTCAGCCCCTCTGTTTCAGCTCCTCTGTTTCAGCCCCTCTGTTTCAGCCCCTCTGTTTCTCGCCCTCTCTTTCTCGCCCACTGTTTCAACCCCTCTGTTTCAGCCCCGCTGTTTCTCGCCCTCTGTTTCAGCTCCTCTGTTTCAGACCCTCTGTTTCAGCCCCTCTGTTTCAGCCTCTCTGTTTCAGCCCCTCTGTTTCTCGCCCTCTGTTTCTCGCCCTCTGTTTGTCGCCCTCTGTTTCTCACCAATTGTTTCTCGCCCTCCGTTTCAGCCCCACTGTTTCAGCCCCTCTGTTTCAGCCCCTCTGTTTCTCGCCCTCTGTTTCGCGCCCTCTGTTTCTCGCCCTTTATTTCTAGCCCTCTGTTTCTCGCCCTCTGTTTCTCGCCCTCTGTTTCAGCCCCTCTGTTTCTGCCCCTCTGTTTCAGCCCCTCTGTTTCAGCCCCTCTGTTTCTCGCCCACTGTTTCAGCCCCTCTGTCTCTCGCCCTCTGTTTCAGCCCCTCTGTTTCAGCCCCTCTGTTTCAGCCCCTCTGTTTCAGCCCCTCTGTTTCTCGCCCTCTGATTCTCGCCCTCTGTTTCTCGCCCTCTGTTTCAGCCCCTCTGTTTCGGCCCCTCTGTTTCTGCCCCTCTGTTTCAGCCCCTCTGTTTCTGCCCCTCTGTTTCACCCCCTCTGTTTCAGCACCTCTGTTTCAGCCCCTCTGTTTCTCGCCCTCTGATTCTCGCCCTCTGTTTCTCGCCCTCTGTTTCTCGCCCTCTGTTTCTCGCCCTCTGTTTCTCAACCTGTGTTTCTCAACCTCTGTTTCTCGCCCTGTGTTTCTCGCCCTCTGTTTCAGCCCCTCTGTTTCAGCCCCTCTGTTTCTCGCCCTCTGTTTCTCTCCCTCTGTTTCTCGCCCTCTGTTTCTCGCCCTCTGTTTCAGCCCCTCTGTTTCAGCCCCTCTGTTTCAGCCCCTCTGTTTCAGCCCCTCTGTTTCAGCCCCTCTGTTTCTCGCCCTCCGTTTCAGCCCCTCTGTTTCTCGCCCTCTGTTTCAGCCCCTCTGTTTCAGCCCCTCTGTTTCAGCCCCTCTGTTTCAGACCCTCTGTTTCTCGCCCTCTGTTTCTCGCCATCTGTTTCTCGCTCTCTGTTTCTCGCCCTCTGTTTCACCCCCTCTGTTTCAGCCCCTCTGTTTCAGCCCCTCTGTTTCTCGCCCTCTGTTTCTCGCCCTCTGTTTCTCGCCCTCTGTTTCTAGCTCTCTGTTTCTCGCCCTCTGTTTCTCGCCCTCTGTTTCAGCCCCTCTGTTTCAGCCCCTCTGTTTTAGCCCCTCTGCTTCAGCCCCTCTGTTTCTCGCCCTCTGTTTCAGCCCCTCTGTTTCTCGCCCTCTGTTTCTCGCCCACTCGTTCAGCCCCTCTGTTTCTCGCCCTCTGTTTCAGCCCCTCTGTTTCAGCCCCTCAGTTTCAGCCGCTCTCTTTCTCGCCCACTGTTTCAGCCCCTCTGTTTCAGCCCCTCTGTTTCAGCCCCTCTGTTTCAGCCCCTCTGTTTCTCGCCCTCTGTTTCTCGCCCACTGTTTCAGCCCCTCTGTTTCAGCCCCGCTGTTTCTCGCCCTCTGTTTCAGCTCCTCTGTTTCAGACCCTCTGTTTCAGACCCTCTGTTTCAGCCTCTCTGTTTCAGCCCCTCTGTTTCTCGCCCTCTGTTTCTCGCCCACTCTTTCAGCCCCTCTGTTTCTCGCCCTCTGTTTCAGCCCCTCTGTTTCAGCCCCTCAGTTTCAGCCGCTCTGTTTCTCGCCCTCTGTTTCAGCCCCTCTGTTTCAGCTCCTCTGTTTCAGCCCCTCTGTTTCAGCCCCTCTGTTTCTCGCCCTCTCTTTCTCGCCCACTGTTTCAACCCCTCTGTTTCAGCCCCGCTGTTTCTCGCCCTCTGTTTCAGCTCCTCTGTTTCAGACCCTCTGTTTCAGCCCCTCTGTTTCAGCCTCTCTGTTTCAGCCCCTCTGTTTCTCGCCCTCTGTTTCTCGCCCTCTGTTTGTCGCCCTCTGTTTCTCACCAATTGTTTCTCGCCCTCCGTTTCAGCCCCACTGTTTCAGCCCCTCTGTTTCAGCCCCTCTGTTTCTCGCCCTCTGTTTCGCGCCCTCTGTTTCTCGCCCTTTATTTCTAGCCCTCTGTTTCTCGCCCTCTGTTTCTCGCCCTCTGTTTCAGCCCCTCTGTTTCTGCCCCTCTGTTTCAGCCCCTCTGTTTCAGCCCCTCTGTTTCTCGCACTCTGTTTCAGCCCCTCTGTTTCTCGCCCTCTGTTTCTCGCCCACTGTTTCAGCCCCTCTGTCTCTCGCCCTCTGTTTCAGCCCCTCTGTTTCAGCCCCTCTGTTTCAGCCCCTCTGTTTCAGCCCCTCTGTTTCTCGCCCTCTGATTCTCGCCCTCTGTTTCTCGCCCTCTGTTTCAGCCCCTCTGTTTCGGCCCCTCTGTTTCTGCCCCTCTGTTTCAGCCCCTCTGTTTCTGCCCCTCTGTTTCACCCCCTCTGTTTCAGCACCTCTGTTTCAGCCCCTCTGTTTCTCGCCCTCTGATTCTCGCCCTCTGTTTCTCGCCCTCTGTTTCTCGCCCTCTGTTTCTCGCCCTCTGTTTCTCAACCTGTGTTTCTCAACCTCTGTTTCTCGCCCTGTGTTTCTCGCCCTCTGTTTCAGCCCCTCTGTTTCAGCCCCTCTGTTTCTCGCCCTCTGTTTCTCTCCCTCTGTTTCTCGCCCTCTGTTTCTCGCCCTCTGTTTCAGCCCCTCTGTTTCAGCCCCTCTGTTTCAGCCCCTCTGTTTCAGCCCCTCTGTTTCAGCCCCTCTGTTTCTCGCCCTCCGTTTCAGCCCCTCTGTTTCTCGCCCTCTGTTTCAGCCCCTCTGTTTCAGCCCCTCTGTTTCAGCCCCTCTGTTTCAGACCCTCTGTTTCTCGCCCTCTGTTTCTCGCCATCTGTGTCAGCCCCTCTGTTTCAGCCCCTCTGTTACAGCCAGTCTGTTTCTCGCCCTCTGTTTCTCGCCGTCTGTTTTTCGCCCTCTGTTTCAGCCCCTCTGTTTCAGCCCCTCTGTTTCAGCCGCTCTGTTTCAGCCCTCTGTTTCAGCCTCTCTGTTTCAGCCCCTCTGTTTCAGCCCCTCTGTTTCAGCCAGTCTATTTCTCGCCCTCTGTTTCTCGTCGTCTGTTTCTCGCCCTCTGTTTCAGCCCCTCTGTTTCAGCCCCACTGTTTCTCGCCCTCTGTTTCAGCCCCTCTGTTTCAGCCCCTCTGTTTCTCGCCCTCTGTTTCAGCCCCTCTGTTCCTCGCCCTCTGTTTCGGCCCCTCTGTTTCAGCCCCTCTGTTTCAGCCCCTCTGTTTCTCGCCCTCTGTTTCTCGCCCTCTGTTTCAGCCCCTCTGTTTCAACCCCGCTGTTTCTCGCCCTCTGTTTCAGCCCCTCTGTTTCAGCCCCTCTGTTTCAGCCCCTCTGTTTCAGCCCCTCTGTTTCTCGCCCTCTGTTTCTCGCCCTCTGTTTCAGCCCCTCTGTTTCAGCCGCTCTGTTTCAGCCCCTCTGTTTCAGCCTTTCTGTTTCAGACCCTCTGTTTAAGCCCCTCTGTTTCTCGACCTCTGTTTCTCGCCTCTGTTTCAGCCCCTCTGTTTGAGCCCCGCTGTTTCTCGCCCTCTGTTTCTCGCCCTCTGTTTCTCGCCCTCTGTTTCAGCCCCTCTGTTTCAGCCCCTCTGTTTCAGCCGCTCTGTTTCAGCCCCTCTGTTTCTCGCCAACTGTTTCAGCCCCTCTGTTTCAGCCCCTCTGTTTCAGCCCCTCTGTTTCAGCCCCTCTGTTTCACCCCCTCTGTTTCAGCCAGTCTATTTCTCGCCCTCTGTTTCTCGTCGTCTGTTTCTCGCCCTCTGTTTCAGCCCCTCTGTTTCAGCCCCACTGTTTCTCGCCCTCTGTTTCAGCCCCTCTGTTTCAGCCCCTCTGTTTCTCGCCCTCTGTTTCAGCCCCTCTGTTCCTCGCCCTCTGTTTCAGCCCCTCTGTTTCAGCCCCTCTGTTTCAGCCCCTCTGTTTCTCGCCCTCTGTTTCTCGCCCTCTGTTTCAGCCCCTCTGTTTCAGCCCCGCTGTTTCTCGCCCTCTGTTTCAGCCCCTCTCTTTCAGCCCCTCTGTTTCAGCCCCTCTGTTTCAGCCCCTCTGTTTCTCGCCCTCTGTTTCTCGCCCTCTGTTTCAGCCCCTCTGTTTCAGCCGCTCTGTTTCAGCCCCTCTGTTTCAGCCTCTCTGTTTCAGACCCTCTGTTTAAGCCCCGCTGTTTCTCGCCTTCTGTTTCAGCCCCTCTGTTTGAGCCCCGCTGTTTCTCGCCCTCTGTTTCTCGCCCTCTGTTTCTCGCCCTCTGTTTCAGCCCCTCTGTTTCAGCCCCTCTGTTTCAGCCCCTCTGTTTCAGCCCCTCTGTTTCTCGCCAACTGTTTCAGCCCCTCTGTTTCAGCCCCTCTGTTTCAGCCCCTCTGTTTCAGCCCCTCTGTTTCAGGCCCTCTGTTTCAGCACGTCTGTTTCAGCCCCTCTGTTTCTCGCCCTCTGTTTCTCGCCCTCTGTTTCTCGCCATCTGTTTCTCGTCCTCTGTTTCTAGCCCTCTGTTTCAGCCCCTCTGTTTCTCGCCCTCTGTTTCTCGCCCTCTTTTTCAGCCCCTCTGTTTCGGCCCCTCTGTTTCTGCCCCTCTGTTTCAGCCCCTCTGTTTCAGCCCCTCTGTTTCACCCCCTCTGTTTCAGCACCTCTGTTTCAGCCCCTCTGTTTCTCGCCCTTTGTTTCTCGCACTCTGTTTCTCGCCCTCTGTTTCTCGCCCTCTGTTTCTCGGCCTCTGTTTCTCAACCTGTGTTTCTCAACCTCTGTTTCTCGCCCTGTGTTTCTCTCCCTCTGTTTCAGCCCCTCTGTTTCAGCCCCTCTGTTTCTCGCCCTCTGTTTCTCTCCCTCTGTTTCTCGCCCTCTGTTTCTCGCCCTCTGTTTCAGCCCCTCTGTTTCAGCCCCTCTGTTTCAGCCCCTCTGATTCAGCCCCTCTCTTTCTCGCCATCCGTTTCAGCCCCTCTGTATCTCGCCCTCTGTTTCAGCCCCTCTGTTTCAGCCCCTCTGTTTCAGCCCCTCTGTTTCAGACCCTCTGTTTCTCGCCCTCTGTTTCTCGCCCTCTGTGTCAGACCCTCTGTTTCAGCCCCTCTGTTTCAGCCCCTCTGTTTCTCTCCCTCTGTTTCTCGCCCTCTGTTTCTCGCCCTCTGTTTCTCGCCCTCTGTTTCAGCCCCTCTGTTTCAGCCCCTCTGTTTCTCGCCCTCTGTTTCATCCCCTCTGTTTCAGCCCCTCTGTTTCAGCCTCTCTGTTTCAGCCCCTCTGTTTCTCGCCCACTGTTTCAGCCCCTGTGTTTCAGCCACTCTGTTTCAGCCCCTCTGTTTCAGCCCGTCTGTTTCAGCCCCTCTGTTTCAGCCACTCTGTTTCAGCCCCTCTGTTTCACGCCCTCTGTTTCAGCCCCTCTGTTTCTCGCCCTCTGTTTCAGCCCCTCTGTTTCAGCCCCTCGGTTTCAGCCCCTCTGTTTCTCGCCCTCTGTTTCATCCCCTCTGTTTCAGCCCCTCTGTTTCAGCCTCTCTGTTTCAGCCCCTCTGTTTCTCGCCCTCTGTTTCAGCCCCTCTGTTTCAGCCACTCTGTTTCAGCCCGTCTGTTTCAGCCCGTCTGTTTCAGCCCCTCTGTTTCAAACACTCTGTTTCAGCCCCTTTGTTTCTCGCCCTCTGTTTCTCGCCCTCTGTTTCTCGCCGTCTGTTCAGCCCCTCTGTTTCAGGCCCTCTGTTTCAGCCCCTCTGTTTCAGCCCGTCTGTTTCTCGCCCTCTGTTTCAGCCCCTCTGTTTCAGCCCCTCTGTTTCAGCCCCTCTGTTTCACACCCTCTGTTTCAGCACCTCTGTTTCAGCCCCTCTGTTTCTCGCCCTCTGTTACTCGCCAGCTGTTTCTCGCCCTCTGTTTCTCGCCCTCTGTTTCTCAACCTCTGTTTCTCGCCGTGTGTTTCTCGCCCTCTGTTTCAGCCCATCTGTTTCAGCCCCTCTGTTTCACGCCCTCTGTTTCAGCCCCTCTGTTTCAGCCCCTCTGTTTCAGCCCCTCTGTTTCAGCCCATTTGTTTCAGCCCCTCTGTTTCCCGCCCTCTGTTTCTCGCCCTCTGTGTCAGCCCCTCTGTTTCAGCCCCTCTGTTTCAGCCCCTCTGTTTCTCGCCCTCTGTTTCTCGCCCTCTGTTTCTCGCCCTCTGTTTCTCGCCCTCTGTTTCTCGCCCTCTGTTTCAGCCCCTCTGTTTCAGCCCCTCTGTTTCAGCCCCTCTGTTTCTCGCCCTCTGTTTCAGCCCATCTGTTTCAGCCCCTCTGTTTCAGCCTCTCTGTTTCAGCCCCTCTGTTTCTCGCCCTCTGTTTCAGCCCCTCTGTTTCAGCCACTCTGTTTCAGCCCCTCTGTTTCAGCCCGTCAGTTTCAGCCCCTCTGTTTCAGGCACTCTGTTTCAGCCCCTCTGTTTCTCGCCCTCTGTTTCTCGCCCTCTGTTTCAGCCCCTCTATTTCAGCCCCTCTGTTTCAGCCCCTCTGTTTCAGCCCCTCTGTTTCTCGCCCTCTGTTTCAGCCCCTCTGTTTCAGCCCCTCTGTTTCAGCCCCTCTGTTTCAGCACCTCTGTTTCAGCCCCTCTGTTTCTCGCCCTCTGTTACTCGCCAGCTCTTTCTCGCCCTCTGTTTCTCGCCCTCTGTTTCTCGCCCTCTGTTTCAGCCCCTCTGTTTCTCGCCCTCTGTTTCAGCCCCTCTGTTTCAGCCCCTCTGTTTCTCGCCCTCTGTTTCAGCCCCTCTGTTTCAGCCCCTCTTTTTCAGCCCCTCTGTTTCAGCCCCTCTGTTTCACCCCCTCTGTTTCAGCCCCTCTCTTTCTCCCACTCTGTTTCAGCCCCTCTGTTTCTCGCTCTCTGTTTCAGCCCCTCTGTTTCTCGCCCTCTGTTTCAGCCCCTCTGTTTCAGCCCCTCTGTTTCAGCCCCTCTGTTTCAGCCCCTCTGATTCAGCCCCTCTGTTTCCGCCTCTCTTTTTCTCGCCCTCTGTTTCAGCCCCTCCGTTTCTCGCTGTCTGTTTCAGCCCCTCTGTTTCAGCCCCTCTGTTTCAGCCCCTCTGTTTCAGCCCATCTGTATCAGCCCCTCTGTTTCTCGCCCTCTGTTTCAGCCCCTCTGTTTCTCGCTCTCTGTTTTAGCCCCTCTGTTTCTCGACCTCTGTTTCAGCCCCTCTGTTTCAGCCCCTCTGTTTCAGCCACTCTGTTTCAGCCCCTCTGTTTCAGCCCCTCTGTTTCTCGCCCACTGTTTCTAGCCCTCTGTTTCTCGCCCTCTGTTTCTCGCCCTCTGTTTCAGCCCCTCTGTTTCAGCCCCTCTGTTTCAGCCCCTCTGTTTCTAGCCCTCTGTTTCAGCCCCTCTGTTTCAGCCCCTCTGTTTCAGCCCCTCAGTTTCAGCCCCTCTGTTTCTAGCCCTCTGTATCAGCCCCTCTGTTTCTCGCCCTCTGTTTCAGCCCATCTGTTTCAGCCCTTCTGTTTCAGCCCCTCTGTTTCAGCCCCTCTGTTTCTCGCCCTCTGTTTCTCGCCCTCTGTTTCAGCCCCTCTGTTTCTGCCCCGCTGTTTCAGCCCCTCTGTTTCAGCCCCTCTGTTTCTGCCCCTCTGTTTCTCGCCATCTGTTTCTCGCCCTCTGTTACTCGCTCTCTGTTTCTCGCCCTCTGTTTCACCCCCTCTGTTTCAGCCCCTCTGTTTCATCCCCTCTGTTTCTCGCCCTCTGTTTCTCGCCCTTTGTTTCTCGCACTCTGTTTCTCGCCCTCTGTTTCTCGCCCTCTGTTTCTCGGCCTCTGTTTCTCAACCTGTGTTTCTCAACCTCTGTTTCTCGCCCTGTGTTTCTCGCCCTCTGTTTCAGCCCCTCTGTTTCAGCCCCTCTGTTTCTCGCCCTCTGTTTCTCTCCCTCTGTTTCTCGCCCTCTGTTTCTCGCCCTCTGTTTCAGCCCCTCTGTTTCAGCCCCTCTGTTTCAGCCCCTCTGATTCAGCCCCTCTCTTTCTCGCCATCCGTTTCAGCCCCTCTGTTTCTCGCACTCTGTTTCAGCCCCTCTGTTTCAGCCCCTCTGTTTCAGCCCCTCTGTTTCAGAACCTCTGTTTCTCGCCCTCTGTTTCTCGCCCTCTGTGTCAGACCCTCTGTTTCAGCCCCTCTGTTTCAGCCCCTCTGTTTCTCTCCCTCTGTTTCTCGCCCTCTGTTTCTCGCCCTCTGTTTCTCGCCCTCTGTTTCAGCCCCTCTGTTTCAGCCCCTCTGTTTCAGCCCCTCTGTTTCTCGCCCTCTGTTTCATCCCCTCTGTTTCAGCCCCTCTGTTTCAGCCTCTCTGTTTCAGCCCCTCTGTTTCTCGCCCACTGTTTCAGCCCCTGTGTTTCAGCCACTCTGTTTCAGCCCCTCTGTTTCAGCCCGTCTGTTTCAGCCCCTCTGTTTCAGCCACTCTGTTTCAGCCCCTCTGTTTCACGCCCTCTGTTTCAGCCCCTCTGTTTCTCGCCCTCTGTTTCAGCCCCTCTGTTTCAGCCCCTCGGTTTCAGCCCCTCTGTTTCTCGCCCTCTGTTTCATCCCCTCTGTTTCAGCCCCTCTGTTTCAGCCTCTCTGTTTCAGCCCCTCTGTTTCTCGCCCTCTGTTTCAGCCCCTCTGTTTCAGCCACTCTGTTTCAGCCCGTCTGTTTCAGCCCGTCTGTTTCAGCCCCTCTGTTTCAAACACTCTGTTTCAGCCCCTTTGTTTCTCGCCCTCTGTTTCTCGCCCTCTGTTTCTCGCCCTCTGTTCAGCCCCTCTGTTTCAGGCCCTCTGTTTCAGCCCCTCTGTTTCAGCCCGTCTGTTTCTCGCCCTCTGTTTCAGCCCCTCTGTTTCAGCCCCTCTGTTTCAGCCCCTCTGTTTCACACCCTCTGTTTCAGCACCTCTGTTTCAGCCCCTCTGTTTCTCGCCCTCTGTTACTCGCCAGCTGTTTCTCGCCCTCTGTTTCTCGCCCTCTGTTTCTCAACCTCTGTTTCTCGCCGTGTGTTTCTCGCCCTCTGTTTCAGCCCATCTGTTTCTCGCCCTCTGTTTCTCGCCCTCTGTTTCTCGCCCTCTGTTTCAGCCCCTCTGTTTCAGCCCCTCTGTTTCAGCCCCTCTGTTTCTCGCCCTCTGTTTCAGCCCATCTGTTTCAGCCCCTCTGTTTCAGCCTCTCTGTTTCAGCCCCTCTGTTTCTCGCCCTCTGTTTCAGCCCCTCTGTTTCAGCCACTCTGTTTCAGCCCCTCTGTTTCAGCCCGTCAGTTTCAGCCCCTCTGTTTCAGGCACTCTGTTTCAGCCCCTCTGTTTCTCGCCCTCTGTTTCTCGCCCTCTGTTTCAGCCCCTCTGTTTCAGCCCCTCTGTTTCAGCCCCTCTGTTTCAGCCCCTCTGTTTCTCGCCCTCTGTTTCAGCCCCTCTGTTTCAGCCCCTCTGTTTCAGCCCCTCTGTTTCAGCACCTCTGTTTCAGCCCCTCTGTTTCTCGCCCTCTGTTACTCGCCAGCTCTTTCTCGCCCTCTGTTTCTCGCCCTCTGTTTCTCGCCCTCTGTTTCAGCCCCTCTGTTTCTCGCCCTCTGTTTCAGCCCCTCTGTTTCAGCCCCTCTGTTTCTCGCCCTCTGTTTCAGCCCCTCTGTTTCAGCCCCTCTTTTTCAGCCCCTCTGTTTCAGCCCCTCTGTTTCACCCCCTCTGTTTCAGCCCCTCTCTTTCTCCCACTCTGTTTCAGCCCCTCTGTTTCTCGCTCTCTGTTTCAGCCCCTCTGTTTCTCGCCCTCTGTTTCAGCCCCTCTGTTTCAGCCCCTCTGTTTCAGCCCCTCTGTTTCAGCCCCTCTGATTCAGCCCCTCTGTTTCCGCCTCTCTTTTTCTCGCCCTCTGTTTCAGCCCCTCCGTTTCTCGCTGTCTGTTTCAGCCCCTCTGTTTCAGCCCCTCTGTTTCAGCCCCTCTGTTTCAGCCCATCTGTATCAGCCCCTCTGTTTCTCGCCCTCTGTTTCAGCCCCTCTGTTTCTCGCTCTCTGTTTTAGCCCCTCTGTTTCTCGACCTCTGTTTCAGCCCCTCTGTTTCAGCCCCTCTGTTTCAGCCACTCTGTTTCAGCCCCTCTGTTTCAGCCCCTCTGTTTCTCGCCCACTGTTTCTAGCCCTCTGTTTCTCGCCCTCTGTTTCTCGCCCTCTGTTTCAGCCCCTCTGTTTCAGCCCCTCTGTTTCAGCCCCTCTGTTTCTAGCCCTCTGGTTCAGCCCCTCTGTTTCAGCCCCTCTGTTTCAGCCCCTCAGTTTCAGCCCCTCTGTTTCTAGCCCTCTGTATCAGCCCCTCTGTTTCTCGCCCTCTGTTTCAGCCCATCTGTTTCAGCCCTTCTGTTTCAGCCCCTCTGTTTCAGCCCCTCTGTTTCTCGCCCTCTGTTTCTCGCCCTCTGTTTCAGCCCCTCTGTTTCTGCCCCGCTGTTTCAGCCCCTCTGTTTCAGCCCCTCTGTTTCTGCCCCTCTGTTTCTCGCCATCTGTTTCTCGCCCTCTGTTACTCGCTCTCTGTTTCTCGCCCTCTGTTTCACCCCCTCTGTTTCAGCCCCTCTGTTTCATCCCCTCTGTTTCTCGCCCTCTGTTTCTCGCCCTCTGTTTCTCGCCCTCTGTTTCTAGCTCTCTGTTTCTCGCCCTCTGTTTCTCGCCCTCTGTTTCAGCCCCTCTGTTTCAGCCCCTCTGTTTTAGCCCCTCTGCTTCAGCCCCTCTGTTTCTCGCCCTCTGTTTCAGCCCCTCTGTTTCTCGCCCTCTGTTTCTCGCCCACTCTTTCAGCCCCTCTGTTTCTCGCCCTCTGTTTCAGCCCCTCTGTTTCAGCCCCTCAGTTTCAGCCGCTCTGTTTCTCGCCCTCTGTTTCAGCCCCTCTGTTTCAGCCCCTCTGTTTCAGCCCCTCTGTTTCAGCCCCTCTGTTTCTCGCCCTCTGTTTCTCGCCCACTGTTTCAGCCCCTCTGTTTCAGCCCCGCTGATTCTCGCCCTCTGTTTCAGCTCCTCTGTTTCAGACCCTCTGTTTCAGCCCCTCTGTTTCAGCCTCTCTGTTTCAGCCCCTCTGTTTCTCGCCCTCTGTTTCTCGCCCACTCTTTCAGCCCCTCTGTTTCTCGCCCTCTGTTTCAGCCCCTCTGTTTCAGCCCCTCAGTTTCAGCCGCTCTGTTTCTCGCCCTCTGTTTCAGCCCCTCTGTTTCAGCTCCTCTGTTTCAGCCCCTCTGTTTCAGCCCCTCTGTTTCTCGCCCACTCTTTCTCGCCCACTGTTTCAACCCCTCTGTTTCAGCCCCGCTGTTTCTCGCCCTCTGTTTCAGCTCCTCTGTTTCAGACCCTCTGTTTCAGCCCCTCTGTTTCAGCCTCTCTGTGTCAGCCCCTCTGTTTCTCGCCCTCTGTTTCTCGCCCTCTGTTTGTCGCCCTCTGTTTCTCGCCAACTGTTTCTCGCCCTCCGTTTCAGCCCCACTGTTTCAGCCCCTCTGTTTCAGCCCCTCTGTTTCTCGCCCTCTGTTTCGCGCCCTCTGTTTCTCGCCCTTTATTTCTAGCCCTCTGTTTCTCGCCCTCTGTTTCTCGCCCTCTGTTTCAGCCCCTCTGTTTCTGCCCCTCTGTTTCAGCCCCTCTGTTTCAGCCCCTCTGTTTCTCGCACTCTGTTTCAGCCCCTCTGTTTCTCGCCCTCTGTTTCTCGCCCACTGTTTCAGCCCCTCTGTCTCTCGCCCTCTGTTTCAGCCCCTCTGTTTCAGCCCCTCTGTTTCAGCCCCTCTGTTTCTCGCCCTCTGATTCTCGCCCTCTGTTTCTCGCCCTCTGTTTCTCGCTCTCTGTTTCAGCCCCTCTGTTTCATCCCCTCTGTTTCAGCCCCTCTGTTTCAGCCCCTCTGTTTCTCGCCCTCTGTTTCTCGCCCTCTGTTTCAGCCCCTCTGTTTCTCCCGCTCTTTTTCAGCCCCTCTGTTTCAGCCCCTGTGTTTCAGCCCCTCTGATTCAGCCCCTCTGTTTCCGCCCCTCTTTTTCTCGCCCTCTGTTTCAGCCCCTCTGTTTCTCGCTCTCTGTTTCAGCCAATCTGTTTCTCGCCCTCTGTTTCAGCCCCTCTGTTTCTCGCTATCTCTTTCAGCCCCTCTGTTTCTCGCCCTCTGTTTGAGCCCCTCTGTTTCAGCCCCTGTGTTTCAGCCCCTCTGTTTCAGCCCCTATGTTTCTCGCCCTCTGTTTCTCGCCCTCTGTTCCAACCGCTCTGTTTCAGCCCCTCTGTTTCTCGCCCTCTGTTTCATCCCCTCTGTTTCTCGCCCTCTGTTTCAGCCCCTCTGTTTCAGCCCCTCTGTTTCAGCCCCTCTGTTTCAGCCCCTCTGTTACAGCCAGTCTGTTTCTCGCCCTCTGTTTCTCGCCGTCTGTTTTTCGCCCTCTGTTTCAGCCCCTCTGTTTCAGCCCCTCTGTTTCAGGCCCTCTGTTTCAGCACGTCTGTATCAGCCCCTCTGTTTCTCGCCCTCTGTTTCTCGCCCTCTGTTTCTCGCCATCTGTTTCTCGTCCTCTGTTTCTAGCCCTCTGTTTCAGCCGCTCTGTTTCTCGCCCTCTGTTTCTCGCCCTCTGTTTCAGCCCCTCTGTTTCGGCCCCTCTGTTTCTGCCCCTCTGTTTCAGCCCCTCTGTTTCAGCCCCTCTGTTTCACCCCCTCTGTTTCAGCACCTCTGTTTCAGCCCCTCTGTTTCTCGCCCTCTGATTCTCGCACTCTGTTTCTCGCCCTCTGTTTCTCGCCATCTGTTTCTCGACCTCTGTTTCTCAACCTGTGTTTCTCAACCTCTGTTTCTCGCCCTGTGTTTCTCGCCCTCTGCTTCAGCCCCTCTGTTTCAGCCCCTCTGTTTCTCGCCCTCTGTTTCTCTCCCTCTGTTTCTCGCCCTCTGTTTCTCGCCCTCTGTTTCAGCCCCTCTGTTTCAGCCCCTCTGTTTCAGCCCCTCTGTTTCAGCCCCTCTGTTTCAGCCCCTCTGTTTCTCGCCCTCCGTTTCAGCCCCTCTGTTTTTCGCCCTCTGTTTCAGCCCCTCTGTTTCAGCCCCTCTGTTTCAGCCCCTCTGTTTCAGACCCTCTGTTTCTCGCCCTCTGTTTCTCGCCCTCTGTGTCAGCCCCTCTGTTTCAGCCCCTCTGTTACAGCCAGTCTGTTTCTCGCCCTCTGTTTCTCGCCGTCTGTTTTTCGCCCTCTGTTTCAGCCCCTCTGTTTCAGCCCCTTTGTTTCAGCCGCTCTGTTTCAGCCCTCTGTTTCAGCCTCTCTGTTTCAGCCCCTCTGTTTCAGCCCCTCTGTTTCAGCCAGTCTATTTCTCGCCCTCTGTTTCTCGTCGTCTGTTTCTCGCCCTCTGTTTCAGCCCCTCTGGTTCAGCCCCTCTGTTTCTCGCCCTCTGTTTCAGCCCCTCTGTTTCAGCCCCTCTGTTTCTCGCCCTCTGTTTCAGCCCCTCTGTTCCTCGCCCTCTGTTTCAGCCCCTCTGTTTCAGCCCCTCTGTTTCAGCCCCTCTGTTTCTCGCCCTCTGTTTCTCGCCCTCTGTTTCAGCCCCTCTGTTTCAGCCCCGCTGTTTCTCGCCCTCTGTTTCAGCCCCTCTGTTTCAGCCCCTCTGTTTCAGCCCCTCTGTTTCAGCCCCTCTGTTTCTCGCCCTCTGTTTCTCGCCCTCTGTTTCAGCCCCTCTGTTTCAGCCGCTCTGTTTCAGCCCCTCTGTTTCAGCCTCTCTGTTTCAGACCCTCTGTTTAAGCCCCTCTGTTTCTCGACCTCTGTTTCTCGCCTTTGTTTCAGCCCCTCTGTTTGAGCTCCGCTGTTTCTCGCCCTCTGTTTCTCGCCCTCTGTTTCTCGCCCTCTGTTTCAGCCCCTCTGTTTCAGCACCTCTGTTTCAGCCCCTCTGTTTCAGCCCCTCTGTTTCTCGCCCTCTGTTTCAGCCCCTCTGTTTCAGCCCCTCTGTTTCAGCCCCTCTGTTTCAGGCCCTCTGTTTCAGCACGTCTGTTTCAGCCCCTCTGTTTCTCGCCCTCTGTTTCTCGCCCTCTGTTTCTCGCCATCTGTTTCTCGTCCTCTGTTTCTAGCCCTCTGTTTCAGCCGCTCTGTTTCTCGCTCTCTGTTTCTCGCCCTCTGTTTCAGCCCCTCTGTTTCGGCCCCTCTGTTTCAGCCCCTCTGTTCCTCGTCCTCTGTTTCAGCCCCTCTGTTTCAGCCCCTCTGTTTCAGCCCTTCTGTTTCAGCCCCTCTGTTTCAACCCTTCTGTTTCAGCCCCTCTGTTTCTCACACTATGTTTCTCGCCCTCTCTTTCAGCCCCTCTGTTTCATACCCGCTGTTTCTCGCCCTCTGTTTCAGCCCCTCTGTTTCAGCCCCTCTGTTTCAGCCCCTCTGTTTCTCGCCCTCTGTTTCTCGCCCACTGTTTCAGCCCCTCTGTTTCAGCCCCGCTGTTTCTCGCCCTCTGTTTCAGCTCCTCTGTTTCAGACCCTCTGTTTCAGCCCCTCTGTTTCAGCCTCTCTGTTTCAGCCCCTCTGTTTCTCGCCCTCTGTTTCTCGCGCACTCTTTCAGCCCCTCTGTTTCTCTCCCTCTGTTTCAGCCCCTCTGTTTCAGCCCGTCAGTTTCAGCCGCTCTGTTTCTCGCCCTCTGTTTCAGCCCCTCTGTTTCAGCTCCTCTGTTTCACCCCCTCTGTTTCAGCCCCTCTGTTTCTCGCCCTCTCTTTCTCGCACACTGTTTCAACCCCTCTGTTTCAGCCCCGCTGTTTCTCGCCCTCTGTTTCAGCTCCTCTGTTTCAGACCCTCTGTTTCAGCCCCTCTGTTTCAGCCTCTCTGTTTCAGCCCCTCTGTTTCTCGCCCTCTGTTTCTCGCCCTCTGTTTGTCGCCCTCTGTTTCTCGCCAACTGTTTCTCGCCCTCCGTTTCAGCCCCACTGTTTCAGCCCCTCTGTTTCAGCCTCTCTGTTTCAGCCCCTCTGTTTCTCGCCCTCTGTTTCTCGCCCTCTGTTTGTCGCCCTCTGTTTCTCGCCAACTGTTTCTCGCCCTCCGTTTCAGCACCTCTGTTTCAGCCCCTCTGTTTCAGCCCCTCTGTTTCTCGCCCTCTGTTTCAGCCCCTCTGTTTCAGCCCCTCTGTTTCAGCCCCTCTGTTTCAGGCCCTCTGTTTCAGCACGTCTGTTTCAGCCCCTCTGTTTCTCGCCCTCTGTTTCTCGCCCTCTGTTTCTCGCCATCTGTTTCTCGTCCTCTGTTTCTAGCCCTCTGTTTCAGCCGCTCTGTTTCTCGCTCTCTGTTTCTCGCCCTCTGTTTCAGCCCCTCTGTTTCGGCCCCTCTGTTTCAGCCCCTCTGTTCCTCGTCCTCTGTTTCAGCCCCTCTGTTTCAGCCCCTCTGTTTCAGCCCTTCTGTTTCAGCCCCTCTGTTTCAACCCTTCTGTTTCAGCCCCTCTGTTTCTCACACTATGTTTCTCGCCCTCTCTTTCAGCCCCTCTGTTTCATACCCGCTGTTTCTCGCCCTCTGTTTCAGCCCCTCTGTTTCAGCCCCTCTGTTTCAGCCCCTCTGTTTCTCGCCCTCTGTTTCTCGCCCACTGTTTCAGCCCCTCTGTTTCAGCCCCGCTGTTTCTCGCCCTCTGTTTCAGCTCCTCTGTTTCAGACCCTCTGTTTCAGCCCCTCTGTTTCAGCCTCTCTGTTTCAGCCCCTCTGTTTCTCGCCCTCTGTTTCTCGCGCACTCTTTCAGCCCCTCTGTTTCTCTCCCTCTGTTTCAGCCCCTCTGTTTCAGCCCGTCAGTTTCAGCCGCTCTGTTTCTCGCCCTCTGTTTCAGCCCCTCTGTTTCAGCTCCTCTGTTTCACCCCCTCTGTTTCAGCCCCTCTGTTTCTCGCCCTCTCTTTCTCGCACACTGTTTCAACCCCTCTGTTTCAGCCCCGCTGTTTCTCGCCCTCTGTTTCAGCTCCTCTGTTTCAGACCCTCTGTTTCAGCCCCTCTGTTTCAGCCTCTCTGTTTCAGCCCCTCTGTTTCTCGCCCTCTGTTTCTCGCCCTCTGTTTGTCGCCCTCTGTTTCTCGCCAACTGTTTCTCGCCCTCCGTTTCAGCCCCACTGTTTCAGCCCCTCTGTTTCAGCCCCTCTGTTTCTCGCCCTCTGTTTCGCGCCCTCTGTTTCTCGCCCTTTATTTCTAGCCCTCTGTTTCTCGCCCTCTGTTTCTCGCCCTCTGTTTCAGCCCCTCTGTTTCTGCCCCTCTGTTTCAGCCCCTCTGTTTCAGCCCCTCTGTTTCTCGCACTCTGTTTCAGCCCCTCTGTTTCTCGCCCTCTGTTTCTCGCCCACTGTTTCAGCCCCTCTGTCTCTCGCCCTCTGTTTCAGCCCCTCTGTTTCAGCCCCTCTGTTTCAGCCCCTCTGTTTCAGCCCCTCTGTTTCTCGCCCTCTGATTCTCGCCCTCTGTTTCTCGCCCTCTGTTTCTCGCTCTCTGTTTCAGCCCCTCTGGTTCATCCCCTCTGTTTCAGCCCCTCTGTTTCAGCCCCTCTGTTTCTCGCCCTCTGTTTCTCGCCCTCTGTTTCAGCCCCTCTGTTTCTCCCGCTCTTTTTCAGCCCCTCTGTTTCAGCCCCTGTGTTTCAGCCCCTCTGATTCAGCCCCTCTGTTTCCGCCCCTCTTTTTCTCGCCCTCTGTTTCAGCCCCTCTGTTTCTCGCTCTCTGTTTCAGCCAATCTGTTTCTCGCCCTCTGTTTCAGCCCCTCTGTTTCTCGCTATCTCTTTCAGCCCCTCTGTTTCTCGCCCTCTGTTTGAGCCCCTCTGTTTCAGCCCCTGTGTTTCAGCCCCTCTGTTTCAGCCCCTATGTTTCTCGCCCTCTGTTTCTCGCCCTCTGTTTCAACCGCTCTGTTTCAGCCCCTCTGTTTCTCGCCCTCTGTTTCATCCCCTCTGTTTCTCGCCCTCTGTTTCAGCCCCTCTGTTTCAGCCCCTCTGTTTCAGCCCCTCTGTTTCAGCCGCTCTGTTACAGCCAGTCTGTTTCTCGCCCTCTGTTTCTCGCCGTCTGTTTTTCGCCCTCTGTTTCAGCCCCTCTGTTTCAGCCCCTCTGTTTCAGGCCCTCTGTTTCAGCACGTCTGTATCAGCCCCTCTGTTTCTCGCCCTCTGTTTCTCGCCCTCTGTTTCTCGCCATCTGTTTCTCGTCCTCTGTTTCTAGCCCTCTGTTTCAGCCGCTCTGTTTCTCGCCCTCTGTTTCTCGCCCTCTGTTTCAGCCCCTCTGTTTCGGCCCCTCTGATTCTGCCCCTCTGTTTCAGCCCCTCTGTTTCAGCCCCTCTGTTTCACCCCCTCTGTTTCAGCACCTCTGTTTCAGCCCCTCTGTTTCTCGCCCTCTGATTCTCGCCCTCTGTTTCTCGCCCTCTGTTTCTCGCCCTCTGTTTCTCGCCCTCTGTTTCTCAACCTGTGTTTCTCAACCTCTGTTTCTCGCCCTGTGTTTCTCCCCCTCTGTTTCAGCCCCTCTGTTTCAGCCCCTCTGTTTCTCGCCCTCTGTTTCTCTCCCTCTGTTTCTCGCCCTCTGTTTCTCGCCCTCTGTTTCAGCCCCTCTGTTTCAGCCCCTCTGTTTCAGCCCCTGTGTTTCAGCCCCTCTGTTTCAGCCCCTCTGTTTCTCGCCCTCCGTTTCAGCCCCTCTGTTTTTCGCCCTCTGTTTCAGCCCCTCTGTTTCAGCCCCTCTGTTTCAGCCCCTCTGTTTCAGACCCTCTGTTTCTCGCCCTCTGTTTCTCGCCCTCTGTGTCAGCCCCTCTGTTTCAGCCCCTCTGTTACAGCCAGTCTGTTTCTCGCCCTCTGTTTCTCGCCGTCTGTTTTTCGCCCTCTGTTTCAGCCCCTCTGTTTCAGCCCCTCTGTTTCAGCCGCTCTGTTTCAGCCCTCTGTTTCAGCCTCTCTGTTTCAGCCCCTCTGTTTCAGCCCCTCTGTTTCAGCCAGTCTATTTCTCGCCCTCTGTTTCTCGTCGTCTGTTTCTCGCCCACTCTTTCAGCCCCTCTGTTTCAGCCCCTCTGTTTCTCGCCCTCTGTTTCAGCCCCTCTGTTTCAGCCCCTCTGTTTCTCGCCCTCTGTTTCAGCCCCTCTGTTCCTCGCCCTCTGTTTCAGCCCCTCTGTTTCAGCCCCTCTGTTTCAGCCCCTCTGTTTCTCGCCCTCTGTTTCTCGCCCTCTGTTTCAGCCCCTCTGTTTCAGCCCCGCTGTTTCTCGCCCTCTGTTTCAGCCCCTCTGTTTCAGCCCCTCTGTTTCAGCCCCTCTGTTTCAGCCCCTCTGTTTCTCGCCCTCTGTTTCTCGCCCTCTGTTTCAGCCCCTCTGTTTCAGCCACTCTGTTTCAGTCCCTCTGTTTCAGCCTCTCTGTTTCAGACCCTCTGTTTAAGCCCCTCTGTTTCTCGACCTCTGTTTCTCGCCTCTGTTTCAGCCCCTCTGTTTGAGCTCCGCTGTTTCTCGCCCTATGTTTCTCGCCCTCTGTTTCTCGCCCTCTGTTTCAGCCCCTCTGTTTCAGCACCTCTGTTTCAGCCCCTCTGTTTCAGCCCCTCTGTTTCTCGCCCTCTGTTTCAGCCCCTCTGTTTCAGCCCCTCTGTTTCAGCCCCTCTGTTTCAGGCCCTCTGTTTCAGCACGTCTGTTTCAGCCCCTCTGTTTCTCGCCCTCTGTTTCTCGCCCTCTGTTTCTCGCCATCTGTTTCTCGTCCTCTGTTTCTAGCCCTCTGTTTCAGCCGCTCTGTTTCTCGCCCTCTGTTTCTCGCCCTCTGTTTCAGCCCCTCTGTTTCGGCCCCTCTGTTTCTGCCCCTCTGTTTCAGCCCCTCTGTTTCAGCCCCTCTGTTTCACCCCCTCTGTTTCAGCACCTCTGTTTCAGCCCCTCTGTTTCTCGCCCTCTGTTTCTCGCACTCTGTTTCTCGCCCTCTGTTTCTCGGCCTCTGTTTCTCAACCTGTGTTTCTCAACCTCTGTTTCTCGCCCTGTATTTCTCGCCCTCTGTTTCAGCCCCTCTGTTTCAGCCCCTCTGTTTCTCGCCCTCTGTTTCTCTCCCTCTGGTTCTCGCCCTCTGTTTCTCGCCCTCTGTTTCAGCCCCTCTGTTTCAGCCCCTCTGTTTCAGCCCCTCTGTTTCAGCCCCTCTGTTTCTCGCCCACCGTTTCAGCCCCTCTGTTTCTCGCCCTCTGTTTCATCGCCTCTGTTTCAGCCCCTCTGTTTCAGCCCCTCTGTTTCAGACCCTCTGTTTCTCGCCCTCTGTTTCTCGCCCTCTGTGTCAGACCCTCTGTTTCAGCCCCTCTGTTTCAGCCCCTCTGTTTCTCGCCCTCTGTTTCTCGCCCTCTGTTTCTCGCCCTCTGTTTCTCGCCCTCTGTTTCAGCCCCTCTGTTTCAGCCCCTCAGTTTCAGCCCCTCTGTTTCTCGCCCTCTGTTTCACCCCCTCTGTTTCAGCCCCTCTGTTTCAGCCTCTCTGTTTCAGCCCCTCTGTTTCTCGCCCTCTGTTTCAGCCCCTCTGTTTCAGCCCCTCTGTTTCAGCCCCTCTGTTTCACACCCTCTGTTTCAGCACCTCTGTTTCAGCCCCTCTGTTTCTCGCCCTCTGTTACTCGCCAGCTGTTTCTCGCCCTCTGTTTCTCGCCCTCTGTTTCTCAACCTCTGTTTCTCGCCGTGTGTTTCTCGCCCTCTGTTTCAGCCCATCTGTTTCTCGCCCTCTGTTTCTCGCCCTCTGTTTCTCGCCCTCTGTTTCAGCCCCTCTGTTTCAGCCCCTCTGTTTCAGCCCCTCTGTTTCTCGCCCTCTGTTTCAGCCCATCTGTTTCAGCCCCTCTGTTTCAGCCTCTCTGTTTCAGCCCCTCTGTTTCTCGCCCTCTGTTTCAGCCCCTCTGTTTCAGCCACTCTGTTTCAGCCCCTCTGTTTCAGCCCGTCAGTTTCAGCCCCTCTGTTTCAGGCACTCTGTTTCAGCCCCTCTGTTTCTCGCCCTCTGTTTCTCGCCCTCTGTTTCAGCCCCTCTGTTTCAGCCCCTCTGTTTCAGCCCCTCTGTTTCAGCCCCTCTGTTTCTCGCCCTCTGTTTCAGCCCCTCTGTTTCAGCCCCTCTGTTTCAGCCCCTCTGTTTCAGCACCTCTGTTTCAGCCCCTCTGTTTCTCGCCCTCTGTTACTCGCCAGCTCTTTCTCGCCCTCTGTTTCTCGCCCTCTGTTTCTCGCCCTCTGTTTCAGCCCCTCTGTTTCTCGCCCTCTGTTTCAGCCCCTCTGTTTCAGCCCCTCTGTTTCTCGCCCTCTGTTTCAGCCCCTCTGTTTCAGCCCCTCTTTTTCAGCCCCTCTGTTTCAGCCCCTCTGTTTCACCCCCTCTGTTTCAGCCCCTCTCTTTCTCCCACTCTGTTTCAGCCCCTCTGTTTCTCGCTCTCTGTTTCAGCCCCTCTGTTTCTCGCCCTCTGTTTCAGCCCCTCTGTTTCAGCCCCTCTGTTTCAGCCCCTCTGTTTCAGCCCCTCTGATTCAGCCCCTCTGTTTCCGCCTCTCTTTTTCTCGCCCTCTGTTTCAGCCCCTCCGTTTCTCGCTGTCTGTTTCAGCCCCTCTGTTTCAGCCCCTCTGTTTCAGCCCCTCTGTTTCAGCCCATCTGTATCAGCCCCTCTGTTTCTCGCCCTCTGTTTCAGCCCCTCTGTTTCTCGCTCTCTGTTTTAGCCCCTCTGTTTCTCGACCTCTGTTTCAGCCCCTCTGTTTCAGCCCCTCTGTTTCAGCCACTCTGTTTCAGCCCCTCTGTTTCAGCCCCTCTGTTTCTCGCCCACTGTTTCTAGCCCTCTGTTTCTCGCCCTCTGTTTCTCGCCCTCTGTTTCAGCCCCTCTGTTTCAGCCCCTCTGTTTCAGCCCCTCTGTTTCTAGCCCTCTGGTTCAGCCCCTCTGTTTCAGCCCCTCTGTTTCAGCCCCTCAGTTTCAGCCCCTCTGTTTCTAGCCCTCTGTATCAGCCCCTCTGTTTCTCGCCCTCTGTTTCAGCCCATCTGTTTCAGCCCTTCTGTTTCAGCCCCTCTGTTTCAGCCCCTCTGTTTCTCGCCCTCTGTTTCTCGCCCTCTGTTTCAGCCCCTCTGTTTCTGCCCCGCTGTTTCAGCCCCTCTGTTTCAGCCCCTCTGTTTCTGCCCCTCTGTTTCTCGCCATCTGTTTCTCGCCCTCTGTTACTCGCTCTCTGTTTCTCGCCCTCTGTTTCACCCCCTCTGTTTCAGCCCCTCTGTTTCATCCCCTCTGTTTCTCGCCCTCTGTTTCTCGCCCTCTGTTTCTCGCCCTCTGTTTCTAGCTCTCTGTTTCTCGCCCTCTGTTTCTCGCCCTCTGTTTCAGCCCCTCTGTTTCAGCCCCTCTGTTTTAGCCCCTCTGCTTCAGCCCCTCTGTTTCTCGCCCTCTGTTTCAGCCCCTCTGTTTCTCGCCCTCTGTTTCTCGCCCACTCTTTCAGCCCCTCTGTTTCTCGCCCTCTGTTTCAGCCCCTCTGTTTCAGCCCCTCAGTTTCAGCCGCTCTGTTTCTCGCCCTCTGTTTCAGCCCCTCTGTTTCAGCCCCTCTGTTTCAGCCCCTCTGTTTCAGCCCCTCTGTTTCTCGCCCTCTGTTTCTCGCCCACTGTTTCAGCCCCTCTGTTTCAGCCCCGCTGATTCTCGCCCTCTGTTTCAGCTCCTCTGTTTCAGACCCTCTGTTTCAGCCCCTCTGTTTCAGCCTCTCTGTTTCAGCCCCTCTGTTTCTCGCCCTCTGTTTCTCGCCCACTCTTTCAGCCCCTCTGTTTCTCGCCCTCTGTTTCAGCCCCTCTGTTTCAGCCCCTCAGTTTCAGCCGCTCTGTTTCTCGCCCTCTGTTTCAGCCCCTCTGTTTCAGCTCCTCTGTTTCAGCCCCTCTGTTTCAGCCCCTCTGTTTCTCGCCCACTCTTTCTCGCCCACTGTTTCAACCCCTCTGTTTCAGCCCCGCTGTTTCTCGCCCTCTGTTTCAGCTCCTCTGTTTCAGACCCTCTGTTTCAGCCCCTCTGTTTCAGCCTCTCTGTGTCAGCCCCTCTGTTTCTCGCCCTCTGTTTCTCGCCCTCTGTTTGTCGCCCTCTGTTTCTCGCCAACTGTTTCTCGCCCTCCGTTTCAGCCCCACTGTTTCAGCCCCTCTGTTTCAGCCCCTCTGTTTCTCGCCCTCTGTTTCGCGCCCTCTGTTTCTCGCCCTTTATTTCTAGCCCTCTGTTTCTCGCCCTCTGTTTCTCGCCCTCTGTTTCAGCCCCTCTGTTTCTGCCCCTCTGTTTCAGCCCCTCTGTTTCAGCCCCTCTGTTTCTCGCACTCTGTTTCAGCCCCTCTGTTTCTCGCCCTCTGTTTCTCGCCCACTGTTTCAGCCCCTCTGTCTCTCGCCCTCTGTTTCAGCCCCTCTGTTTCAGCCCCTCTGTTTCAGCCCCTCTGTTTCTCGCCCTCTGATTCTCGCCCTCTGTTTCTCGCCCTCTGTTTCTCGCTCTCTGTTTCAGCCCCTCTGTTTCATCCCCTCTGTTTCAGCCCCTCTGTTTCAGCCCCTCTGTTTCTCGCCCTCTGTTTCTCGCCCTCTGTTTCAGCCCCTCTGTTTCTCCCGCTCTTTTTCAGCCCCTCTGTTTCAGCCCCTGTGTTTCAGCCCCTCTGATTCAGCCCCTCTGTTTCCGCCCCTCTTTTTCTCGCCCTCTGTTTCAGCCCCTCTGTTTCTCGCTCTCTGTTTCAGCCAATCTGTTTCTCGCCCTCTGTTTCAGCCCCTCTGTTTCTCGCTATCTCTTTCAGCCCCTCTGTTTCTCGCCCTCTGTTTGAGCCCCTCTGTTTCAGCCCCTGTGTTTCA
This sequence comes from Stegostoma tigrinum, assembly GCF_030684315.1. Lineage (NCBI taxonomy): Eukaryota > Metazoa > Chordata > Chondrichthyes > Orectolobiformes > Stegostomatidae > Stegostoma > Stegostoma tigrinum. The sequence goes on along the minus strand of NW_026728494.1, from coordinate 450,358 downwards.
GCCCCTCTGTTTCAGCCCCTATGTTTCTCGCCCTCTGTTTCTCGCCCTCTGTTCCAACCGCTCTGTTTCAGCCCCTCTGTTTCTCGCCCTCTGTTTCATCCCCTCTGTTTCTCGCCCTCTGTTTCAGCCCCTCTGTTTCAGCCCCTCTGTTTCAGCCCCTCTGTTTCAGCCCCTCTGTTACAGCCAGTCTGTTTCTCGCCCTCTGTTTCTCGCCGTCTGTTTTTCGCCCTCTGTTTCAGCCCCTCTGTTTCAGCCCCTCTGTTTCAGGCCCTCTGTTTCAGCACGTCTGTATCAGCCCCTCTGTTTCTCGCCCTCTGTTTCTCGCCCTCTGTTTCTCGCCATCTGTTTCTCGTCCTCTGTTTCTAGCCCTCTGTTTCAGCCGCTCTGTTTCTCGCCCTCTGTTTCTCGCCCTCTGTTTCAGCCCCTCTGTTTCGGCCCCTCTGTTTCTGCCCCTCTGTTTCAGCCCCTCTGTTTCAGCCCCTCTGTTTCACCCCCTCTGTTTCAGCACCTCTGTTTCAGCCCCTCTGTTTCTCGCCCTCTGATTCTCGCACTCTGTTTCTCGCCCTCTGTTTCTCGCCATCTGTTTCTCGACCTCTGTTTCTCAACCTGTGTTTCTCAACCTCTGTTTCTCGCCCTGTGTTTCTCGCCCTCTGCTTCAGCCCCTCTGTTTCAGCCCCTCTGTTTCTCGCCCTCTGTTTCTCTCCCTCTGTTTCTCGCCCTCTGTTTCTCGCCCTCTGTTTCAGCCCCTCTGTTTCAGCCCCTCTGTTTCAGCCCCTCTGTTTCAGCCCCTCTGTTTCAGCCCCTCTGTTTCTCGCCCTCCGTTTCAGCCCCTCTGTTTTTCGCCCTCTGTTTCAGCCCCTCTGTTTCAGCCCCTCTGTTTCAGCCCCTCTGTTTCAGACCCTCTGTTTCTCGCCCTCTGTTTCTCGCCCTCTGTGTCAGCCCCTCTGTTTCAGCCCCTCTGTTACAGCCAGTCTGTTTCTCGCCCTCTGTTTCTCGCCGTCTGTTTTTCGCCCTCTGTTTCAGCCCCTCTGTTTCAGCCCCTTTGTTTCAGCCGCTCTGTTTCAGCCCTCTGTTTCAGCCTCTCTGTTTCAGCCCCTCTGTTTCAGCCCCTCTGTTTCAGCCAGTCTATTTCTCGCCCTCTGTTTCTCGTCGTCTGTTTCTCGCCCTCTGTTTCAGCCCCTCTGGTTCAGCCCCTCTGTTTCTCGCCCTCTGTTTCAGCCCCTCTGTTTCAGCCCCTCTGTTTCTCGCCCTCTGTTTCAGCCCCTCTGTTCCTCGCCCTCTGTTTCAGCCCCTCTGTTTCAGCCCCTCTGTTTCAGCCCCTCTGTTTCTCGCCCTCTGTTTCTCGCCCTCTGTTTCAGCCCCTCTGTTTCAGCCCCGCTGTTTCTCGCCCTCTGTTTCAGCCCCTCTGTTTCAGCCCCTCTGTTTCAGCCCCTCTGTTTCAGCCCCTCTGTTTCTCGCCCTCTGTTTCTCGACCTCTGTTTCAGCCCCTCTGTTTCAGCCGCTCTGTTTCAGCCCCTCTGTTTCAGCCTCTCTGTTTCAGACCCTCTGTTTAAGCCCCTCTGTTTCTCGACCTCTGTTTCTCGCCTTTGTTTCAGCCCCTCTGTTTGAGCTCCGCTGTTTCTCGCCCTCTGTTTCTCGCCCTCTGTTTCTCGCCCTCTGTTTCAGCCCCTCTGTTTCAGCACCTCTGTTTCAGCCCCTCTGTTTCAGCCCCTCTGTTTCTCGCCCTCTGTTTCAGCCCCTCTGTTTCAGCCCCTCTGTTTCAGCCCCTCTGTTTCAGGCCCTCTGTTTCAGCACGTCTGTTTCAGCCCCTCTGTTTCTCGCCCTCTGTTTCTCGCCCTCTGTTTCTCGCCATCTGTTTCTCGTCCTCTGTTTCTAGCCCTCTGTTTCAGCCGCTCTGTTTCTCGCTCTCTGTTTCTCGCCCTCTGTTTCAGCCCCTCTGTTTCGGCCCCTCTGTTTCAGCCCCTCTGTTCCTCGTCCTCTGTTTCAGCCCCTCTGTTTCAGCCCCTCTGTTTCAGCCCTTCTGTTTCAGCCCCTCTGTTTCAACCCTTCTGTTTCAGCCCCTCTGTTTCTCACACTATGTTTCTCGCCCTCTCTTTCAGCCCCTCTGTTTCATACCCGCTGTTTCTCGCCCTCTGTTTCAGCCCCTCTGTTTCAGCCCCTCTGTTTCAGCCCCTCTGTTTCAGCCCCTCTGTTTCTCGCCCTCTGTTTCTCGCCCACTGTTTCAGCCCCTCTGTTTCAGCCCCGCTGTTTCTCGCCCTCTGTTTCAGCTCCTCTGTTTCAGACCCTCTGTTTCAGCCCCTCTGTTTCAGCCTCTCTGTTTCAGCCCCTCTGTTTCTCGCCCTCTGTTTCTCGCGCACTCTTTCAGCCCCTCTGTTTCTCTCCCTCTGTTTCAGCCCCTCTGTTTCAGCCCGTCAGTTTCAGCCGCTCTGTTTCTCGCCCTCTGTTTCAGCCCCTCTGTTTCAGCTCCTCTGTTTCACCCCCTCTGTTTCAGCCCCTCTGTTTCTCGCCCTCTCTTTCTCGCACACTGTTTCAACCCCTCTGTTTCAGCCCCGCTGTTTCTCGCCCTCTGTTTCAGCTCCTCTGTTTCAGACCCTCTGTTTCAGCCCCTCTGTTTCAGCCTCTCTGTTTCAGCCCCTCTGTTTCTCGCCCTCTGTTTCTCGCCCTCTGTTTGTCGCCCTCTGTTTCTCGCCAACTGTTTCTCGCCCTCCGTTTCAGCCCCACTGTTTCAGCCCCTCTGTTTCAGCCCCTCTGTTTCTCGCCCTCTGTTTCGCGCCCTCTGTTTCTCGCCCTTTATTTCTAGCCCTCTGTTTCTCGCCCTCTGTTTCTCGCCCTCTGTTTCAGCCCCTCTGTTTCTGCCCCTCTGTTTCAGCCCCTCTGTTTCAGCCCCTCTGTTTCTCGCACTCTGTTTCAGCCCCTCTGTTTCTCGCCCTCTGTTTCTCGCCCACTGTTTCAGCCCCTCTGTCTCTCGCCCTCTGTTTCAGCCCCTCTGTTTCAGCCCCTCTGTTTCAGCCCCTCTGTTTCAGCCCCTCTGTTTCTCGCCCTCTGATTCTCGCCCTCTGTTTCTCGCCCTCTGTTTCTCGCTCTCTGTTTCAGCCCCTCTGGTTCATCCCCTCTGTTTCAGCCCCTCTGTTTCAGCCCCTCTGTTTCTCGCCCTCTGTTTCTCGCCCTCTGTTTCAGCCCCTCTGTTTCTCCCGCTCTTTTTCAGCCCCTCTGTTTCAGCCCCTGTGTTTCAGCCCCTCTGATTCAGCCCCTCTGTTTCCGCCCCTCTTTTTCTCGCCCTCTGTTTCAGCCCCTCTGTTTCTCGCTCTCTGTTTCAGCCAATCTGTTTCTCGCCCTCTGTTTCAGCCCCTCTGTTTCTCGCTATCTCTTTCAGCCCCTCTGTTTCTCGCCCTCTGTTTGAGCCCCTCTGTTTCAGCCCCTGTGTTTCAGCCCCTCTGTTTCAGCCCCTATGTTTCTCGCCCTCTGTTTCTCGCCCTCTGTTTCAACCGCTCTGTTTCAGCCCCTCTGTTTCTCGCCCTCTGTTTCATCCCCTCTGTTTCTCGCCCTCTGTTTCAGCCCCTCTGTTTCAGCCCCTCTGTTTCAGCCCCTCTGTTTCAGCCGCTCTGTTACAGCCAGTCTGTTTCTCGCCCTCTGTTTCTCGCCGTCTGTTTTTCGCCCTCTGTTTCAGCCCCTCTGTTTCAGCCCCTCTGTTTCAGGCCCTCTGTTTCAGCACGTCTGTATCAGCCCCTCTGTTTCTCGCCCTCTGTTTCTCGCCCTCTGTTTCTCGCCATCTGTTTCTCGTCCTCTGTTTCTAGCCCTCTGTTTCAGCCGCTCTGTTTCTCGCCCTCTGTTTCTCGCCCTCTGTTTCAGCCCCTCTGTTTCGGCCCCTCTGATTCTGCCCCTCTGTTTCAGCCCCTCTGTTTCAGCCCCTCTGTTTCACCCCCTCTGTTTCAGCACCTCTGTTTCAGCCCCTCTGTTTCTCGCCCTCTGATTCTCGCCCTCTGTTTCTCGCCCTCTGTTTCTCGCCCTCTGTTTCTCGCCCTCTGTTTCTCAACCTGTGTTTCTCAACCTCTGTTTCTCGCCCTGTGTTTCTCCCCCTCTGTTTCAGCCCCTCTGTTTCAGCCCCTCTGTTTCTCGCCCTCTGTTTCTCTCCCTCTGTTTCTCGCCCTCTGTTTCTCGCCCTCTGTTTCAGCCCCTCTGTTTCAGCCCCTCTGTTTCAGCCCCTGTGTTTCAGCCCCTCTGTTTCAGCCCCTCTGTTTCTCGCCCTCCGTTTCAGCCCCTCTGTTTTTCGCCCTCTGTTTCAGCCCCTCTGTTTCAGCCCCTCTGTTTCAGCCCCTCTGTTTCAGACCCTCTGTTTCTCGCCCTCTGTTTCTCGCCCTCTGTGTCAGCCCCTCTGTTTCAGCCCCTCTGTTACAGCCAGTCTGTTTCTCGCCCTCTGTTTCTCGCCGTCTGTTTTTCGCCCTCTGTTTCAGCCCCTCTGTTTCAGCCCCTCTGTTTCAGCCGCTCTGTTTCAGCCCTCTGTTTCAGCCTCTCTGTTTCAGCCCCTCTGTTTCAGCCCCTCTGTTTCAGCCAGTCTATTTCTCGCCCTCTGTTTCTCGTCGTCTGTTTCTCGCCCACTCTTTCAGCCCCTCTGTTTCAGCCCCTCTGTTTCTCGCCCTCTGTTTCAGCCCCTCTGTTTCAGCCCCTCTGTTTCTCGCCCTCTGTTTCAGCCCCTCTGTTCCTCGCCCTCTGTTTCAGCCCCTCTGTTTCAGCCCCTCTGTTTCAGCCCCTCTGTTTCTCGCCCTCTGTTTCTCGCCCTCTGTTTCAGCCCCTCTGTTTCAGCCCCGCTGTTTCTCGCCCTCTGTTTCAGCCCCTCTGTTTCAGCCCCTCTGTTTCAGCCCCTCTGTTTCAGCCCCTCTGTTTCTCGCCCTCTGTTTCTCGCCCTCTGTTTCAGCCCCTCTGTTTCAGCCACTCTGTTTCAGTCCCTCTGTTTCAGCCTCTCTGTTTCAGACCCTCTGTTTAAGCCCCTCTGTTTCTCGACCTCTGTTTCTCGCCTCTGTTTCAGCCCCTCTGTTTGAGCTCCGCTGTTTCTCGCCCTATGTTTCTCGCCCTCTGTTTCTCGCCCTCTGTTTCAGCCCCTCTGTTTCAGCACCTCTGTTTCAGCCCCTCTGTTTCAGCCCCTCTGTTTCTCGCCCTCTGTTTCAGCCCCTCTGTTTCAGCCCCTCTGTTTCAGCCCCTCTGTTTCAGGCCCTCTGTTTCAGCACGTCTGTTTCAGCCCCTCTGTTTCTCGCCCTCTGTTTCTCGCCCTCTGTTTCTCGCCATCTGTTTCTCGTCCTCTGTTTCTAGCCCTCTGTTTCAGCCGCTCTGTTTCTCGCCCTCTGTTTCTCGCCCTCTGTTTCAGCCCCTCTGTTTCGGCCCCTCTGTTTCTGCCCCTCTGTTTCAGCCCCTCTGTTTCAGCCCCTCTGTTTCACCCCCTCTGTTTCAGCACCTCTGTTTCAGCCCCTCTGTTTCTCGCCCTCTGTTTCTCGCACTCTGTTTCTCGCCCTCTGTTTCTCGGCCTCTGTTTCTCAACCTGTGTTTCTCAACCTCTGTTTCTCGCCCTGTATTTCTCGCCCTCTGTTTCAGCCCCTCTGTTTCAGCCCCTCTGTTTCTCGCCCTCTGTTTCTCTCCCTCTGGTTCTCGCCCTCTGTTTCTCGCCCTCTGTTTCAGCCCCTCTGTTTCAGCCCCTCTGTTTCAGCCCCTCTGTTTCAGCCCCTCTGTTTCTCGCCCACCGTTTCAGCCCCTCTGTTTCTCGCCCTCTGTTTCATCGCCTCTGTTTCAGCCCCTCTGTTTCAGCCCCTCTGTTTCAGACCCTCTGTTTCTCGCCCTCTGTTTCTCGCCCTCTGTGTCAGACCCTCTGTTTCAGCCCCTCTGTTTCAGCCCCTCTGTTTCTCGCCCTCTGTTTCTCGCCCTCTGTTTCTCGCCCTCTGTTTCTCGCCCTCTGTTTCAGCCCCTCTGTTTCAGCCCCTCAGTTTCAGCCCCTCTGTTTCTCGCCCTCTGTTTCACCCCCTCTGTTTCAGCCCCTCTGTTTCAGCCTCTCTGTTTCAGCCCCTCTGTTTCTCGCCCACTTTTTCAGCCCCTGTGTTTCAGCCACTCTGTTTCAGCCCCTCTGTTTCAGCCCGTCTGTTTCAGCCCCTCTGTTTCAGCCACTCTGTTTCAGCCCCTCTGTTTCACGCCCTCTGTTTCAGCCCCACTGTTTCAGCCCCTCTGTTTCAGCCCCTCTGTTTCTCGCCCTCTGTTTCATCCTCTCTGTTTCAGCCCCTCTGTTTCAGCCTCTGTGTTTCAGCCCCTCTGTTTCTCGCCCTCTGTTTCAGCCCCTCTGTTTCAGCCACTCTGTTTCTGCCCGTCTGTTTCAGCCCGTCTGTTTCAGCCCCTCTGTTTCAGCCCCTCTGTTTCAGCCCCTCAGTTTCAGCCCCTCTGTTTCTAGCCCTCTGTATCAGCCCCTCTGTTTCTCGCCCTCTGTTTCAGCCCCTCTGTTTCAGCCCTTCTGTTTCACCCCCTCTGTTTCAGCCCCTCTGTTTCTCGCCCTCTGTTTCTCGCCCTCTGTTTCAGCCCCTCTGTTTCTGCCCCGCTGTTTCAGCCCCTCTGTTTCAGCCCCTCTGTTTCTGCCCCTCTGTTTCTCGCCATCTGTTTCTCGCCCTCTGTTTCTCGCTCTCTGTCTCTCGCCCTCTGTTTCACCCCCTCTGTTTCAGCCCCTCTGTTTCAGCCCCTCTGTTTCTCGCCCTCTGTTTCAGCACGTCTGTATCAGCCCCTCTGTTTCTCGCCCTCTGTTTCTCGCCCTCTGTTTCTCGCCATCTGTTTCTCGTCCTCTGTTTCTAGCCCTCTGTTTCAGCCGCTCTGTTTCTCGCCCTCTGTTTCTCGCCCTCTGTTTCAGCCCCTCTGTTTCGGCCCCTCTGATTCTGCCCCTCTGTTTCAGCCCCTCTGTTTCAGCCCCTCTGTTTCACCCCCTCTGTTTCAGCACCTCTGTTTCAGCCCCTCTGTTTCTCGCCCTCTGATTCTCGCCCTCTGTTTCTCGCCCTCTGTTTCTCGCCCTCTGTTTCTCGCCCTCTGTTTCTCAACCTGTGTTTCTCAACCTCTGTTTCTCGCCCTGTGTTTCTCCCCCTCTGTTTCAGCCCCTCTGTTTCAGCCCCTCTGTTTCTCGCCCTCTGTTTCTCTCCCTCTGTTTCTCGCCCTCTGTTTCTCGCCCTCTGTTTCAGCCCCTCTGTTTCAGCCCCTCTGTTTCAGCCCCTCTGTTTCAGCCCCTCTGTTTCAGCCCCTCTGTTTCTCGCCCTCCGTTTCAGCCACTCTGTTTTTCGCCCTCTGTTTCAGCCCCTCTGTTTCAGCCCCTCTGTTTCAGCCCCTCTGTTTCAGACCCTCTGTTTCTCGCCCTCTGTTTCTCGCCCTCTGTGTCAGCCCCTCTGTTTCAGCCCCTCTGTTACAGCCAGTCTGTTTCTCGCCCTCTGTTTCTCGCCGTCTGTTTTTCGCCCTCTGTTTCAGCCCCTCTGTTTCAGCCCCTCTGTTTCAGCCGCTCTGTTTCAGCCCTCTGTTTCAGCCTCTCTGTTTCAGCCCCTCTGTTTGAGCTCCGCTGTTTCTCGCCCTATGTTTCTCGCCCTCTGTTTCTCGCCCTCTGTTTCAGCCCCTCTGTTTCAGCACCTCTGTTTCAGCCCCTCTGTTTCAGCCCCTCTGTTTCTCGCCCTCTGTTTCAGCCCCTCTGTTTCAGCCCCTCTGTTTCAGCCCCTCTGTTTCAGCCCCTCTGTTTCAGCCCCTCTTTTTTCGCCCACTCTTTCTCGCCCACTGTTTCAACCCCTCTGTTTCAGCCCCGCTGTTTCTCGCCCTCTGTTTCAGCTCCTCTGTTTCAGACCCTCTGTTTCAGCCCCTCTGTTTCAGCCTCTCTGTTTCAGCCCCTCTGTTTCTCGCCCTCTGTTTCTCGCCCTCTGTTTGTCGCCCTCTGTTTCTCGCCAACTGTTTCTCGCCCTCCGTTTCAGCCCCACTGTTTCAGCCCCTCTGTTTCAGCCCCTCTGTTTCTCGCCCTCTGTTTCGCGCCCTCTGTTTCTCGCCCTTTATTTCTAGCCCTCTGTTTCTCGCCCTCTGTTTCTCGCCCTCTGTTTCAGCCCCTCTGTTTCTGCCCCTCTGTTTCAGCCCCTCTGTTTCAGCCCCTCTGTTTCTCGCACTCTGTTTCAGCCCCTCTGTTTCTCGCCCTCTGTTTCTCGCCCACTGTTTCAGCCCCTCTGTCTCTCGCCCTCTGTTTCAGCCCCTCTGTTTCAGCCCCTCTGTTTCAGCCCCTCTGTTTCAGCCCCTCTGTTTCTCGCCCTCTGATTCTCGCCCTCTGTTTCTCGCCCTCTGTTTCTCGCTCTCTGTTTCAGCCCCTCTGTTTCATCCCCTCTGTTTCAGCCCCTCTGTTTCAGCCCCTCTGTTTCTCGCCCTCTGTTTCTCGCCCTCTGTTTCAGCCCCTCTGTTTCTCCCGCTCTTTTTCAGCCCCTCTGTTTCAGCCCCTGTGTTTCAGCCCCTCTGATTCAGCCCCTCTGTTTCCGCCCCTCTTTTTCTCGCCCTCTGTTTCAGCCCCTCTGTTTCTCGCTCTCTGTTTCAGCCAATCTGTTTCTCGCCCTCTGTTTCAGCCCCTCTGTTTCTCGCTATCTCTTTCAGCCCCTCTGTTTCTCGCCCTCTGTTTGAGCCCCTCTGTTTCAGCCCCTGTGTTTCAGCCCCTCTGTTTCAGCCCCTATGTTTCTCGCCCTCTGTTTCTCGCCCTCTGTTTCAACCGCTCTGTTTCAGCCCCTCTGTTTCTCGCCCTCTGTTTCATCCCCTCTGTTTCTCGCCCTCTGTTTCAGCCCCTCTGTTTCAGCCCCTCTGTTTCAGCCCCTCTGTTTCAGCCCCTCTGTTACAGCCAGTCTGTTTCTCGCCCACTGTTTCTCGCCGTCTGTTTTTCGCCCTCTCTTTCAGCCCCTCAGTTTCAGCCCCTCTGTTTCAGGCCCTCTGTTTCAGCACGTCTGTATCAGCCCCTCTGTTTCTCGCCCTCTGTTTCTCGCCCTCTGTTTCTCGCCATCTGTTTCTCGTCCTCTGTTTCTAGCCCTCTGTTTCAGCCGCTCTGTTTCTCGCCCCCTGTTTCTCGCCCTCTGTTTCAGCCCCTCTGTTTCGGCCCCTCTGTTTCTGCCCCTCTGTTTCAGCCCCTCTGTTTCAGCCCCTCTGTTTCACCCCCTCTGTTTCAGCACCTCTGTTTCAGCCCCTCTGTTTCTCGCCCTCTGATTCTCGCACTCTGTTTCTCGCCCTCTGTTTCTCGCCATCTGTTTCTCGACCTCTGTTTCTCAACCTGTGTTTCTCAACCTCTGTTTCTCGCCCTGTGTTTCTCGCCCTCTGCTTCAGCCCCTCTGTTTCAGCCCCTCTGTTTCTCGCCCTCTGTTTCTCTCACTCTGTTTCTCGCCCTCTGTTTCTCGCCCTCTGTTTCAGCCCCTCTGTTTCAGCCCCTCTGTTTCAGCCCCTCTGTTTCAGCCCCTCTGTTTCAGCCCCTCTGTTTCTCGCCCTCCGTTTCAGCCCCTCTGTTTTTCGCCCTCTGTTTCAGCCCCTCTGTTTCAGCCCCTCTGTTTCAGCCCCTCTGTTTCAGACCCTCTGTTTCTCGCCCTCTGTTTCTCGCCCTCTGTGTCAGCCCCTCTGTTTCAGCCCCTCTGTTACAGCCAGTCTGTTTCTCGCCCTCTGTTTCTCGCCGTCTGTTTTTCGCCCTCTGTTTCAGCCCCTCTGTTTCAGCCCCTCTGTTTCAGCCGCTCTGTTTCAGCCCTCTGTTTCAGCCTCTCTGTTTCAGCCCCTCTGTTTCAGCCCCTCTGTTTCAGCCAGTCTATTTCTCGCCCTCTGTTTCTCGTCGTCTGTTTCTCGCCCTCTGTTTCAGCCCCTCTGGTTCAGCCCCTCTGTTTCTCGCCCTCTGTTTCAGCCCCTCTGTTTCAGCCCCTCTGTTTCTCGCCCTCTGTTTCAGCCCCTCTGTTCCTCGCCCTCTGTTTCAGCCCCTCTGTTTCAGCCCCTCTGTTTCAGCCCCTCTGTTTCTCGCCCTCTGTTTCTCGCCCTCTGTTTCAGCCCCTCTGTTTCAGCCCCGCTGTTTCTCGCCCTCTGTTTCAGCCCCTCTGTTTCAGCCCCTCTGTTTCAGCCCCTCTGTTTCAGCCCCTCTGTTTCTCGCCCTCTGTTTCTCGACCTCTGTTTCAGCCCCTCTGTTTCAGCCGCTCTGTTTCAGCCCCTCTGTTTCAGCCTCTCTGTTTCAGACCCTCTGTTTAAGCCCCTCTGTTTCTCGACCTCTGTTTCTCGCCTTTGTTTCAGCCCCTCTGTTTGAGCTCCGCTGTTTCTCGCCCTCTGTTTCTCGCCCTCTGTTTCTCGCCCTCTGTTTCAGCCCCTCTGTTTCAGCACCTCTGTTTCAGCCCCTCTGTTTCAGCCCCTCTGTTTCTCGCCCTCTGTTTCAGCCCCTCTGTTTCAGCCCCTCTGTTTCAGCCCCTCTGTTTCAGGCCCTCTGTTTCAGCACGTCTGTTTCAGCCCCTCTGTTTCTCGCCCTCTGTTTCTCGCCCTCTGTTTCTCGCCATCTGTTTCTCGTCCTCTGTTTCTAGCCCTCTGTTTCAGCCGCTCTGTTTCTCGCTCTCTGTTTCTCGCCCTCTGTTTCAGCCCCTCTGTTTCGGCTCCTCTGTTTCAGCCCCTCTGTTCCTCGTCCTCTGTTTCAGCCCCTCTGTTTCAGCCCCTCTGTTTCAGCCCTTCTGTTTCAGCCCCTCTGTTTCAACCCTTCTGTTTCAGCCCCTCTGTTTCTCACACTATGTTTCTCGCCCTCTCTTTCAGCCCCTCTGTTTCATACCCGCTGTTTCTCGCCCTCTGTTTCAGCCCCTCTGTTTCAGCCCTTCTGTTTCAGCCCCTCTGTTTCAGCCCCTCTGTTTCTCGCCCTCTGTTTCTCGCCCACTGTTTCAGCCCCTCTGTTTCAGCCCCGCTGTTTCTCGCCCTCTGTTTCAGCTCCTCTGTTTCAGACCCTCTGATTCAGCCCCTCTGTTTCAGCCTCTCTGTTTCAGCCCCTCTGTTTCTCGCCCTCTGTTTCTCGCGCACTCTTTCAGCCCCTCTGTTTCTCGCCCTCTGTTTCAGCCCCTCTGTTTCAGCCCCTCAGTTTCAGCCGCTCTGTTTCTCGCCCTCTGTTTCAGCCCCTCTGTTTCAGCTCCTCTGTTTCACCCCCTCTGTTTCAGCCCCTCTGTTTCTCGCCCTCTCTTTCTCGCCCACTGTTTCAACCCCTCTGTTTCAGCCCCGCTGTTTCTCGCCCTCTGTTTCAGCTCCTCTGTTTCAGACCCTCTGTTTCAGCCCCTCTGTTTCAGCCTCTCTGTTTCAGCCCCTCTGTTTCTCGCCCTCTGTTTCTCGCCCTCTGTTTGTCGCCCTCTGTTTCTCGCCAACTGTTTCTCGCCCTCCGTTTCAGCCCCACTGTTTCAGCCCCTCTGTTTCAGCCCCTCTGTTTCTCGCCCTCTGTTTCGCGCCCTCTGTTTCTCGCCCTTTATTTCTAGCCCTCTGTTTCTCGCCCTCTGTTTCTCGCCCTCTGTTTCAGCCCCTCTGTTTCTGCCCCTCTGTTTCAGCCCCTCTGTTTCAGCCCCTCTGTTTCTCGCACTCTGTTTCAGCCCCTCTGTTTCTCGCCCTCTGTTTCTCGCCCACTGTTTCAGCCCCTCTGTCTCTCGCCCTCTGTTTCAGCCCCTCTGTTTCAGCCCCTCTGTTTCAGCCCCTCTGTTTCAGCCCCTCTGTTTCTCGCCCTCTGATTCTCGCCCTCTGTTTCTCGCCCTCTGTTTCTCGCTCTCTGTTTCAGCCCCTCTGTTTCATCCCCTCTGTTTCAGCCCCTCTGTTTCAGCCCCTCTGTTTCTCGCCCTCTGTTTCTCGCCCTCTGTTTCAGCCCCTCTGTTTCTCCCGCTCTTTTTCAGCCCCTCTGTTTCAGCCCCTGTGTTTCAGCCCCTCTGATTCAGCCCCTCTGTTTCCGCCCCTCTTTTTCTCGCCCTCTGTTTCAGCCCCTCTGTTTCTCGCTCTCTGTTTCAGCCAATCTGTTTCTCGCCCTCTGTTTCAGCCCCTCTGTTTCTCGCTATCTCTTTCAGCCCCTCTGTTTCTCGCCCTCTGTTTCAGCCCCTCTGTTTCAGCCCCTGTGTTTCAGCCCCTCTGTTTCAGCCCCTATGTTTCTCGCCCTCTGTTTCTCGCCCTCTGTTTCAACCGCTCTGTTTCAGCCCCTCTGTTTCTCGCCCTCTGTTTCATCCCCTCTGTTTCTCGCCCTCTGTTTCAGCCCCTCTGTTTCAGCCCCTCTGTTTCAGCCCCTCTGTTTCAGCCCCTCTGTTACAGCCAGTCTGTTTCTCGCCCTCTGTTTCTCGCCGTCTGTTTTTCGCCCTCTGTTTCAGCCCCTCTGTTTCAGCCCCTCTGTTTCAGGCCCTCTGTTTCAGCACGTCTGTATCAGCCCCTCTGTTTCTCGCCCTCTGTTTCTCGCCCTCTGTTTCTCGCCATCTGTTTCTCGTCCTCTGTTTCTAGCCCTCTGTTTCAGCCGCTCTGTTTCTCGCCCTCTGTTTCTCGCCCTCTGTTTCAGCCCCTCTGTTTCGGCCCCTCTGATTCTGCCCCTCTGTTTCAGCCCCTCTGTTTCAGCCCCTCTGTTTCACCCCCTCTGTGTCAGCACCTCTGTTTCAGCCCCTCTGTTTCTCGCCCTCTGATTCTCGCCCTCTGTTTCTCGCCCTCTGTTTCTCGCCCTCTGTTTCTCGCCCTCTGTTTCGCAACCTGTGTTTCTCAACCTCTGTTTCTCGCCCTGTGTTTCTCCCCCTCTGTTTCAGCCCCTCTGTTTCAGCCTCTCTGTTTCAGCCCCTCTGTTTCTCGCCCTCTGTTTCTCGCGCACTCTTTCAGCCCCTCTGTTTCTCGCCCTCTGTTTCAGCCCCTCTGTTTCAGCCCCTCAGTTTCAGCCGCTCTGTTTCTCGCCCTCTGTTTCAGCCCCTCTGTTTCAGCTCCTCTGTTTCACCCCCTCTGTTTCAGCCCCTCTGTTTCTCGCCCTCTCTTTCTCGCCCACTGTTTCAACCCCTCTGTTTCAGCCCCGCTGTTTCTCGCCCTCTGTTTCAGCTCCTCTGTTTCAGACCCTCTGTTTCAGCCCCTCTGTTTCAGCCTCTCTGTTTCAGCCCCTCTGTTTCTCGCCCTCTGTTTCTCGCCCTCTGTTTGTCGCCCTCTGTTTCTCGCCAACTGTTTCTCGCCCTCCGTTTCAGCCCCACTGTTTCAGCCCCTCTGTTTCAGCCCCTCTGTTTCTCGCCCTCTGTTTCGCGCCCTCTGTTTCTCGCCCTTTATTTCTAGCCCTCTGTTTCTCGCCCTCTGTTTCTCGCCCTCTGTTTCAGCCCCTCTGTTTCTGCCCCTCTGTTTCAGCCCCTCTGTTTCAGCCCCTCTGTTTCTCGCACTCTGTTTCAGCCCCTCTGTTTCTCGCCCTCTGTTTCTCGCCCACTGTTTCAGCCCCTCTGTCTCTCGCCCTCTGTTTCAGCCCCTCTGTTTCAGCCCCTCTGTTTCAGCCCCTCTGTTTCAGCCCCTCTGTTTCAGCCCCTCTGATTCTCGCCCTCTGTTTCTCGCCCTCTGTTTCTCGCTCTCTGTTTCAGCCCCTCTGTTTCATCCCCTCTGTTTCAGCCCCTCTGTTTCAGCCCCTCTGTTTCTCGCCCTCTGTTTCTCGCCCTCTGTTTCAGCCCCTCTGTTTCTCCCGCTCTTTTTCAGCCCCTCTGTTTCAGCCCCTGTGTTTCAGCCCCTCTGATTCAGCCCCTCTGTTTCCGCCCCTCTTTTTCTCGCCCTCTGTTTCAGCCCCTCTGTTTCTCGCTCTCTGTTTCAGCCAATCTGTTTCTCGCCCTCTGTTTCAGCCCCTCTGTTTCTCGCTATCTCTTTCAGCCCCTCTGTTTCTCGCCCTCTGTTTCAGCCCCTCTGTTTCAGCCCCTGTGTTTCAGCCCCTCTGTTTCAGCCCCTATGTTTCTCGCCCTCTGTTTCTCGCCCTCTGTTTCAACCGCTCTGTTTCAGCCCCTCTGTTTCTCGCCCTCTGTTTCATCCCCTCTGTTTCTCGCCCTCTGTTTCAGCCCCTCTGTTTCAGCCCCTCTGTTTCAGCCCCTCTGTTTCAGCCCCTCTGTTACAGCCAGTCTGTTTCTCGCCCTCTGTTTCTCGCCGTCTGTTTTTCGCCCTCTGTTTCAGCCCCTCTGTTTCAGCCCCTCTGTTTCAGGCCCTCTGTTTCAGCACGTCTGTATCAGCCCCTCTGTTTCTCGCCCTCTGTTTCTCGCCCTCTGTTTCTCGCCATCTGTTTCTCGTCCTCTGTTTCTAGCCCTCTGTTTCAGCCGCTCTGTTTCTCGCCCTCTGTTTCTCGCCCTCTGTTTCAGCCCCTCTGTTTCGGCCCCTCTGATTCTGCCCCTCTGTTTCAGCCCCTCTGTTTCAGCCCCTCTGTTTCACCCCCTCTGTTTCAGCACCTCTGTTTCAGCCCCTCTGTTTCTCGCCCTCTGATTCTCGCCCTCTGTTTCTCGCCCTCTGTTTCTCGCCCTCTGTTTCTCGCCCTCTGTTTCTCAACCTGTGTTTCTCAACCTCTGTTTCTCGCCCTGTGTTTCTCCCCCTCTGTTTCAGCCCCTCTGTTTCAGCCCCTCTGTTTCTCGCCCTCTGTTTCTCTCCCTCTGTTTCTCGCCCTCTGTTTCTCGCCCTCTGTTTCAGCCCCTCTGTTTCAGCCCCTCTGTTTCAGCCCCTGTGTTTCAGCCCCTCTGTTTCAGCCCCTCTGTTTCTCGCCCTCCGTTTCAGCCCCTCTGTTTTTCGCCCTCTGTTTCAGCCCCTCTGTTTCAGCCCCTCTGTTTCAGCCCCTCTGTTTCAGACCCTCTGTTTCTCGCCCTCTGTTTCTCGCCCTCTGTGTCAGCCCCTCTGTTTCAGCCCCTCTGTTACAGCCAGTCTGTTTCTCGCCCTCTGTTTCTCGCCGTCTGTTTTTCGCCCTCTGTTTCAGCCCCTCTGTTTCAGCCCCTCTGTTTCAGCCGCTCTGTTTCAGCCCTCTGTTTCAGCCTCTCTGTTTCAGCCCCTCTGTTTCAGCCCCTCTGTTTCAGCCAGTCTATTTCTCGCCCTCTGTTTCTCGTCGTCTGTTTCTCGCCCACTCTTTCAGCCCCTCTGTTTCAGCCCCTCTGTTTCTCGCCCTCTGTTTCAGCCCCTCTGTTTCAGCCCCTCTGTTTCTCGCCCTCTGTTTCAGCCCCTCTGTTCCTCGCCCTCTGTTTCAGCCCCTCTGTTTCAGCCCCTCTGTTTCAGCCCCTCTGTTTCTCGCCCTCTGTTTCTCGCCCTCTGTTTCAGCCCCTCTGTTTCAGCCCCGCTGTTTCTCGCCCTCTGTTTCAGCCCCTCTGTTTCAGCCCCTCTGTTTCAGCCCCTCTGTTTCAGCCCCTCTGTTTCTCGCCCTCTGTTTCTCGCCCTCTGTTTCAGCCCCTCTGTTTCAGCCGCTCTGTTTCAGCCCCTCTGTTTCAGCCTCTCTGTTTCAGACCCTCTGTTTAAGCCCCTCTGTTTCTCGACCTCTGTTTCTCGCCTCTGTTTCAGCCCCTCTGTTTGAGCTCCGCTGTTTCTCGCCCTATGTTTCTCGCCCTCTGTTTCTCGCCCTCTGTTTCAGCCCCTCTGTTTCAGCACCTCTGTTTCAGCCCCTCTGTTTCAGCCCCTCTGTTTCTCGCCCTCTGTTTCAGCCCCTCTGTTTCAGCCCCTCTGTTTCAGCCCCTCTGTTTCAGGCCCTCTGTTTCAGCACGTCTGTTTCAGCCCCTCTGTTTCTCGCCCTCTGATTCTCGCCCTCTGTTTCTCGCCCTCTGTTTCTCGCTCTCTGTTTCAGCCCCTCTGTTTCATCCCCTCTGTTTCAGCCCCTCTGTTTCAGCCCCTCTGTTTCTCGCCCTCTGTTTCTCGCCCTCTGTTTCAGCCCCTCTGTTTCTCCCGCTCTTTTTCAGCCCCTCTGTTTCAGCCCCTGTGTTTCAGCCCCTCTGATTCAGCCCCTCTGTTTCCGCCCCTCTTTTTCTCGCCCTCTGTTTCAGCCCCTCTGTTTCTCGCTCTCTGTTTCAGCCAATCTGTTTCTCGCCCTCTGTTTCAGCCCCTCTGTTTCTCGCTATCTCTTTCAGCCCCTCTGTTTCTCGCCCTCTGTTTGAGCCCCTCTGTTTCAGCCCCTGTGTTTCAGCCCCTCTGTTTCAGCCCCTATGTTTCTCGCCCTCTGTTTCTCGCCCTCTGTTTCAACCGCTCTGTTTCAGCCCCTCTGTTTCTCGCCCTCTGTTTCATCCCCTCTGTTTCTCGCCCTCTGTTTCAGCCCCTCTGTTTCAGCCCCTCTGTTTCAGCCCCTCTGTTTCAGCCCCTCTGTTACAGCCAGTCTGTTTCTCGCCCACTGTTTCTCGCCGTCTGTTTTTCGCCCTCTGTTTCAGCCCCTCTGTTTCAGCCCCTCTGTTTCAGGCCCTCTGTTTCAGCACGTCTGTATCAGCCCCTCTGTTTCTCGCCCTCTGTTTCTCGCCCTCTGTTTCTCGCCATCTGTTTCTCGTCCTCTGTTTCTAGCCCTCTGTTTCAGCCGCTCTGTTTCTCGCCCTCTGTTTCTCGCCCTCTGTTTCAGCCCCTCTGTTTCGGCCCCTCTGTTTCTGCCCCTCTGTTTCAGCCCCTCTGTTTCAGCCCCTCTGTTTCACCCCCTCTGTTTCAGCACCTCTGTTTCAGCCCCTCTGTTTCTCGCCCTCTGATTCTCGCACTCTGTTTCTCGCCCTCTGTTTCTCGCCATCTGTTTCTCGACCTCTGTTTCTCAACCTGTGTTTCTCAACCTCTGTTTCTCGCCCTGTGTTTCTCGCCCTCTGCTTCAGCCCCTCTGTTTCAGCCCCTCTGTTTCTCGCCCTCTGTTTCTCTCCCTCTGTTTCTCGCCCTCTGTTTCTCGCCCTCTGTTTCAGCCCCTCTGTTTCAGCCCCTCTGTTTCAGCCCCTCTGTTTCAGCCCCTCTGTTTCAGCCCCTCTGTTTCTCGCCCTCCGTTTCAGCCCCTCTGTTTTTCGCCCTCTGTTTCAGCCCCTCTGTTTCAGCCCCTCTGTTTCAGCCCCTCTGTTTCAGACCCTCTGTTTCTCGCCCTCTGTTTCTCGCCCTCTGTGTCAGCCCCTCTGTTTCAGCCCCTCTGTTACAGCCAGTCTGTTTCTCGCCCTCTGTTTCTCGCCGTCTGTTTTTCGCCCTCTGTTTCAGCCCCTCTGTTTCAGCCCCTCTGTTTCAGCCGCTCTGTTTCAGCCCTCTGTTTCAGCCTCTCTGTTTCAGCCCCTCTGTTTCAGCCCCTCTGTTTCAGCCAGTCTATTTCTCGCCCTCTGTTTCTCGTCGTCTGTTTCTCGCCCTCTGTTTCAGCCCCTCTGGTTCAGCCCCTCTGTTTCTCGCCCTCTGTTTCAGCCCCTCTGTTTCAGCCCCTCTGTTTCTCGCCCTCTGTTTCAGCCCCTCTGTTCCTCGCCCTCTGTTTCAGCCCCTCTGTTTCAGCCCCTCTGTTTCAGCCCCTCTGTTTCTCGCCCTCTGTTTCTCGCCCTCTGTTTCAGCCCCTCTGTTTCAGCCCCGCTGTTTCTCGCCCTCTGTTTCAGCCCCTCTGTTTCAGCCCCTCTGTTTCAGCCCCTCTGTTTCAGCCCCTCTGTTTCTCGCCCTCTGTTTCTCGACCTCTGTTTCAGCCCCTCTGTTTCAGCCGCTCTGTTTCAGCCCCTCTGTTTCAGCCTCTCTGTTTCAGACCCTCTGTTTAAGCCCCTCTGTTTCTCGACCTCTGTTTCTCGCCTTTGTTTCAGCCCCTCTGTTTGAGCTCCGCTGTTTCTCGCCCTCTGTTTCTCGCCCTCTGTTTCTCGCCCTCTGTTTCAGCCCCTCTGTTTCAGCACCTCTGTTTCAGCCCCTCTGTTTCAGCCCCTCTGTTTCTCGCCCTCTGTTTCAGCCCCTCTGTTTCAGCCCCTCTGTTTCAGCCCCTCTGTTTCAGGCCCTCTGTTTCAGCACGTCTGTTTCAGCCCCTCTGTTTCTCGCCCTCTGTTTCTCGCCCTCTGTTTCTCGCCATCTGTTTCTCGTCCTCTGTTTCTAGCCCTCTGTTTCAGCCGCTCTGTTTCTCGCTCTCTGTTTCTCGCCCTCTGTTTCAGCCCCTCTGTTTCGGCTCCTCTGTTTCAGCCCCTCTGTTCCTCGTCCTCTGTTTCAGCCCCTCTGTTTCAGCCCCTCTGTTTCAGCCCTTCTGTTTCAGCCCCTCTGTTTCAACCCTTCTGTTTCAGCCCCTCTGTTTCTCACACTATGTTTCTCGCCCTCTCTTTCAGCCCCTCTGTTTCATGCCCGCTGTTTCTCGCCCTCTGTTTCAGCCCCTCTGTTTCAGCCCTTCTGTTTCAGCCCCTCTGTTTCAGCCCCTCTGTTTCTCGCCCTCTGTTTCTCGCCCACTGTTTCAGCCCCTCTGTTTCAGCCCCGCTGTTTCTCGCCCTCTGTTTCAGCTCCTCTGTTTCAGACCCTCTGATTCAGCCCCTCTGTTTCAGCCTCTCTGTTTCAGCCCCTCTGTTTCTCGCCCTCTGTTTCTCGCGCACTCTTTCAGCCCCTCTGTTTCTCGCCCTCTGTTTCAGCCCCTCTGTTTCAGCCCCTCAGTTTCAGCCGCTCTGTTTCTCGCCCTCTGTTTCAGCCCCTCTGTTTCAGCTCCTCTGTTTCACCCCCTCTGTTTCAGCCCCTCTGTTTCTCGCCCTCTCTTTCTCGCCCACTGTTTCAACCCCTCTGTTTCAGCCCCGCTGTTTCTCGCCCTCTGTTTCAGCTCCTCTGTTTCAGACCCTCTGTTTCAGCCCCTCTGTTTCAGCCTCTCTGTTTCAGCCCCTCTGTTTCTCGCCCTCTGTTTCTCGCCCTCTGTTTGTCGCCCTCTGTTTCTCGCCAACTGTTTCTCGCCCTCCGTTTCAGCCCCACTGTTTCAGCCCCTCTGTTTCAGCCCCTCTGTTTCTCGCCCTCTGTTTCGCGCCCTCTGTTTCTCGCCCTTTATTTCTAGCCCTCTGTTTCTCGCCCTCTGTTTCTCGCCCTCTGTTTCAGCCCCTCTGTTTCTGCCCCTCTGTTTCAGCCCCTCTGTTTCAGCCCCTCTGTTTCTCGCACTCTGTTTCAGCCCCTCTGTTTCTCGCCCTCTGTTTCTCGCCCACTGTTTCAGCCCCTCTGTCTCTCGCCCTCTGTTTCAGCCCCTCTGTTTCAGCCCCTCTGTTTCAGCCCCTCTGTTTCAGCCCCTCTGTTTCTCGCCCTCTGATTCTCGCCCTCTGTTTCTCGCACTCTGTTTCTCGCTCTCTGTTTCAGCCCCTCTGTTTCATCCCCTCTGTTTCAGCCCCTCTGTTTCAGCCCCTCTGTTTCTCGCCCTCTGTTTCTCGCCCTCTGTTTCAGCCCCTCTGTTTCTCCCGCTCTTTTTCAGCCCCTCTGTTTCAGCCCCTGTGTTTCAGCCCCTCTGATTCAGCCCCTCTGTTTCCGCCCCTCTTTTTCTCGCCCTCTGTTTCAGCCCCTCTGTTTCTCGCTCTCTGTTTCAGCCAATCTGTTTCTCGCCCTCTGTTTCAGCCCCTCTGTTTCTCGCTATCTCTTTCAGCCCCTCTGTTTCTCGCCCTCTGTTTCAGCCCCTCTGTTTCAGCCCCTGTGTTTCAGCCCCTCTGTTTCAGCCCCTATGTTTCTCGCCCTCTGTTTCTCGCCCTCTGTTTCAACCGCTCTGTTTCAGCCCCTCTGTTTCTCGCCCTCTGTTTCATCCCCTCTGTTTCTCGCCCTCTGTTTCAGCCCCTCTGTTTCAGCCCCTCTGTTTCAGCCCCTCTGTTTCAGCCCCTCTGTTACAGCCAGTCTGTTTCTCGCCCTCTGTTTCTCGCCGTCTGTTTTTCGCCCTCTGTTTCAGCCCCTCTGTTTCAGCCCCTCTGTTTCAGGCCCTCTGTTTCAGCACGTCTGTATCAGCCCCTCTGTTTCTCGCCCTCTGTTTCTCGCCCTCTGTTTCTCGCCATCTGTTTCTCGTCCTCTGTTTCTAGCCCTCTGTTTCAGCCGCTCTGTTTCTCGCCCTCTGTTTCTCGCCCTCTGTTTCAGCCCCTCTGTTTCGGCCCCTCTGATTCTGCCCCTCTGTTTCAGCCCCTCTGTTTCAGCCCCTCTGTTTCACCCCCTCTGTTTCAGCACCTCTGTTTCAGCCCCTCTGTTTCTCGCCCTCTGATTCTCGCCCTCTGTTTCTCGCCCTCTGTTTCTCGCCCTCTGTTTCTCGCCCTCTGTTTCGCAACCTGTGTTTCTCAACCTCTGTTTCTCGCCCTGTGTTTCTCCCCCTCTGTTTCAGCCCCTCTGTTTCAGCCTCTCTGTTTCAGCCCCTCTGTTTCTCGCCCTCTGTTTCTCGCGCACTCTTTCAGCCCCTCTGTTTCTCGCCCTCTGTTTCAGCCCCTCTGTTTCAGCCCCTCAGTTTCAGCCGCTCTGTTTCTCGCCCTCTGTTTCAGCCCCTCTGTTTCAGCTCCTCTGTTTCACCCCCTCTGTTTCAGCCCCTCTGTTTCTCGCCCTCTCTTTCTCGCCCACTGTTTCAACCCCTCTGTTTCAGCCCCGCTGTTTCTCGCCCTCTGTTTCAGCTCCTCTGTTTCAGACCCTCTGTTTCAGCCCCTCTGTTTCAGCCTCTCTGTTTCAGCCCCTCTGTTTCTCGCCCTCTGTTTCTCGCCCTCTGTTTGTCGCCCTCTGTTTCTCGCCAACTGTTTCTCGCCCTCCGTTTCAGCCCCACTGTTTCAGCCCCTCTGTTTCAGCCCCTCTGTTTCTCGCCCTCTGTTTCGCGCCCTCTGTTTCTCGCCCTTTATTTCTAGCCCTCTGTTTCTCGCCCTCTGTTTCTCGCCCTCTGTTTCAGCCCCTCTGTTTCTGCCCCTCTGTTTCAGCCCCTCTGTTTCAGCCCCTCTGTTTCTCGCACTCTGTTTCAGCCCCTCTGTTTCTCGCCCTCTGTTTCTCGCCCACTGTTTCAGCCCCTCTGTCTCTCGCCCTCTGTTTCAGCCCCTCTGTTTCAGCCCCTCTGTTTCAGCCCCTCTGTTTCAGCCCCTCTGTTTCTCGCCCTCTGATTCTCGCCCTCTGTTTCTCGCCCTCTGTTTCTCGCTCTCTGTTTCAGCCCCTCTGTTTCATCCCCTCTGTTTCAGCCCCTCTGTTTCAGCCCCTCTGTTTCTCGCCCTCTGTTTCTCGCCCTCTGTTTCAGCCCCTCTGTTTCTCCCGCTCTTTTTCAGCCCCTCTGTTTCAGCCCCTGTGTTTCAGCCCCTCTGATTCAGCCCCTCTGTTTCCGCCCCTCTTTTTCTCGCCCTCTGTTTCAGCCCCTCTGTTTCTCGCTCTCTGTTTCAGCCAATCTGTTTCTCGCCCTCTGTTTCAGCCCCTCTGTTTCTCGCTATCTCTTTCAGCCCCTCTGTTTCTCGCCCTCTGTTTCAGCCCCTCTGTTTCAGCCCCTGTGTTTCAGCCCCTCTGTTTCAGCCCCTATGTTTCTCGCCCTCTGTTTCTCGCCCTCTGTTTCAACCGCTCTGTTTCAGCCCCTCTGTTTCTCGCCCTCTGTTTCATCCCCTCTGTTTCTCGCCCTCTGTTTCAGCCCCTCTGTTTCAGCCCCTCTGTTTCAGCCCCTCTGTTTCAGCCCCTCTGTTACAGCCAGTCTGTTTCTCGCCCTCTGTTTCTCGCCGTCTGTTTTTCGCCCTCTGTTTCAGCCCCTCTGTTTCAGCCCCTCTGTTTCAGGCCCTCTGTTTCAGCACGTCTGTATCAGCCCCTCTGTTTCTCGCCCTCTGTTTCTCGCCCTCTGTTTCTCGCCATCTGTTTCTCGTCCTCTGTTTCTAGCCCTCTGTTTCAGCCGCTCTGTTTCTCGCCCTCTGTTTCTCGCCCTCTGTTTCAGCCCCTCTGTTTCGGCCCCTCTGATTCTGCCCCTCTGTTTCAGCCCCTCTGTTTCAGCCCCTCTGTTTCACCCCCTCTGTTTCAGCACCTCTGTTTCAGCCCCTCTGTTTCTCGCCCTCTGATTCTCGCCCTCTGTTTCTCGCCCTCTGTTTCTCGCCCTCTGTTTCTCGCCCTCTGTTTCTCAACCTGTGTTTCTCAACCTCTGTTTCTCGCCCTGTGTTTCTCCCCCTCTGTTTCAGCCCCTCTGTTTCAGCCCCTCTGTTTCTCGCCCTCTGTTTCTCTCCCTCTGTTTCTCGCCCTCTGTTTCTCGCCCTCTGTTTCAGCCCCTCTGTTTCAGCCCCTCTGTTTCAGCCCCTGTGTTTCAGCCCCTCTGTTTCAGCCCCTCTGTTTCTCGCCCTCCGTTTCAGCCCCTCTGTTTTTCGCCCTCTGTTTCAGCCCCTCTGTTTCAGCCCCTCTGTTTCAGCCCCTCTGTTTCAGACCCTCTGTTTCTCGCCCTCTGTTTCTCGCCCTCTGTGTCAGCCCCTCTGTTTCAGCCCCTCTGTTACAGCCAGTCTGTTTCTCGCCCTCTGTTTCTCGCCGTCTGTTTTTCGCCCTCTGTTTCAGCCCCTCTGTTTCAGCCCCTCTGTTTCAGCCGCTCTGTTTCAGCCCTCTGTTTCAGCCTCTCTGTTTCAGCCCCTCTGTTTCAGCCCCTCTGTTTCAGCCAGTCTATTTCTCGCCCTCTGTTTCTCGTCGTCTGTTTCTCGCCCACTCTTTCAGCCCCTCTGTTTCAGCCCCTCTGTTTCTCGCCCTCTGTTTCAGCCCCTCTGTTTCAGCCCCTCTGTTTCTCGCCCTCTGTTTCAGCCCCTCTGTTCCTCGCCCTCTGTTTCAGCCCCTCTGTTTCAGCCCCTCTGTTTCAGCCCCTCTGTTTCTCGCCCTCTGTTTCTCGCCCTCTGTTTCAGCCCCTCTGTTTCAGCCCCGCTGTTTCTCGCCCTCTGTTTCAGCCCCTCTGTTTCAGCCCCTCTGTTTCAGCCCCTCTGTTTCAGCCCCTCTGTTTCTCGCCCTCTGTTTCTCGCCCTCTGTTTCAGCCCCTCTGTTTCAGCCGCTCTGTTTCAGCCCCTCTGTTTCAGCCTCTCTGTTTCAGACCCTCTGTTTAAGCCCCTCTGTTTCTCGACCTCTGTTTCTCGCCTCTGTTTCAGCCCCTCTGTTTGAGCTCCGCTGTTTCTCGCCCTATGTTTCTCGCCCTCTGTTTCTCGCCCTCTGTTTCAGCCCCTCTGTTTCAGCACCTCTGTTTCAGCCCCTCTGTTTCAGCCCCTCTGTTTCTCGCCCTCTGTTTCAGCCCCTCTGTTTCAGCCCCTCTGTTTCAGCCCCTCTGTTTCAGGCCCTCTGTTTCAGCACGTCTGTTTCAGCCCCTCTGTTTCTCGCCCTCTGTTTCTCGCCCTCTGTTTCTCGCCATCTGTTTCTCGTCCTCTGTTTCTAGCCCTCTGTTTCAGCCGCTCTGTTTCTCGCCCTCTGTTTCTCGCCCTCTGTTTCAGCCCCTCTGTTTCGGCCCCTCTGTTTCTGCCCCTCTGTTTCAGCCCCTCTGTTTCAGCCCCTCTGTTTCACCCCCTCTGTTTCAGCACCTCTGTTTCAGCCCCTCTGTTTCTCGCCCTCTGTTTCTCGCACTCTGTTTCTCGCCCTCTGTTTCTCGGCCTCTGTTTCTCAACCTGTGTTTCTCAACCTCTGTTTCTCGCCCTGTATTTCTCGCCCTCTGTTTCAGCCCCTCTGTTTCAGCCCCTCTGTTTCTCGCCCTCTGTTTCTCTCCCTCTGTTTCTCGCCCTCTGTTTCTCGCCCTCTGTTTCAGCCCCTCTGTTTCAGCCCCTCTGTTTCAGCCCCTCTGTTTCAGCCCCTCTGTTTCTCGCCCACCGTTTCAGCCCCTCTGTTTCTCGCCCTCTGTTTCAGCCCCTCTGTTTCAGCCCCTCTGTTTCAGCCCCTCTGTTTCAGACCCTCTGTTTCTCGCCCTCTGTTTCTCGCCCTCTGTGTCAGACCCTCTGTTTCAGCCCCTCTGTTTCAGCCCCTCTGTTTCTCGCCCTCTGTTTCTCGCCCTCTGTTTCTCGCCCTCTGTTTCTCAACCTGTGTTTCTCAACCTCTGTTTCTCGCCCTGTGTTTCTCCCCCTCTGTTTCAGCCCCTCTGTTTCAGCCCCTCTGTTTCTCGCCCTCTGTTTCTCTCCCTCTGTTTCTCGCCCTCTGTTTCTCGCCCTCTGTTTCAGCCCCTCTGTTTCAGCCCCTCTGTTTCAGCCCCTGTGTTTCAGCCCCTCTGTTTCAGCCCCTCTGTTTCTCGCCCTCCGTTTCAGCCCCTCTGTTTTTCGCCCTCTGTTTCAGCCCCTCTGTTTCAGCCCCTCTGTTTCAGCCCCTCTGTTTCAGACCCTCTGTTTCTCGCCCTCTGTTTCTCGCCCTCTGTGTCAGCCCCTCTGTTTCAGCCCCTCTGTTACAGCCAGTCTGTTTCTCGCCCTCTGTTTCTCGCCGTCTGTTTTTCGCCCTCTGTTTCAGCCCCTCTGTTTCAGCCCCTCTGTTTCAGCCGCTCTGTTTCAGCCCTCTGTTTCAGCCTCTCTGTTTCAGCCCCTCTGTTTCAGCCCCTCTGTTTCAGCCAGTCTATTTCTCGCCCTCTGTTTCTCGTCGTCTGTTTCTCGCCCACTCTTTCAGCCCCTCTGTTTCAGCCCCTCTGTTTCTCGCCCTCTGTTTCAGCCCCTCTGTTTCAGCCCCTCTGTTTCTCGCCCTCTGTTTCAGCCCCTCTGTTCCTCGCCCTCTGTTTCAGCCCCTCTGTTTCAGCCCCTCTGTTTCAGCCCCTCTGTTTCTCGCCCTCTGTTTCTCGCCCTCTGTTTCAGCCCCTCTGTTTCAGCCCCGCTGTTTCTCGCCCTCTGTTTCAGCCCCTCTGTTTCAGCCCCTCTGTTTCAGCCCCTCTGTTTCAGCCCCTCTGTTTCTCGCCCTCTGTTTCTCGCCCTCTGTTTCAGCCCCTCTGTTTCAGCCGCTCTGTTTCAGCCCCTCTGTTTCAGCCTCTCTGTTTCAGACCCTCTGTTTAAGCCCCTCTGTTTCTCGACCTCTGTTTCTCGCCTCTGTTTCAGCCCCTCTGTTTGAGCTCCGCTGTTTCTCGCCCTATGTTTCTCGCCCTCTGTTTCTCGCCCTCTGTTTCAGCCCCTCTGTTTCAGCACCTCTGTTTCAGCCCCTCTGTTTCAGCCCCTCTGTTTCTCGCCCTCTGTTTCAGCCCCTCTGTTTCAGCCCCTCTGTTTCAGCCCCTCTGTTTCAGGCCCTCTGTTTCAGCACGTCTGTTTCAGCCCCTCTGTTTCTCGCCCTCTGTTTCTCGCCCACCGTTTCTCGCCATCTGTTTCTCGTCCTCTGTTTCTAGCCCTCTGTTTCAGCCGCTCTGTTTCTCGCCCTCTGTTTCTCGCCCTCTGTTTCAGCCCCTCTGTTTCGGCCCCTCTGTTTCTGCCCCTCTGTTTCAGCCCCTCTGTTTCAGCCCCTCTGTTTCTCGCTCTATGTTTCAGCCCCTCTGTATCTCGCTCTCTGTTTCAGCCCCTCTGTTTCAGCCCCTCTGTTTCGGCCCCTCTGTTTCTGCCCCTCTGTTTCAGCCCCTCTGTTTCAGCCCCTCTGTTTCAGCCCCTCTGTTTCACCCCCTCTGTTTCAGCACCTCTGTTTCAGCCCCTCTGTTTCTCGCCCTCTGTTTCTCGCACTCTGTTTCTCGCCCTCTGTTTCTCGGCCTCTGTTTCTCAACCTGTGTTTCTCAACCTCTGTTTCTCGCCCTGTATTTCTCGCCCTCTGTTTCAGCCCCTCTGTTTCAGCCCCTCTGTTTCTCGCCCTCTGTTTCTCTCCCTCTGTTTCTCGCCCTCTGTTTCTCGCCCTCTGTTTCAGCCCCTCTGTTTCAGCCCCTCTGTTTCAGCCCCTCTGTTTCAGCCCCTCTGTTTCTCGCCCACCGTTTCAGCCCCTCTGTTTCTCGCCCTCTGTTTCAGCCCCTCTGTTTCAGCCCCTCTGTTTCAGCCCCTCTGTTTCAGACCCTCTGTTTCTCGCCCTCTGTTTCTCGCCCTCTGTGTCAGACCCTCTGTTTCAGCCCCTCTGTTTCAGCCCCTCTGTTTCTCGCCCTCTGTTTCTCGCCCTCTGTTTCTCGCCCTCTGTTTCAGCCCCTCTGTTTCAGCCCCTCAGTTTCAGCCCCTCTGTTTCTCGCCCTCTGTTTCACCCCCTCTGTTTCAGCCCCTCTGTTTCAGCCTCTCTGTTTCAGCCCCTCTGTTTCTCGCCCACTTTTTCAGCCCCTGTGTTTCAGCCACTCTGTTTCAGCCCCTCTGTTTCAGCCCGTCTGTTTCAGCCCCTCTGTTTCAGCCACTCTGTTTCAGCCCCTCTGTTTCACGCCCTCTGTTTCAGCCCCTCTGTTTCAGCCCCTCTGTTTCAGCCCCTCTGTTTCTCGCCCTCTGTTTCATCCTCTCTGTTTCAGCCCCTCTGTTTCAGCCTCTGTGTTTCAGCCCCTCTGTTTCTCGCCCTCTGTTTCAGCCCCTCTGTTTCAGCCACTCTGTTTCAGCCCGTCTGTTTCAGCCCCTCTGTTTCTAGCCCTCTGTATCAGCCCCTCTGTTTCAGCCCCTCTGTTTCTCGCCCTCTGTTTCAGCCCCTCTGTTTCAGCCCCTCTGTTTCACCCCCTCTGTTTCAGCACCTCTGTTTCAGCCCCTCTGTTTCTCGCCCTCTGTTTCTCGCACTCTGTTTCTCGCCCTCTGTTTCTCGGCCTCTGTTTCTCAACCTGTGTTTCTCAACCTCTGTTTCTCGCCCTGTATTTCTCGCCCTCTGTTTCAGCCCCTCTGTTTCAGCCCCTCTGTTTCTCGCCCTCTGTTTCTCTCCCTCTGTTTCTCGCCCTCTGTTTCTCGCCCTCTGTTTCAGCCCCTCTGTTTCAGCCCCTCTGTTTCAGCCCCTCTGTTTCAGCCCCTCTGTTTCTCGCCCACCGTTTCAGCCCCTCTGTTTCTCGCCCTCTGTTTCAGCCCCTCTGTTTCAGCCCCTCTGTTTCAGCCCCTCTGTTTCAGACCCTCTGTTTCTCGCCCTCTGTTTCTCGCCCTCTGTGTCAGACCCTCTGTTTCAGCCCCTCTGTTTCAGCCCCTCTGTTTCTCGCCCTCTGTTTCTCGCCCTCTGTTTCTCGCCCTCTGTTTCAGCCCCTCTGTTTCAGCCCCTCAGTTTCAGCCCCTCTGTTTCTCGCCCTCTGTTTCACCCCCTCTGTTTCAGCCCCTCTGTTTCAGCCTCTCTGTTTCAGCCCCTCTGTTTCTCGCCCACTTTTTCAGCCCCTGTGTTTCAGCCACTCTGTTTCAGCCCCTCTGTTTCAGCCCGTCTGTTTCAGCCCCTCTGTTTCAGCCACTCTGTTTCAGCCCCTCTGTTTCACGCCCTCTGTTTCAGCCCCTCTGTTTCAGCCCCTCTGTTTCAGCCCCTCTGTTTCTCGCCCTCTGTTTCATCCTCTCTGTTTCAGCCCCTCTGTTTCAGCCTCTGTGTTTCAGCCCCTCTGTTTCTCGCCCTCTGTTTCAGCCCCTCTGTTTCAGCCACTCTGTTTCAGCCCGTCTGTTTCAGCCCCTCTGTTTCTAGCCCTCTGTATCAGCCCCTCTGTTTCAGCCCCTCTGTTTCTCGCCCTCTGTTTCTCGCCCTCTGTTTCAGCCCCTCTGTTTCTGCCCCGCTGTTTCAGCCCCTCTGTTTCAGCCCCTCTGTTTCTGCCCCTCTGTTTCTCGCCATCTGTTTCTCGCCCTCTGTTTCTCGCTCTCTGTCTCTCGCCCTCTGTTTCACCCCCTCTGTTTCAGCCCCTCTGTTTCAGCCCCTCTGTTTCTCGCCCTCTGTTTCAGCACGTCTGTATCAGCCCCTCTGTTTCTCGCCCTCTGTTTCTCGCCCTCTGTTTCTCGCCATCTGTTTCTCGTCCTCTGTTTCTAGCCCTCTGTTTCAGCCGCTCTGTTTCTCGCCCTCTGTTTCTCGCCCTCTGTTTCAGCCCCTCTGTTTCGGCCCCTCTGATTCTGCCCCTCTGTTTCAGCCCCTCTGTTTCAGCCCCTCTGTTTCACCCCCTCTGTTTCAGCACCTCTGTTTCAGCCCCTCTGTTTCTCGCCCTCTGATTCTCGCCCTCTGTTTCTCGCCCTCTGTTTCTCGCCCTCTGTTTCTCGCCCTCTGTTTCTCAACCTGTGTTTCTCAACCTCTGTTTCTCGCCCTGTGTTTCTCGCCCTCTGTTTCAGCCACCCTGTTTCAGCCCCTCTGTTTCTCGCCCTCTGTTTCTCTCCCTCTGTTTCTCGCCCTCTGTTTCTCGCCCTCTGTTTCAGCCCCTCTGTTTCAGCCCCTCTGTTTCAGCCCCTCTGTTTCAGCCCCTCTGTTTCAGCCCCTCTGTTTCTCGCCCTCCGTTTCAGCCCCTCTGTTTTTCGCCCTCTGTTTCAGCCCCTCTGTTTCAGCCCCTCTGTTTCAGCCCCTCTGTTTCAGACCCTCTGTTTCTCGCCCTCTGTTTCTCGCCCTCTGTGTCAGCCCCTCTGTTTCAGCCCCTCTGTTACAGCCAGTCTGTTTCTCGCCCTCTGTTTCTCGCCGTCTGTTTTTCGCCCTCTGTTTCAGCCCCTCTGTTTCAGCCCCTCTGTTTCAGCCGCTCTGTTTCAGCCCTCTGTTTCAGCCTCTCTGTTTCAGCCCCTCTGTTTGAGCTCCGCTGTTTCTCGCCCTATGTTTCTCGCCCTCTGTTTCTCGCCCTCTGTTTCAGCCCCTCTGTTTCAGCACCTCTGTTTCAGCCCCTCTGTTTCAGCCCCTCTGTTTCTCGCCCTCTGTTTCAGCCCCTCTGTTTCAGCGCCTCTGTTTCAGCCCCTCTGTTTCAGGCCCTCTGTTTCAGCACGTCTGTTTCAGCCCCTCTGTTTCTCGCCCTCTGTTTCTCGCCCTCTGTTTCTCGCCATCTGTTTCTCGTCCTCTGTTTCTAGCCCTCTGTTTCAGCCGCTCTGTTTCTCGCCCTCTGTTTCTCGCCCTCTGTTTCAGCCCCTCTGTTTCGGCCCCTCTGTTTCTGCCCCTCTCTTTCAGCCCCTCTGTTTCAGCCCCTCTGTTTCACCCCCTCTGTTTCAGCACCTCTGTTTCAGCCCCTCTGTTTCTCGCCCTCTGTTTCTCGCACTCTGTTTCTCGCCCTCTGTTTCTCGGCCTCTGTTTCTCAACCTGTGTTTCTCAACCTCTGTTTCTCGCCCTGTATTTCTCGCCCTCTGTTTCAGCCCCTCTGTTTCAGCCCCTCTGTTTCTCGCCCTCTGTTTCTCTCCCTCTGTTTCTCGCCCTCTGTTTCTCGCCCTCTGTTTCTGCCCCTCTGTTTCAGCCCCTCTGTTTCAGCCCCTCTGTTTCAGCCCCTCTGTTTCTCGCCCACCGTTTCAGCCCCTCTGTTTCTCGCCCTCTGTTTCAGCCCCTCTGTTTCAGCCCCTCTGTTTCAGCCCCTCTGTTTCAGACCCTCTGTTTCTCGCCCTCTGTTTCTCGCCCTCTGTGTCAGACCCTCTGTTTCAGCCCCTCTGTTTCAGCCCCTCTGTTTCTCGCCCTCTGTTTCTCGCCCTCTGTTTCTCGCCCTCTGTTTCTCGCCCTCTGTTTCAGCCCCTCTGTTTCAGCCCCTCAGTTTCAGCCCCTCTGTTTCTCGCCCTCTGTTTCACCCCCTCTGTTTCAGCCCCTCTGTTTCAGCCTCTCTGTTTCAGCCCCTCTGTTTCTCGCCCACTTTTTCAGCCCCTGTGTTTCAGCCACTCTGTTTCAGCCCCTCTGTTTCAGCCACTCTGTTTCAGCCCCTCTGTTTCAGCCACTCTGTTTCAGCCCCTCTGTTTCACGCCCTCTGTTTCAGCCCCTCTTTTTCAGCCCCTCTGTTTCAGCCCCTCTGTTTCTCGCCCTCTGTTTCATCCTCTCTGTTTCAGCCCCTCTGTTTCAGCCTCTGTGTTTCAGCCCCTCTGTTTCTCGCCCTCTGTTTCAGCCCCTCTGTTTCAGCCACTCTGTTTCAGCCCGTCTGTTTCAGCCCGTCTGTTTCAGCCCCTCTGTTTCAGCCCCTCTGTTTCAGCCCCTCAGTTTCAGCCCCTCTGTTTCTAGCCCTCTGTATCAGCCCCTCTGTTTCTCGCCCTCTGTTTCAGCCCCTCTGTTTCAGCCCTTCTGTTTCACCCCCTCTGTTTCAGCCCCTCTGTTTCTCGCCCTCTGTTTCTCGCCCTCTGTTTCAGCCCCTCTGTTTCTGCCCCGCTGTTTCAGCCCCTCTGTTTCAGCCCCTCTGTTTCTGCCCCTCTGTTTCTCGCCATCTGTTTCTCGCCCTCTGTTTCTCGCTCTCTGTCTCTCGCCCTCTGTTTCACCCCCTCTGTTTCAGCCCCTCTGTTTCAGCCCCTCTGTTTCTCGCCCTCTGTTTCAGCACGTCTGTATCAGCCCCTCTGTTTCTCGCCCTCTGTTTCTCGCCCTCTGTTTCTCGCCATCTGTTTCTCGTCCTCTGTTTCTAGCCCTCTGTTTCAGCCGCTCTGTTTCTCGCCCTCTGTTTCTCGCCCTCTGTTTCAGCCCCTCTGTTTCGGCCCCTCTGATTCTGCCCCTCTGTTTCAGCCCCTCTGTTTCAGCCCCTCTGTTTCACCCCCTCTGTTTCAGCACCTCTGTTTCAGCCCCTCTGTTTCTCGCCCTCTGATTCTCGCCCTCTGTTTCTCGCCCTCTGTTTCTCGCCCTCTGTTTCTCGCCCTCTGTTTCTCAACCTGTGTTTCTCAACCTCTGTTTCTCGCCCTGTGTTTCTCCCCCTCTGTTTCAGCCCCTCTGTTTCAGCCCCTCTGTTTCTCGCCCTCTGTTTCTCTCCCTCTGTTTCTCGCCCTCTGTTTCTCGCCCTCTGTTTCAGCCCCTCTGTTTCAGCCCCTCTGTTTCAGCCCCTCTGTTTCAGCCCCTCTGTTTCAGCCCCTCTGTTTCTCGCCCTCCGTTTCAGCCCCTCTGTTTTTCGCCCTCTGTTTCAGCCCCTCTGTTTCAGCCCCTCTGTTTCAGCCCCTCTGTTTCAGACCCTCTGTTTCTCGCCCTCTGTTTCGCGCCCTCTGTGTCAGCCCCTCTGTTTCAGCCCCTCTGTTACAGCCAGTCTGTTTCTCGCCCTCTGTTTCTCGCCGTCTGTTTTTCGCCCTCTGTTTCAGCTCCTCTGTTTCAGCCCCTCTGTTTCAGCCGCTCTGTTTCAGCCCTCTGTTTCAGCCTCTCTGTTTCAGCCCCTCTGTTTCAGCCCCTCTGTTTCAGCCAGTCTATTTCTCGCCCTCTGTTTCTCGTCGTCTGTTTCTCGCCCTCTGTTTCAGCCCCTCTGTTTCAGCCCCTCTGTTTCTCGCCCTCTGTTTCAGCCCCTCTGTTTCAGCCCCTCTGTTTCTCGCCCTCTGTTTCAGCCCCTCTGTTCCTCGCCCTCTGTTTCAGCCCCTCTGTTTCAGCCCCTCTGTTTCAGCCCCTCTGTTTCTCGCCCTCTGTTTCTCGCCCTCTGTTTCAGCCCCTCTGTTTCAGGCCCTCTGTTTCAGCACGTCTGTTTCAGCCCCTCTGTTTCTCGCCCTCTGTTTCTCGCCCTCTGTTCCTCGCCCTCTGTTTCAGCCCCTCTGTTTCAGCCCCTCTGTTTCAGCCCCTCTGTTTCTCGCCCTCTGTTTCTCGCCCTCTGTTTCAGCCCCTCTGTTTCAGGCCCTCTGTTTCAGCACGTCTGTTTCAGCCCCTCTGTTTCTCGCCCTCTGTTTCTCGCCCTCTGTTTCTCGCCATCTGTTTCTCGTCCTCTGTTTCTAGCCCTCTGTTTCAGCCGCTCTGTTTCTCGCCCTCTGTTTCTCGCCCTCTGTTTCAGCCCCTCTGTTTCGGCCCCTCTGTTTCTGCCCCTCTGTTTCAGCCCCTCTGTTTCAGCCCCTCTGTTTCACCCCCTCTGTTTCAGCACCTCTGTTTCAGCCCCTCTGTTTCTCGCCCTCTGTTTCTCGCACTCTGTTTCTCGCCCTCTGTTTCTCGGCCTCTGTTTCTCAACCTGTGTTTCTCAACCTCTGTTTCTCGCCCTGTGTTTCTCGCCCTCTGTTTCAGCCCCTCTGTTTCAGCCCCTCTGTTTCTCGCCCTCTGTTTCTCTCCCTCTGTTTCTCGCCCTCTGTTTCTCGCCCTCTGTTTCAGCCCCTCTGTTTCAGCCCCTCTGTTTCAGCCCCTCTGTTTCAGCCCCTCTGTTTCTCGCCCACCGTTTCAGCCCCTCTGTTTCTCGCCCTCTGTTTCAGCCCCTCTGTTTCAGCCCCTCTGTTTCAGCCCCTCTGTTTCAGACCCTCTGTTTCTCGCCCTCTGTTTCTCGCCCTCTGTGTCAGACCCTCTGTTTCAGCCCCTCTGTTTCAGCCCGTCTGTTTCTCGCCCTCTGTTTCTCGCCCTCTGTTTCTCGCCCTCTGTTTCTCGCCCTCTGTTTCAGCCCCTCTGTTTCAGCCCCTCAGTTTCAGCCCCTCTGTTTCTCGCCCTCTGTTTCACCCCCTCTGTTTCAGCCCCTCTGTTTCAGCCTCTCTGTTTCAGCCCCTCTGTTTCTCGCCCACTGTTTCAGCCCCTGTGTTTCAGCCACTCTGTTTCAGCCCCTCTGTTTCAGCCCGTCTGTTTCAGCCCCTCTGTTTCAGCCACTCTGTTTCAGCCCCTCTGTTTCACGCCCTATGTTTCAGCCCCTCTGTTTCAGCCCCTCTGTTTCAGCCCCTCTGTTTCTCGCCCTCTGTTTCATCCTCTCTGTTTCAGCCCCTCTGTTTCAGCCTCTGTGTTTCAGCCCCTCTGTTTCTCGCCCTCTGTTTCAGCCCCTCTGTTTCAGCCACTCTGTTTCAGCCCGTCTGTTTCAGCCCGTCTGTTTCAGCCCCTCTGTTTCAGCCCCTCTGTTTCAGCCCCTCAGTTTCAGCCCCTCTGTTTCTAGCCCTCTGTATCAGCCCCTCTGTTTCTCGCCCTCTGTTTCAGCCCCTCTGTTTCAGCCCTTCTGTTTCAGCCCCTCTGTTTCAGCCCCTCTGTTTCTCGCCCTCTGTTTCTCGCCCTCTGTTTCAGCCCCTCTGTTTCTGCCCCGCTGTTTCAGCCCCTCTGTTTCAGCCCCTCTGTTTCTGCCCCTCTGTTTCTCGCCATCTGTTTCTCGCCCTCTGTTTCTCGCTCTCTGTTTCTCGCCCTCTGTTTCACCCCCTCTGTTTCAGCCCCTCTGTTTCAGCCCCTCTGTTTCTCGCCCTCTGTTTCTCGCCCTCTGTTTCTCGCCCTCTGTTTCTAGCTCTCTGTTTCTCGCCCTCTGTTTCTCGCCCTCTGTTTCAGCCCCTCTGTTTCACCCCCTCTGTTTTAGCCCCTCTGCTTCAGCCCCTCTGTTTCTCGCCCTCTGTTTCTGCCCCTCTGTTTCTCGCCCTCTGTTTCTCGCCCACTCTTTCAGCCCCTCTGTTTCTCGCCCTCTGTTTCAGCCCCTCTGTTTTAGCCCCTCAGTTTCAGCCGCTCTGTTTCTAGCCCTCTGTTTCAGCCCCTCTGTTTCAGCCCCTCTGTTTCAGCCCCTCTGTTTCAGCCCCTCTGTTTCTCGCCCTCTGTTTCTCGCCCACTGTTTCAGCCCCTCTGTTTCAGCCCCGCTGTTTCTCGCCCTCTGTTTCAGCTCCTCTGTTTCAGACCCTCTGTTTCAGCCCCTCTGTTTCAGCCTCTCTGTTTCAGCCCCTCTGTTTCTCGCCCTCTGTTTCTCCCCCACTCTTTCAGCCCCTCTGTTTCTCGCCCTCTGTTTCAGCCCCTCTGTTTCAGCCCCTCAGTTTCAGCCGCTCTGTTTCTCGCCCTCTGTTTCAGCCCCTCTGTTTCTCGACCTCTGTTTCTCGCCTCTGTTTCAGCCCCTCTGTTTGAGCTCCGCTGTTTCAGCCCCTCTGTTTCTCGCCCTCTGTTTCTCGCCCTCTGTTTCTCGCCCTCTGTTTCTCGCCCTCTGTTTCAGCCCCTCTGTTTCAGCCCCTCAGTTTCAGCCCCTCTGTTTCTCGCCCTCTGTTTCACCCCCTCTGTTTCAGCCCCTCTGTTTCAGCCTCTCTGTTTCAGCCCCTCTGTTTCTCGCCCACTGTTTCAGCCCCTGTGTTTCAGCCACTCTGTTTCAGCCCCTCTGTTTCAGCCCGTCTGTTTCAGCCCCTCTGTTTCAGCCACTCTGTTTCAGCCCCTCTGTTTCACGCCCTATGTTTCAGGCCCTCTGTTTCAGCCCCTCTGTTTCAGCCCCTCTGTTTCTCGCCCTCTGTTTCATCCTCTCTGTTTCAGCCCCTCTGTTTCAGCCTCTGTGTTTCAGCCCCTCTGTTTCTCGCCCTCTGTTTCAGCCCCTCTGTTTCAGCCACTCTGTTTCAGCCCGTCTGTTTCAGCCCGTCTGTTTCAGCCCCTCTGTTTCAGCCCCTCTGTTTCAGCCCCTCAGTTTCAGCCCCTCTGTTTCTAGCCCTCTGTATCAGCCCCTCTGTTTCTCGCCCTCTGTTTCAGCCCCTCTGTTTCAGCCCTTCTGTTTCAGCCCCTCTGTTTCAGCCCCTCTGTTTCTCGCCCTCTGTTTCTCGCCCTCTGTTTCAGCCCCTCTGTTTCTGCCCCGCTGTTTCAGCCCCTCTGTTTCAGCCCCTCTGTTTCTGCCCCTCTGTTTCTCGCCATCTGTTTCTCGCCCTCTGTTTCTCGCTCTCTGTTTCTCGCCCTCTGTTTCACCCCCTCTGTTTCAGCCCCTCTGTTTCAGCCCCTCTGTTTCTCGCCCTCTGTTTCTCGCCCTCTGTTTCTCGCCCTCTGTTTCTAGCTCTCTGTTTCTCGCCCTCTGTTTCTCGCCCTCTGTTTCAGCCCCTCTGTTTCACCCCCTCTGTTTTAGCCCCTCTGCTTCAGCCCCTCTGTTTCTCGCCCTCTGTTTCTGCCCCTCTGTTTCTCGCCCTCTGTTTCTCGCCCACTCTTTCAGCCCCTCTGTTTCTCGCCCTCTGTTTCAGCCCCTCTGTTTCAGCCCCTCAGTTTCAGCCGCTCTGTTTCTAGCCCTCTGTTTCAGCCCCTCTGTTTCAGCCCCTCTGTTTCAGCCCCTCTGTTTCAGCCCCTCTGTTTCGGCCCCTCTGTTTCTGCCCCGCTGTTTCTCGCCCTCTGTTTCAGCTCCTCTGTTTCAGACCCTCTGTTTCAGCCCCTCTGTTTCAGCCTCTCTGTTTCAGCCCCTCTGTTTCTCGCCCTCTGTTTCTCGCCCACTCTTTCAGCCCCTCTGTTTCTCGCCCTCTGTTTCAGCCCCTCTGTTTCAGCCCCTCAGTTTCAGCCGCTCTGTTTCTCGCCCTCTGTTTCAGCCCCTCTGTTTCTCGACCTCTGTTTCTCGCCTCTGTTTCAGCCCCTCTGTTTGAGCTCCGCTGTTTCTCGCCCTCTGTTTCTCGCCCTCTGTTTCTCGCCCTCTGTTTCAGCCCCTATGTTTCAGCACCTCTGTTTCAGCCCCTCTGTTTCAGCCCCTCTGTTTCTCGCCCTCTGTTTCAGCCCCTCTGTTTCAGCCCCTCTGTTTCAGCCCCTCTGTTTCAGGCCCTCTGTTTCAGCACGTCTGTTTCAGCCCCTCTGTTTCTCGCCCTCTGTTTCTCGCCCTCTGTTTCTCGCCATCTGTTTCTCGTCCTCTGTTTCTAGCCCTCTGTTTCAGCCGCTCTGTTTCTCGCCCTCTGTTTCTCGCCCTCTGTTTCAGCCCCTCTGTTTCGGCCCCTCTGTTTCTGCCCCTCTGTTTCAGCCCCTCTGTTTCAGCCCCTCTGTTTCACACCCTCTGTTTCAGCACCTCTGTTTCAGCCCCTCTGTTTCTCGCCCTCTGTTTCTCGCACTCTGTTTCTCGCCCTCTGTTTCTCGGCCTCTGCTTCTCAACCTGTGTTTCTCAACCTCTGTTTCTCGCCCTGTGTTTCTCGCCCTCTGTTTCAGCCCCTCTGTTTCAGCCCCTCTGTTTCTCGCCCTCTGTTTCTCTCCCTCTGTTTCTCGCCCTCTGTTTCTCGCCCTCTGTTTCAGCCCCTCTGTTTCAGCCCCTCTGTTTCAGCCCCTCTGTTTCAGCCCCTCTGTTTCTCGCCCACCGTTTCAGCCCCTCTGTTTCTCGCCCTCTGTTTCAGCCCCTCTGATTCAGCCCCTCTGTTTCAGCCCCTCTGTTTCAGACCCTCTGTTTCTCGCCCTCTGTTTCTCGCCCTCTGTGTCAGACCCTCTGTTTCAGCCCCTCTATTTCAGCCCCTCTGTTTCTCGCCCTCTGTTTCTCGCCCTCTGTTTCTCGCCCTCTGTTTCTCGCCCTCTGTTTCAGCCCCTCTGTTTCAGCCCCTCTGTTTCAGCCCCTCTGTTTCTCGCCCTCTGTTTCACCCCCTCTGTTTCAGCCCCTCTGTTTCAGCCTCTCTGTTTCAGCCCCTCTGTTTCTCGCCCACTGTTTCAGCCCCTGTGTTTCAGCCACTCTGTTTCAGCCCCTCTGTTTCAGCCCGTCTGTTTCAGCCCCTCTGTTTCAGCCACTCTGTTTCAGCCCCTCTGTTTCACGCCCTCTGTTTCAGCCCCTCTGTTTCAGCCCCTCTGTTTCAGCTCCTCTGTTTCTCGCCCTCTGTTTCATCCTCTCTGTTTCAGCCCCTCTGTTTCAGCCTCTGTGTTTCAGCCCCTCTGTTTCTCGCCCTCTGTTTCAGCCCCTCTGTTTCAGCCACTCTGTTTCAGCCCGTCTGTTTCAGCCCGTCTGTTTCAGCCCCTCTGTTTCAGCCGCTCTGTTTCAGCCCCTCTGTTTCACCCCCTCTGTTTTAGCCCGTCTGCTTCAGCCCCTCTGTTTCTCGCCCTCTGTTTCTGCCCCTCTGTTTCTCGCCCTCTGTTTCTCGCCCACTCTTTCAGCCCCTCTGTTTCTCGCCCTCTGTTTCAGCCCCTCTGTTTCAGCCCCTCAGTTTCAGCCGCTCTGTTTCTAGCCCTCTGTTTCAGCCCCTCTGTTTCAGCCCCTCTGTTTCAGCCCCTCTGTTTCAGCCCCTCTGTTTCTCGCCCTCTGTTTCTCGCCCACTGTTTCAGCCCCTCTGTTTCAGCCCCGCTGTTTCTCGCCCTCTGTTTCAGCTCCTCTGTTTCAGACCCTCTGTTTCAGCCCCTCTGTTTCAGCCTCCCTGTTTCAGCCCCTCTGTTTCTCGCCCTCTGTTTCTCGCCCACTCTTTCAGCCCCTCTGTTTCTCGCCCTCTGTTTCAGCCCCTCTGTTTCAGCCCCTCAGTTTCAGCCGCTCTGTTTCTCGCCCTCTGTTTCAGCCCCTCTGTTTCTCGACCTCTGTTTCTCGCCTCTGTTTCAGCCCCTCTGTTTGAGCTCCGCTGTTTCAGCCCCTCTGTTTCTCGCCCTCTGTTTCTCGCCCTCTGTTTCTCGCCCTCTGTTTCTCGCCCTCTGTTTCAGCCCCTCTGTTTCAGCCCCTCAGTTTCAGCCCCTCTGTTTCTCGCCCTCTGTTTCACCCCCTCTGTTTCAGCCCCTCTGTTTCAGCCTCTCTGTTTCAGCCCCTCTGTTTCTCGCCCACTGTTTCAGCCCCTGTGTTTCAGCCACTCTGTTTCAGCCCCTCTGTTTCAGCCCGTCTGTTTCAGCCCCTCTGTTTCAGCCACTCTGTTTCAGCCCCTCTGTTTCACGCCCTATGTTTCAGCCCCTCTGTTTCAGCCCCTCTGTTTCAGCCCCTCTGTTTCTCGCCCTCTGTTTCATCCTCTCTGTTTCAGCCCCTCTGTTTCAGCCTCTGTGTTTCAGCCCCTCTGTTTCTCGCCCTCTGTTTCAGCCCCTCTGTTTCAGCCACTCTGTTTCAGCCCGTCTGTTTCAGCCCGTCTGTTTCAGCCCCTCTGTTTCAGCCCCTCTGTTTCAGCCCCTCAGTTTCAGCCCCTCTGTTTCTAGCCCTCTGTATCAGCCCCTCTGTTTCTCGCCCTCTGTTTCAGCCCCTCTGTTTCAGCCCTTCTGTTTCAGCCCCTCTGTTTCAGCCCCTCTGTTTCTCGCCCTCTGTTTCTCGCCCTCTGTTTCAGCCCCTCTGTTTCTGCCCCGCTGTTTCAGCCCCTCTGTTTCAGCCCCTCTGTTTCTGCCCCTCTGTTTCTCGCCATCTGTTTCTCGCCCTCTGTTTCTCGCTCTCTGTTTCTCGCCCTCTGTTTCACCCCCTCTGTTTCAGCCCCTCTGTTTCAGCCCCTCTGTTTCTCGCCCTCTGTTTCTCGCCCTCTGTTTCTCGCCCTCTGTTTCTAGCTCTCTGTTTCTCGCCCTCTGTTTCTCGCCCTCTGTTTCAGCCCCTCTGTTTCACCCCCTCTGTTTTAGCCCCTCTGCTTCAGCCCCTCTGTTTCTCGCCCTCTGTTTCTGCCCCTCTGTTTCTCGCCCTCTGTTTCTCGCCCACTCTTTCAGCCCCTCTGTTTCTCGCCCTCTGTTTCAGCCCCTCTGTTTCAGCCCCGCAGTTTCAGCCGCTCTGTTTCTAGCCCTCTGTTTCAGCCCCTCTGTTTCAGCCCCTCTGTTTCAGCCCCTCTGTTTCAGCCCCTCTGTTTCTCGCCCTCTGTTTCTCGCCCACTGTTTCAGCCCCTCTGTTTCAGCCCCGCTGTTTCTCGCCCTCTGTTTCAGCTCCTCTGTTTCAGACCCTCTGTTTCAGCCCCTCTGTTTCAGCCTCTCTGTTTCAGCCCCTCTGTTTCTCGCCCTCTGTTTCTCGCCCACTCTTTCAGCCCCTCTGTTTCTCGCCCTCTGTTTCAGCCCCTCTGTTTCAGCCCCTCAGTTTCAGCCGCTCTGTTTCTCGCCCTCTGTTTCAGCCCCTCTGTTTCTCGACCTCTGTTTCTCGCCTCTGTTTCAGCCCCTCCGTTTGAGCTCCGCTGTTTCTCGCCCTCTGTTTCTCGCCCTCTGTTTCTCGCCCTCTGTTTCAGCCCCTCTGTTTCAGCACCTCTGTTTCAGCCCCTCTGTTTCAGCCCCTCTGTTTCTCGCCCTCTGTTTCAGCCCCTCTGTTTCAGCCCCTCTGTTTCAGCCCCTCTGTTTCAGGCCCTCTGTTTCAGCACGTCTGTTTCAGCCCCTCTGTTTCTCGCCCTCTGTTTCTCGCCCTCTGTTTCTCGCCATCTGTTTCTCGTCCTCTGTTTCTAGCCCTCTGTTTCAGCCGCTCTGTTTCTCGCCCTCTGTTTCTCGCCCTCTGTTTCAGCCCCTCTGTTTCGGCCCCTCTGTTTCTGCCCCTCTGTTTCAGCCCCTCTGTTTCAGCCCCTCTGTTTCACACCCTCTGTTTCAGCACCTCTGTTTCAGCCCCTCTGTTTCTCGCCCTCTGTTTCTCGCACTCTGTTTCTCGCCCTCTGTTTCTCGGCCTCTGCTT
This sequence comes from Stegostoma tigrinum, assembly GCF_030684315.1. Taxonomy (NCBI): domain Eukaryota; kingdom Metazoa; phylum Chordata; class Chondrichthyes; order Orectolobiformes; family Stegostomatidae; genus Stegostoma; species Stegostoma tigrinum. The sequence goes on along the minus strand of NW_026728494.1, from coordinate 411,504 downwards.
CTCAACCTGTGTTTCTCAACCTCTGTTTCTCGCCCTGTGTTTCTCGCCCTCTGTTTCAGCCCCTCTGTTTCAGCCCCTCTGTTTCTCGCCCTCTGTTTCTCTCCCTCTGTTTCTCGCCCTCTGTTTCTCGCCCTCTGTTTCAGCCCCTCTGTTTCAGCCCCTCTGTTTCAGCCCCTCTGTTTCAGCCCCTCTGTTTCTCGCCCACCGTTTCAGCCCCTCTGTTTCTCGCCCTCTGTTTCAGCCCCTCTGTTTCAGCCCCTCTGTTTCAGCCCCTCTGTTTCAGACCCTCTGTTTCTCGCCCTCTGTTTCTCGCCCTCTGTGTCAGACCCTCTGTTTCAGCCCCTCTGTTTCAGCCCCTCTGTTTCTCGCCCTCTGTTTCTCGCCCTCTGTTTCTCGCCCTCTGTTTCTCGCCCTCTGTTTCAGCCCCTCTGTTTCAGCCCCTCTGTTTCAGCCCCTCTGTTTCTCGCCCTCTGTTTCACCCCCTCTGTTTCAGCCCCTCTGTTTCAGCCTCTCTGTTTCAGCCCCTCTGTTTCTCGCCCACTGTTTCAGCCCCTGTGTTTCAGCCACTCTGTTTCAGCCCCTCTGTTTCAGCCCGTCTGTTTCAGCCCCTCTGTTTCAGCCACTCTGTTTCAGCCCCTCTGTTTCACGCCCTCTGTTTCAGCCCCTCTGTTTCAGCCCCTCTGTTTCAGCTCCTCTGTTTCTCGCCCTCTGTTTCATCCTCTCTGTTTCAGCCCCTCTGTTTCAGCCTCTGTGTTTCAGCCCCTCTGTTTCTCGCCCTCTGTTTCAGCCCCTCTGTTTCAGCCACTCTGTTTCAGCCCGTCTGTTTCAGCCCGTCTGTTTCAGCCCCTCTGTTTCAGCCGCTCTGTTTCAGCCCCTCAGTTTCAGCCCCTCTGTTTCTAGCCCTCTGTATCAGCCCCTCTGTTTCTCGCCCTCTGTTTCAGCCCCTCTGTTTCAGCCCTTCTGTTTCAGCCCCTCTGTTTCAGCCCCTCTGTTTCTCGCCCTCTGTTTCTCGCCCTCTGTTTCAGCCCCTCTGTTTCTGCCCCGCTGTTTCAGCCCCTCTGTTTCAGCCCCTCTGTTTCTGCCCCTCTGTTTCTCGCCATCTGTTTCTCGCCCTCTGTTTCTCGCTCTCTGTTTCTCGCCCTCTGTTTCACCCCCTCTGTTTCAGCCCCTCTGTTTCAGCCCCTCTGTTTCTCGCCCTCTGTTTCTCGCCCTCTGTTTCTCGCCCTCTGTTTCTAGCTCTCTGTTTCTCGCCCTCTGTTTCTCGCCCTCTGTTTCAGCCCCTCTGTTTCAGCCCCTCTGTTTTAGCCCCTCTGCTTCAGCCCCTCTGTTTCTCGCCCTCTGTTTCTGCCCCTCTGTTTCTCGCCCTCTGTTTCTCGCCCACTCTTTCAGCCCCTCTGTTTCTCGACCTCTGTTTCAGACCCTCTGTTTCAGCCCCTCAGTTTCAGCCGCTCTGTTTCTCGCCCTCTGTTTCAGCCCCTCTGTTTCAGCCCCTCTGTTTCAGCCCCTCTGTTTCAGCCCCTCTGTTTCTCGCCCTCTGTTTCTCGCCCACTGTTTCAGCCCCTCTGTTTCAGCCCCGCTGTTTCTCGCCCTCTGTTTCAGCTCCTCTGTTTCAGACCCTCTGTTTCAGCCCCTCTGTTTCAGCCTCTCTGTTTCAGCCCCTCTGTTTCTCGCCCTCTGTTTCTCGCCCACTCTTTCAGCCCCTCTGTTTCTCGCCCTCTGTTTCAGCCCCTCTGTTTCAGCCCCTCAGTTTCAGCCGCTCTGTTTCTCGCCCTCTGTTTCAGCCCCTCTGTTTCAGCTCCTCTGTTTCAGCCCCTTTGTTTCAGCCCCTCTGTTTCTCGCCCTCTCTTTCTCGCCCACTGTTTCAACCCCTCTGTTTCAGCCCCGCTGTTTCTCACCCTCTGTTTCAGCTCCTCTGTTTCAGACCCTCTGTTTCAGCCCCTCTGTTTCAGCCTCTCTGTTTCAGCCCCTCTGTTTCTCGCCCTCTGTTTCTCGCCCTCTGTTTGTCGCCCTCTGTTTCTCGCCAACTGTTTCTCGCCCTCCGTTTCAGCCCCACTGTTTCAGCCCCTCTGTTTCAGCCCCTCTGTTTCTCGCCCTCTGTTTCGCGCCCTCTGTTTCTCGCCCTTTATTTCTAGCCCTCTGTTTCTCGCCCTCTGTTTCTCGCCCTCTGTTTCAGCCCCTCTGTTTCTGCCCCTCTGTTTCAGCCCCTCTGTTTCAGCCCCTCTGTTTCTCGCACTCTGTTTCAGCCCCTCTGTTTCTCGCCCTCTGTTTCTCGCCCACTGTTTCAGCCCCTCTGTCTCTCGCCCTCTGTTTCAGCCCCTCTGTTTCAGCCCCTATGTTTCAGCCCCTCTGTTTCAGCCCCTCTGTTTCTCGCCCTCTGATTCTCGCCCTCTGTTTCTCGCCCTCTGTTTCTCGCTCTCTGTTTCAGCCCCTCTGTTTCATCCCCTCTGTTTCAGCCCCTCTGTTTCAGCCCCTCTGTTTCTCGCCCTCTGTTTCTCGCCCTCTGTTTCAGCCCCTCTGTTTCTCCCGCTCTTTTTCAGCCCCTCTGTTTCAGCCCCTGTGTTTCAGCCCCTCTGATTCAGCCCCTCTGTTTCCGCCCCTCTTTTTCTCGCCCTCTGTTTCAGCCCCTCTGTTTCTCGCTCTCTGTTTCAGCCAATCTGTTTCTCGCCCTCTGTTTCAGCCCCTCTGTTTCTCGCTATCTCTTTCAGCCCCTCTGTTTCTCGCCCTCTGTTTGAGCCCCTTTGTTTCAGCCCCTGTGTTTCAGCCCCTCTGTTTCAGCCCCTATGTTTCTCGCCCTCTGTTTCTCGCCCTCTGTTTCAACCGCTCTGTTTCAGCCCCTCTGTTTCTCGCCCTCTGTTTCATCCCCTCTGTTTCTCGCCCTCTGTTTCAGCCCCTCTGTTTCAGCCCCTCTGTTTCAGCACCTCTGTTTCAGCCCCTCTGTTACAGCCAGTCTGTTTCTCGCCCTCTGTTTCTCGCCGTCTGTTTTTCGCCCTCTGTTTCAGCCCCTCTGTTTCAGCCCCTCTGTTTCAGGCCCTCTGTTTCAGCACGTCTGTATCAGCCCCTCTGTTTCTCGCCCTCTGTTTCTCGCCCTCTGTTTCTCGCCATCTGTTTCTCGTCCTCTGTTTCTAGCCCTCTGTTTCAGCCGCTCTGTTTCTCGCCCTCTGTTTCTCGCCCTCTGTTTCAGCCCCTCTGTTTCGGCCCCTCTGTTTCTGCCCCTCTGTTTCAGCCCCTCTGTTTCTGCCCCTCTGTTTCACCCCCTCTGTTTCAGCACCGCTGTTTCAGCCCCTCTGTTTCTCGCCCTCTGATTCTCGCACTCTGTTTCTCGCCCTCTGTTTCTCGCCCTCTGTTTCTCAACCTGTGTTTCTCAACCTCTGTTTCTCGCCCTGTGTTTCTCGCCCTCTGCTTAATCCCCTCTGTTTCAGCCCCTCTGTTTCTCGCCCTCTGTTTCTCTCCCTCTGTTTCTCGCCCTCTGTTTCTCGCCCTCTGTTTCAGCCCCTCTGTTTCAGCCCCTCTGTTTCAGCCCCTCTGTTTCAGCCCCTCTGTTTCTCGCCCTCCGTTTCAGCCCCTCTGTTTTTCGCCCTCTGTTTCAGCCCCTCTGTTTCAGCCCCTCTGTTTCAGCCTCTCTGTTTCAGACCCTCTGTTTCTCGCCCTCTGTTTCTCGCCCTCTGTGTCAGCCCCTCTGTTTCAGCCCCTCTGTTACAGCCAGTCTGTTTCTCGCCCTCTGTTTCTCGCCGTCTGTTTTTCGCCCTCTGTTTCAGCCCCTCTGTTTCACCCCCTCTGTTTCAGCCGCTCTGTTTCAGCCCTCTGTTTCAGCCTCTCTGTTTCAGCCCCTCTGTTTCAGCCCCTCTGTTTCAGCCAGTCTATTTCTCGCCCTCTGTTTCTCGTCGTCTGTTTCTCGCCCTCTGTTTCAGCCCCTCTGTTTCAGCCCCTCTGTTTCTCGCCCTCTGTTTCAGCCCCTCTGTTTCAGCCCCTCTGTTTCTCGCCCTCTGTTTCAGCCCCTCTGTTCCTCGCCCTCTGTTTCAGCCCCTCTGTTTCAGCCCCTCTGTTTCAGCCCCTCTGTTTCTCGCCCTCTGTTTCTCGCCCTCTGTTTCAGCCCCTCTGTTTCAGCCCCGCTGTTTCTCGCCCTCTGTTTCAGCCCCTCTGTTTCAGCCCCTCTGTTTCAGCCCCTCTGTTTCAGCCCCTCTGTTTCTCGCCCTCTGTTTCTCGCCCTCTGTTTCAGCCCCTCTGTTTCAGCCGCTCTGTTTCAGCCCCTCTGTTTCAGCCTCTCTTTTTCAGACCCTCTGTTTAAGCCCCTCTGTTTCTCGACCTCTGTTTCTCGCCTCTGTTTCAGCCCCTCTGTTTGAGCTCCGCTGTTTCTCGCCCTCTGTTTCTCGCCCTCTGTTTCTCACCCTCTGTTTCAGCCCCTCTGTTTCAGCACCTCTGTTTCAGCCCCTCTGTTTCAGCCCCTCTGTTTCTCGCCCTCTGTTTCAGCCCCTCTGTTTCAGCCCCTCTGTTTCAGCCCCTCTGTTTCAGCCCCTCTGTTTCAGGCCCTCTGTTTCAGCACGTCTGTTTCAGCCCCTCTGTTTCTCGCCCTCTGTTTCTCGCCCTCTGTTTCTCGCCACCTGTTTCTCGTCCTCTGTTTCTAGCCCTCTGTTTCAGCCGCTCTGTTTCTCGCCCTCTGTTTCTCGCCCTCTGTTTCAGCCCCTCTGTTTCGGCCCCTCTGTTTCAGCCCCTCTGTTTCAGCCCCTCTGTTTCAGCCCCTCTGTTTCACCCCCTCTGTTTCAGCACCTCTGTTTCAGCCCCTCTGTTTCTCGCCCTCTGTTTCTCGCACTCTGTTTCTCGCCCTCTGTTTCTCGGCCTCTGTTTCTCAACCTGTGTTTCTCAACCTCTGTTTCTCGCCCTGTGTTTCTCGCCCTCTGTTTCAGCCCCTCTGTTTCAGCCCCTCTGTTTCTCGCCCTCTGTTTCTCTCCCTCTGTTTCTCGCCCTCTGTTTCTCGCCCTCTGTTTCAGCCCCTCTGTTTCAGCCCCTCTGTTTCAGCCCCTCTGTTTCAGCCCCTCTGTTTCTGGCCCTCCGTTTCAGCCACTCTGTTTCTCGCCCTCTGTTTCAGCCCCTCTTTTTCAGCCCCTCTGTTTCAGCCCCTCTGTTTCAGACCCTCTGTTTCTCGCCCTCTGTTTCTCGCCCTCTGTGTCAGACCCTCTGGTTCAGCCCCTCTGTTTCAGCCCTCTGTTTCTCGCCCTCTGTTTCTCGCCCTCTGTTTCTCGTCCTCTGTTTCTCGCCCTCTGTTTCACCCCCTCTGTTTCAGCCCCTCTGTTTCAGCCTCTCTGTTTCAGCCCCTCTGTTTCTCGCCCACTGTTTCAGCCCCTGTGTTTCAGCCACTCTGTTTCAGCCCCTCTGTTTCAGCCCGTCTGTTTCAGCCCCTCTGTTTCAGCCACTCTGTTTCAGCCCCTCTGTTTCACGCCGTCTGTTTCAGCCCCTCTGTTTCAGCCCCTCTGTTTCAGCCCCTCTGTTTCAGCCCCGCTGTTTCTCGCCCTCTGTTTCATCCTCTCTGTTTCAGCCCCTCTGTTTCAGCCTCTCTGTTTCAGCCCCTCTGTTTCTCGCCCTCTGTTTCAGCCCCTCTGTTTCAGCCACTCTGTTTCAGCCCGTCTGTTTCAGCCCGTCTGTTTCAGCCCCTCTGTTTCAGCCCCTCTGTTTCAGCCCCTCAGTTTCAGCCCCTCTGTTTCTAGCCCTCTGTATCAGCCCCTCTGTTTCTCGCCCTCTGTTTCAGCCCCTCTGTTTCAGCCCTTCTGTTTCAGCCCCTCTGTTTCAGCCCCTCTGTTTCTCGCCATCTGTTTCTCGCCCTCTGTTTCAGCCCCTCTGTTTCTGCCCCGCTGTTTCAGCCCCTCTGTTTCAGCCCCTCTGTTTCTGCCCCTCTGTTTCTCGCCATCTGTTTCTCGCCCTCTGTTTCTCGCTCTCTGTTTCTCGCCCTCTGTTTCACCCCCTCTGTTTCAGCCCCTCTGTTTCAGCCCCTCTGTTTCTCGCCCTCTGTTTCTCGCCCTCTGTTTCTCGCCCTCTGTTTCTAGCTCTCTGTTTCTCGCCCTCTGTTTCTCGCCCTCTGTTTCAGCCCCTCTGTTTCAGCCCCTCTGTTTTAGCCCCTCTGCTTCAGCCCCTCTGTTTCTCGCCCTCTGTTTCTGCCCCTCTGTTTCTCGCCCTCTGTTTCTCGCCCACTCTTTCAGCCCCTCTGTTTCTCGCCCTCTGTTTCAGCCCCTCTGTTTCAGCCCCTCAGTTTCAGCCGCTCTGTTTCTCGCCCTCTGTTTCAGCCCCTCTGTTTCAGCCCCTCTGTTTCAGCCCCTCTGTTTCAGCCCCTCTGTTTCTCGCCCTCTGTTTCTCGCCCACTGTTTCAGCCCCTCTGTTTCAGCCCCGCTGTTTCTCGCCCTCTGTTTCAGCTCCTCTGTTTCAGACCCTCTGTTTCAGCCCCTCTGTTTCAGCCTCTCTGTTTCAGCCCCTCTGTTTCTCGCCCTCTGTTTCTCGCCCACTCTTTCAGCCCCTCTGTTTCTCGCCCTCTGTTTCAGCCCCTCTGTTTCAGCCCCTCAGTTTCAGCCGCTCTGTTTCTCGCCCTCTGTTTCAGCCCCTCTGTTTCAGCTCCTCTGTTTCAGCCCCTTTGTTTCAGCCCCTCTGTTTCTCGCCCTCTCTTTCCCGCCCACTGTTTCAACCCCTCTGTTTCAGCCCCGCTGTTTCTCGCCCTCTGTTTCAGCTCCTCTGTTTCAGACCCTCTGTTTCAGCCCCTCTGTTTCAGCCTCTCTGTTTCAGCCCCTCTGTTTCTCGCCCTCTGTTTCTCGCCCTCTGTTTGTCGCCCTCTGTTTCTCGCCAACTGTTTCTCGCCCTCCGTTTCAGCCCCACTGTTTCAGCCCCTCTGTTTCAGCCCCTCTGTTTCTCGCCCTCTGTTTCGCGCGCTCTGTTTCTCGCCCTTTATTTCTAGCCCTCTGTTTCTCGCCCTCTGTTTCTCGCCCTCTGTTTCAGCCCCTCTGTTTCTGCCCCTCTGTTTCAGCCCCTCTGTTTCAGCCCCTCTGTTTCTCGCACTCTGTTTCAGCCCCTCTGTTTCTCGCCCTCTGTTTCTCGCCCACTGTTTCAGCCCCTCTGTCTCTCGCCCTCTGTTTCAGCCCCTCTGTTTCAGCCCCTCTGTTTCAGCCCCTCTGTTTCAGCCCCTCTGTTTCTCGCCCTCTGATTCTCGCCCTCTGTTTCTCGCCCTCTGTTTCTCGCTCTCTGTTTCAGCCCCTCTGTTTCATCCCCTCTGTTTCAGCCCCTCTGTTTCAGCCCCTCTGTTTCTCGCCCTCTGTTTCTCGCCCTCTGTTTCAGCCCCTCTGTTTCTCCCGCTCTTTTTCAGCCCCTCTGTTTCAGCCCCTGTGTTTCAGCCCCTCTGATTCAGCCCCTCGGTTTCCGCCCCTCTTTTTCTCGCCCTCTGTTTCAGCCCCTCTGTTTCTCGCTCTCTGTTTCAGCCAATCTGTTTCTCGCCCTCTGTTTCAGCCCCTCTGTTTCTCGCTATCTCTTTCAGCCCCTCTGTTTCTCGCCCTCTGTTTGAGCCCCTCTGTTTCGGCCCCTGTGTTTCAGCCCCTCTGTTTCAGCCCCTATGTTTCTCGCCCTCTGTTTCTCGCCCTCTGTTTCAACCGCTCTGTTTCAGCCCCTCTGTTTCTCGCCCTCTGTTTCATCCCCTCTGTTTCTCGCCCTCTGTTTCAGCCCCTCTGTTTCAGCCCCTCTGTTTCAGCCCCTCTGTTTCAGCCCCTCTGTTACAGCCAGTCTGTTTCTCGCCCTCTGTTTCTCGCCGTCTGTTTTTCGCCCCCTGTTTCAGCCCCTCTGTTTCAGCCCCTCTGTTTCAGGCCCTCTGTTTCAGCACGTCTGTATCAGCCCCTCTGTTTCTCGCCCTCTGTTTCTCGCCCTCTGTTTCTCGCCATCTGTTTCTCGTCCTCTGTTTCTAGCCCTCTGTTTCAGCCGCTCTGTTTCTCGCCCTCTGTTTCTCGCCCTCTGTTTCAGCCCCTCTGTTTCGGCCCCTCTGTTTCTGCCCCTCTGTTTCAGCCCCTCTGTTTCAGCCCCTCTGTTTCACCCCCTCTGTTTCAGCACCTCTGTTTCAGCCCCTCTGTTTCTCGCCCTCTGATTCTCGCACTCTGTTTCTCGCCCTCTCTTTCTCGCCCTCTGTTTCTCAACCTGTGTTTCTCAACCTCTGTTTCTCGCCCTGTGTTTCTCGCCCTCTGCTTCAGCCCCTCTGTTTCAGCCCCTCGGTTTCTCGCCCTCTGTTTCTCTCCCTCTGTTTCTCGCCCTCTGTTTCTCGCCCTCTGTTTCAGCCCCTCTGTTTCAGCCCCTCTGTTTCAGCCCCTCTGTTTCAGCCCCTCTGTTTCTCGCCCTCCGTTTCAGCCCCTCTGTTTTTCGCCCTCTGTTTCAGCCCCTCTGTTTCAGCCCCTCTGTTTCAGCCTCTCTGTTTCAGACCCTCTGTTTCTCGCCCTCTGTTTCTCGCCCTCTGTGTCAGCCCCTCTGTTTCAGCCCCTCTGTTACAGCCAGTCTGTTTCTCGCCCTCTGTTTCTCGCCGTCTGTTTTTCGCCCTCTGTTTCAGCCCCTCTGTTTCACCCCCTCTGTTTCAGCCGCTCTGTTTCAGCCCTCTGTTTCAGCCTCTCTGTTTCAGCCCCTCTGTTTCAGCCCCTCTGTTTCAGCCAGTCTATTTCTCGCCCTCTGTTTCTCGTCGTCTGTTTCTCGCCCTCTGTTTCAGCCCCTCTGTTTCAGCCCCTCTGTTTCTCGCCCTCTGTTTCAGCCCCTCTGTTTCAGCCCCTCTGTTTCTCGCCCTCTGTTTCAGCCCCTCTGTTCCTCGCCCTCTGTTTCAGCCCCTCTGTTTCAGCCCCTCTGTTTCAGCCCCTCTGTTTCTCGCCCTCTGTTTCTCGCCCTCTGTTTCAGCCCCTCTGTTTCAGCCCCGCTGTTTCTCGCCCTCTGTTTCAGCCCCTCTGTTTCAGCCCCTCTGTTTCAGCCCCTCTGTTTCAGCCCCTCTGTTTCTCGCCCTCTGTTTCTCGCCCTCTGTTTCAGCCCCTCTGTTTCAGCCGCTCTGTTTCAGCCCCTCTGTTTCAGCCTCTCTTTTTCAGACCCTCTGTTTAAGCCCCTCTGTTTCTCGACCTCTGTTTCTCGCCTCTGTTTCAGCCCCTCTGTTTGAGCTCCGCTGTTTCTCGCCCTCTGTTTCTCGCCCTCTGTTTCTCACCCTCTGTTTCAGCCCCTCTGTTTCAGCACCTCTGTTTCAGCCCCTCTGTTTCAGCCCCTCTGTTTCTCGCCCTCTGTTTCAGCCCCTCTGTTTCAGCCCCTCTGTTTCAGCCCCTCTGTTTCAGCCCCTCTGTTTCAGGCCCTCTGTTTCAGCACGTCTGTTTCAGCCCCTCTGTTTCTCGCCCTCTGTTTCTCGCCCTCTGTTTCTCGCCACCTGTTTCTCGTCCTCTGTTTCTAGCCCTCTGTTTCAGCCGCTCTGTTTCTCGCCCTCTGTTTCTCGCCCTCTGTTTCAGCCCCTCTGTTTCGGCCCCTCTGTTTCAGCCCCTCTGTTTCAGCCCCTCTGTTTCAGCCCCTCTGTTTCACCCCCTCTGTTTCAGCACCTCTGTTTCAGCCCCTCTGTTTCAGCCCCTCTGTTTCAGCCCCTCTGTTTCTGGCCCTCCGTTTCAGCCCCTCTGTTTCTCGCCCTCTGTTTCAGCCCCTCTTTTTCAGCCCCTCTGTTTCAGCCCCTCTGTTTCAGACCCTCTGTTTCTCGCCCTCTGTTTCTCGCCCTCTGTGTCAGACCCTCTGTTTCAGCCCCTCTGTTTCAGCCCCTCTGTTTCTCGCCCTCTGTTTCTCGCCCTCTGTTTCTCGCCCTCTGTTTCTCGCCCTCTGTTTCACCCCCTCTGTTTCAGCCCCTCTGTTTCAGCCTCTCTGTTTCAGCCCCTCTGTTTCTCGCCCACTGTTTCAGCCCCTGTGTTTCAGCCACTCTGTTTCAGCCCCTCTGTTTCAGCCCGTCTGTTTCAGCCCCTCTGTTTCAGCCACTCTGTTTCAGCCCCTCTGTTTCACGCCCTCTGTTTCAGCCCCTCTGTTTCAGCCCCTCTGTTTCAGCCCCGCTGTTTCTCGCCCTCTGTTTCATCCTCTCTGTTTCAGCCCCTCTGTTTCAGCCTCTCTGTTTCAGCCCCTCTGTTTCTCGCCCTCTGTTTCAGCCCCTCAGTTTCAGCCACTCTGTTTCAGCCCATCTGTTTCAGCCCGTCTGTTTCAGCCCCTCTGTTTCAGCCACTCTGTTTCAACCCCTCTGTTTCTCGCCCTCTGTTTCTCGCCCTCTGTTTCTCGCCCTCTGTTTCAGCCCCTCTGTTTCAGCCCCTCTGTTTCAGCCCCTCTGTTTCAGCCCCTCTGTTTCCCGCCCTCTGTTTCAGCCCCTCTGTTTCAGCCCCTCTGTTTCAGCCCCTCTGTTTCACACCCTCTGTTTCAGCACCTCTGTTTCAGCCCCTCTGTTTCTCGCCCTCTGTTACTCGCCAGCTGTTTCTCGCCGTTTGTTTCTCGCCCTCTGTTTCAACCCCTCTGTTTCTCGCCCTCTGTTTCTCGCCCTCTGTTTCAGCCGCTCTGTTTCACCCCCTCTTTTTCAGCCCCTCTGTTTCAGCCCCTGTGTTTCAGCCCCTCTGTTTCAGCCCCTCTGTTTCTCGCACTCTGTTTCAGCCCCTCTGTTTCTCGCTCTCTGTTTCAGCCCCTCTGTTTCTCGTCCTCTGTTTAAGCCCCTCTGTTTCAACCCCTCTGTTTCAGCCCCTCTGTTTCAGCCCCTCTGTTTCAGCCCCTCTGATTCAGCCCCTCTGTTTCCGTCCCTCTTTATCTCGCCGTCTGTTTCAGCCCCTCAGTTTCTCGCTATCTGTTTCGGCCCCTCTGTTTCTCGCCCTCTGTTTGAGCCCCTCTGTTTCAGCCCCTGTGTTTCAGCCCCTCTGTTTCATTCCCTATGTTTCTCGCCCTCTGTTTTTCGCCCTCTGTTTCTCGCCCTCTGTTTCAGCCCCTCAGTTTCTCGCCCTCTGTTTCAGCCACTCTGTTTTTCGCCCTCTGTTTCAGCCCCTCTGTTTCAGCCCCTCTGTTTCTCGCCCTCTGTTTTTCGCCCTCTGTTTCTCGCCCTCTGTTTCAGCCCCTCAGTTTCTCGCCCTCTGTTTCAGCCACTCTGTTTTTCGCCCTCTGTTTCAGCCCCTCTGTTTCAGCCCCTCTGTTTCAGCCCCTCCTTTTCAGCCCCTCTGTTTCAGCCAGTCTGTTTCTCGCCCTCTGTTTCTCGCCGTCTGTTTCTCGCCCTCTGTTTCAGCCCCTCTGTTTCAACCCCTCTGTTTCAGCCTCACTCTTTCTGCCCCTCTGTTTCAGCCCCTCTGTTTCAGCCAGTCTATTTCTCGCCCTCTGTTTCTCGTCGTCTGTTTCTCGCCCTCTGTTTCAGCCCCTCTGTTTCCGCCCTTTGTTTCTCGCCCTCTGTTTCAGCCCCTCTGTTTCAGCCCCTCTGTTTCTCGCCCTCTGTTTCAGCCCCTCTGTTCCGCGCACTCTCTTTCAGCCCCTCTGTTTCAGCCCCTCTGTTTCAGCCCAACTGTTTCAGCCCCTCTGTTTCAGCCCCTCTGTTTCTCGCCCTCTGTTTCTCTCCCTCTGTTTCAGCCCCTCTGTTTCAGCCCCGCTGTTTCTCGCCCTCTGCTTCTCGCCCTCTGTTTCTCGCCCTCTGTTTCAGCCCCTCTGTTTCAGCCCCTCTGTTTCAGCCCCTCTGTTTCAGCCCCTCTGTTTCAGCCGCTCTGTTTCAGACCCTCTGTTTTAGCCCCTCTGTTTCTCGCCCTCTGTTTCTCGCCCTCTGTTTCAGCCCCTCTGTTTGAGCCCCGCTGTTTCTCGCCCACTGTTTCTCGCCCTCTGTTTCTCGCCCTCTGTTTCTCGCCCTCTGTTTCAGCCCCTCTCTTTCAGCCCCTCTGTTTCAGCCCCTCTGTTTCAGCCCCTCTGTTTCTCGCCCTCTGTTTCTCGCCCTCTGTTTCAGCCCCTCTGTTTCTCGCCCTCTGTTTCAGCCCCTCTGTTTCAGCCCCTCTGTTTCAGCCCCTCTGATTCAGGCCCTCTGTTTCAGCACCTCTGTTTCAGCCCCTCTGTTTCACGCCCTCTGTTTCTCGCCCTCTGTTTCTCGCCCTCTGTTTCTCGTCCTCTGTTTCTCGCCCTCTGTTTCAGCCCCTCTGTTTCTCGCCCTCTGTTTCTCGCCCTCTGTTTCAGCCCCTCTGTTTCGGCCCCTCTGTTTCAGCCCCTCTGTTTCAGCCCCTCTGATTCAGCCCCTCTCTTTCACCCCCTCTGTTTCAGCACCTCTTTTTCAGCCCCTCTGTTTCTCGCCCTCTGTTTCTCGCACTCTGTTTCTCGCCCTCTGTTTCTCGCCCTCTGCTTCTCGCCCTCTGTTTCTCGCCCTCTGTTTCTCGGCCTGTGTTTCTCGCCCTCTGTTTCAGCCCTTCGGTTTCAGCCCCTCTGTTACAGCCCGTCTGTTTCAGCCCCTCTGTTTCAGGCACTCTGTTTCAGCCCCTCTGTTTCTCGCCCACTGTTTCTCGCCCTCTGTTTCTCGCCCTCTGTTTCAGCCACTCTGTTTCAGCCCCTCTGTTTCTCGCCCTCTGTTTCAGCCCCTCTGTTTCAGCCACGCTGTTTCAGCCCCTCTGTTTCAGCCCATCTGTTTCAGCCCCTCTGTTTCAGGCTCTCTGTTTTAGCCCCTCTGTTTCTCGCCCTCTGTTTCTCGCCCTCTGTTTCTCGCCCTCTGTTTCAGCCCCTCTGTTTCAGCCCCTCTGTTTCAGCCCCTCTGTTTCAGCCCCTCTGTTTCTCGCCCTCTGTTTCAGCCCCACTGTTTCCGCCCCTCTGTTTCTCGCCCTCTGTTTCAGCCCCTCTGTTTCTCGCCCTCTGTTTCAGCCCCTCTGTTCCGCGCCCTCTGTTTCAGCCCCTCTGTTTCAGCCCCACTGTTTCAGCCCCTCTGTTTCAGCCCCTCTGTTTCAGCCCCTCTGTTTCTCGCCCTCTGTTTCTCGCCCTCTGTTTCAGCCCGTCTGTTTCAGCCCCGCTGTTTCTCGCCCTCTGTTTCAGCCCCTCTGTTTCTGCCCCTCTGTTTCAGCCCATCTGTTTCAGCCCCTCTGTTTCTCGCCCTCTGTTTCTCGCCCTCTGTTTCAGCCCCTCTGTTTCAGCCCCTCTGTTTCAGCCCCTCTGTTTCAGCCCCTCTGTTTCAGCCGCTCTGTTTCAGACCCCCTGTTTAAACCCCTCTGTTTCTCGCCCTCTGTTTCTCGCCCTCTGTTTCAGCCCCTCTGTTTGAGCCCCGCTGTTTCTCGCCCTCTGTTTCTCGCCCTCTGTTTCTCGCCCTCTGTTTCTCGCCCTCTGTTTCAGCCCCTCTGTTTCAGCCCCTCTGTTTCAGCCCCTCTGTTTCTCGCCCTCTGTTTCTCGCCCTCTGTTTCAGCCCCTCTGTTTCTCGCCCTCTGTTTCAGCCCCTCTGTTTCAGCCCCTCTGTTTCAGCCCCTCTGTTTCAGCCCCTCTGTTTCAGGCCCTCTGTTTCAGCCCCTCTGTTTCAGCCCCTCTGTTTCAGCCCCACTGTTTCAGCCCCTCTGTTTCAGCCCCTCTGTTTCAGCCCCTCTGTTTCTCGCCCTCTGTTTCTCGCCCTCTGTTTCAGCCCGTCTGTTTCAGCCCCGCTGTTTCTCGCCCTCTGTTTCAGCCCCTCTGTTTCTCGCCCTCTGTTTCTCGCCCTCTGTTTCAGCCCCTCTGTTTCGGCCCCTCTGTTTCAGCCCCTCTGTTTCAGCCCCTCTGATTCAGCCCCTCTGTTTCACCCCCTCTGTTTCAGCACCTCTGTTTCAGCCCCTCTGTTTCTCGCCCTCTGTTTCTCGCACTCTGTTTCTCGCCCTCTGTTTCTCGCCCTCTGTTTCTCGCCCTCTGTTTCTCGCCCTCTGTTTCTCGCCCTGTGTTTCTCGCCCTCTGTTTCAGCCCCTCTGTTTCAGCCCCTCTGTTTCAGCCCGTCTGTTTCAGCCCCTCTGTTTCAGGCACTCTGTTTCAGCCCCTCTGTTTCTCGCCCTCTGTTTCTCGCCCTCTGTTTCTCGCCCTCTGTTTCAGCCCCTCTGTTTCAGCCCCTCTGTTTCTCGCCCTCTGTTTCAGCCCCTCTGTTTCAGCCCCTCTGTTTCAGCCCCTCTGTTTCAGCCCGTCTGTTTCAGCCCCTCTGTTTCAGGCTCTCTGTTTCAGCCCCTCTCTTTCTCGCCCTCTGTTTCTCGCCCTCTGTTTCTCGCCCTCTGTTTCAGCCCCTCTGTTTCAGCCCCTCTGTTTCAGTCCCTCTGTTTCAGCCCCTCTGTTTCTCGCCCTCTGTTTCAGCCCCTCAGTTTCAGCCCCTCTGTTTCACACCCTCTGTTTCAGCACCTCTGTTTCAGCCCCCTTGTTTCTCGCCCTCTGGTACTCGCCAGCGGTTTCTCGCCCTTTGTTTCTCGCCCTCTGTTTCTCGCCGTCTGTTTCAGCCCCTCTGTTTCTCGCCCTCTGTTTATCGCCCTCTGTTTCAACCCCTTTGTTTCACCCCCTCTTTTTCAGCCCCTCTGTTTCAGCCCCTGTGTTTCAGCCCCTCTGTTTCAGCCCCTCTGTTTCTCGCACTCTGTTTCAGCCCCTCTGTTTCTCGCTCTCTTTCAGCCCCTCTGTTTCTCGCCCTCTGTTTCAGCCCCTATGTTTCAACCCCTCTGTTTCATCCCCTCTGATTCAGCCCCTATGTTTCATCCCCTCTGATTCAGCCCCTCTGTTTCAACCCCTCTTTTTCGCGCCCTCTGTTTCAGCCCCTCTGTTTCTCGCTATCTGTTTCAGCCCCTCTGTTTCTCGCCCTCTGTTTGAGCACCTCTGTTTGAGCCCCTGTGTTTCAGCCCCTCTGTTTCAGCCCCTATGTTTCTCGCCCTCTGTTTCTCGCCCTCTGTTTCTCGCCCTCTGTTTCAGCCCCTCTGTTTCTCGCCCTCTGTTTCAGCCCCTTTGTTTCTCGCCGTATGTTTCAGCCCCTCTGTTTCAGCCCCTCTGTTTCAGCCCCTCTGTCTCAGCCCCTCTGTTTCTCGCACTCTGTTTCTCGCCTTCTGTGTCAGCCCTTCTGTTTCTGCCCCTCTGTTTCTCGCCCTCTGTTTCTCGCCCTCTGTTTCTCGCCCTCTGTTTCTCGCCCTCTGTTTCAGCCCCTCTGTTTTAGCCCCTCTGTTTCAGCCCCTCTGTTTCTCGCCCTCTGGTTCATCCCCTCTGTTTCAGCCCCTCTGTTTCAGCCTCTCTGTTTCAGCCCCTCTGTTTCTCGCCCTCTGTTTCAGCCCCTCTGTTTCAGCCCCTCTGTTTCAGCCCGTCTGTTTCAGCCCCTCTGTTTCAGGCACTCTGTTTCAGCCCCTCTGTTTCTCGCCCTCTGTTTCTCGCCCACTGTTTCTCGCCCTCTGTTTCAGCCCCTCTGTTTCAGCCCCTCTTTTTCAGCCCCTCTGTTTCAGCCCCTCTGTTTCAGCCCCTCTGTTTCTCGCCCTCTGTTTCAGCCCCTCTGTTTCAGCCTCTCTGTTTCAGCCTCTCTGTTTCACACCCTCTGTTTCAGCACCTCTGTTTCAGCCCCTCTGTTTCTCGCCCTCTGTTACTCGCCAGCTGTTTCTCTCCCTTTGTTTCTCGCCCTCTGTTTCAGCCCCTCTGTTTCTCGCCCTCTGTTTCTCGCCCTCTGTTTCAGCCCCTCTCTTTCACCCCCTCTTTCACAGCCCCTCTGTTTCAGCCCCTGATTTCAGCCCCTCTGTTTCAGCCCCTCTGTTTCTCGCCCTCTGTTTCAGCCCCTCTGTTTCTCGCTCTCTGTTTCAGCCCCTCTGTTTCTCGCCCTCTGTTTCAGCCCCTCTGTTTCAACCCCTCTGTTTCAGCCCCTCTGTTTCAGCCCCTCTGTTTCAGCCCCTCTGATTCAGCCCCTCTGTTTCCGCCCCTCTTTTTCTCGCCCTCTGTTTCAGCCCCTCTGTTTCTCGCTATCTGTTTCTCGCCCTCTGTTTCTCGCCCTCTGTTTCAGCCCCTCTGTTTCACCCCCTCTTTTTCAGCCCCTCTGTTTCAGCCCCTGATTTCAGCCCCTCTGTTTCATCCCCTCTGTTTCTCGCCCTCTGTTTCAGCCCCTCTGTTTCTCGCTCTCTGTTTCAGCCCCTCTGTTTCTCGCCCTCTGTTTCAGCCCCTCTGTTTCAACCCCTCTGTTTCAGCCCCTCTGTTTCAGCCCCTCTATTTCTCGCCCTCTGTTTCAGCCCCTCTGTTTCAACCCCTCTGTTTCAGCCTCTCTGTTTCAGCCCCTCTGTTTCAGCCCCTCTGATTCAGCCCCTCTGTTTCCGCCCCTCTTTTTCTCGCCCTCTGTTTCAGCCCCTCTGTTTCTCGCTATCTGTTTCAGCCCCTCTGTTTCTCGCCCTCTGTTTGAGCCCCTCTGTTTCAGCCCCTGTGTTTCAGCCCCTCTGTTTCAGCCCCTATGTTTCTCGCCCTCTGTTTCTCGCCCTCTGTTTCTCGCCCTCTGTTTCAGCACAACTGTTTCTCGCCCTCTGTTTCAGCCCCTCTGTTTCTCGCCCTCTGTTTCAGCCCCTCTGATTCAGCCCCTCTGTTTCTGCCCCTCTGTTTCAGCCCCTCTGTTTCAGCCAGTCTGTTTCTCGCCCTCTGTTTCTCGCCGTCTGTTTCTCGCCCTCTGTTTCAGCCCCTCTGTTTCAGCCCCTCTGTTTCAGCCCCTCTGTTTCAGCCCCTCTGTTTCAGCCCCTCTTTTTCAGCCCCTCTGTTTCAGCCAGTCTATTTCTCGCCCTCTGTTTCTCGCCCTCTGTTTCTCGCCCTCTGTTTCAGCCCCTCTGTTTCAGCCCCTCTGTTTCTCGCCCTCTGTTTCAGCCCCTCTGTTTCAGCCCCTCTGTTTCTCGCACTCTGTTTCAGCCCCTCTGTTCCTCGCCCTCTGTTTCAGCCCCTCTGTTTCAGCCCCTCTGTTTCCGCCCCTCTGTTTCAGCCCCTCTGTTTTAGCCCCTCTGTTTCAGCCCCTCTGTTTCTCGCCCTCTGGTTCATCCCCTCTGTTTCAGCCCCTCTGTTTCAGCCTCTCTGTTTCAGCCCCTCTGTTTCTCGCCCTCTGTTTCAGCCCCTCTGTTTCAGCCCCTCTGTTTCAGCCCGTCTGTTTCAGCCCCTCTGTTTCAGGCACTCTGTTTCAGCCCCTCTGTTTCTCGCCCTCTGTTTCTCGCCCACTGTTTCTCGCCCTCTGTTTCAGCCCCTCTGTTTCAGCCCCTCTGTTTCAGCCCCTCTGTTTCAGCCCCTCTGTTTCAGCCCCTCTGTTTCTCGCCCTCTGTTTCAGCCCCTCTGTTTCAGCCTCTCTGTTTCAGCCTCTCTGTTTCACACCCTCTGTTTCAGCACCTCTGTTTCAGCCCCTCTGTTTCTCGCCCTCTGTTACTCGCCAGCTGTTTCTCTCCCTTTGTTTCTCGCCCTCTGTTTCAGCCCCTCTGTTTCTCGCCCTCTGTTTCTCGCCCTCTGTTTCAGCCCCTCTCTTTCACCCCCTCTTTCACAGCCCCTCTGTTTCAGCCCCTGATTTCAGCCCCTCTGTTTCAGCCCCTCTGTTTCTCGCCCTCTGTTTCAGCCCCTCTGTTTCTCGCTCTCTGTTTCAGCCCCTCTGTTTCTCGCCCTCTGTTTCAGCCCCTCTGTTTCAACCCCTCTGTTTCAGCCCCTCTGTTTCAGCCCCTCTGTTTCAGCCCCTCTGATTCAGCCCCTCTGTTTCCGCCCCTCTTTTTCTCGCCCTCTGTTTCAGCCCCTCTGTTTCTCGCTATCTGTTTCTCGCCCTCTGTTT
Organism: Stegostoma tigrinum; assembly: GCF_030684315.1. Lineage (NCBI taxonomy): Eukaryota > Metazoa > Chordata > Chondrichthyes > Orectolobiformes > Stegostomatidae > Stegostoma > Stegostoma tigrinum. The sequence goes on along the minus strand of NW_026728494.1, from coordinate 393,791 downwards.
CTCGCCCTCTGTTTCAGCCCCTCTGTTTCACCCCCTCTTTTTCAGCCCCTCTGTTTCAGCCCCTGATTTCAGCCCCTCTGTTTCAGCCCCTCTGTTTCTCGCCCTCTGTTTTAGCCCCTCTGTTTCTCGCTCACTGTTTCAGCCCCTCTGTTTCTCGCCCTCTGTTTCAGCCCCTCTGTTTCAACCCCTCTGTTTCAGCCCCTCTGTTTCACCCCCTCTATTTCTCGCCCTCTGTTTCAGCCCCTCTGTTTCAACCCCTCTGTTTCAGCCTCTCTGTTTCAGCCCCTCTGTTTCAGCCCCTCTGATTCAGCCCCTCTGTTTCCGCCCCTCTTTTTCTCGCCCTCTGTTTCAGCCCCTCTGTTTCTCGCTATCTGTTTCAGCCCCTCTGTTTCTCGCCCTCTGTTTGAGCCCCTCTGTTTCAGCCCCTGTGTTTCAGCCCCTCTGTTTCAGCCCCTATGTTTCTCGCCCTCTGTTTCTCGCCCTCTGTTTCTCGCCCTCTGTTTCAGCACAACTGTTTCTCGCCCTCTGTTTCAGCCCCTCTGTTTCTCGCCCTCTGTTTCAGCCCCTCTGATTCAGCCCCTCTGTTTCTGCCCCTCTGTTTCAGCCCCTCTGTTTCAGCCAGTCTGTTTCTCGCCCTCTGTTTCTCGCCGTCTGTTTCTCGCCCTCTGTTTCAGCCCCTCTGTTTCAGCCCCTCTGTTTCAGCCCCTCTGTTTCAGCCCCTCTGTTTCAGCCCCTCTTTTTCAGCCCCTCTGTTTCAGCCAGTCTATTTCTCGCCCTCTGTTTCTCGCCCTCTGTTTCTCGCCCTCTGTTTCAGCCCCTCTGTTTCTCGCCCTCTGTTTCAGCCCCTCTGTTTCAGCCCCTCTGTTTCTCGCACTCTGTTTCAGCCCCTCTGTTCCTCGCCCTCTGTTTCAGCCCCTCTGTTTCAGCCCCTCTGTTTCCGCCCCTCTGTTTCAGCCCCTCTGTTTCAGCCCCTCTATTTCTCGACCTCTGTTTCTCGCCCTCTGTTTCAGCCCCTCTGTTTCAGCCCCGCTGTTTCTCGCCCTCTGTTTCAGCCCCTCTGTTTCAGCCCCTCTGTTTCAGCCCCTCTGTTTCTCGCCCTCTGTTTCTCGCCCTCTGTTTCTCGCCCTCTGTTTCTCGCCCTCTGTTTCAGCCCCTCTGTTTCAGCCCCTCTGTTTCAGCCCCTCTGTTTCAACCGCTCTGTTTCAGGCCCTCTGTTTAAGCCCCTCTGTTTCTCGCCCTCTGTTTCTCGCCCTCTGTTTCAGCCCCTCTGTTTGAGCCCCGCTGTTTCTGGCCCTCTGTTTCTCGCCCTCTGTTTCTCGCCCTCTGTTTCTCGCCCTCTGTTTCAGCCCCCCTGTTTCAGCCCCTCTGTTTCAGCCCCTCTGTTTCAGCCCCTCTGTTATTCGCCCTCTGTTTCAGCCCCTCTGTTTCTCGCCCTCTGTTTCTCGCCCTCTGTTTAACGCCCTCTGTTTCTCGCCCTCTGTTTCTCGCCCTCTGTTTCAGCCCCTCTGTTTCAGCCCCTCTGTTTCAGCCCCTCTGTCTCAGCCCCTCTGTTTCAGCCCCTCAGTTTCAGCCGCTCTGTTTCAGACCCTCTGTTTAAGCCCCTCTGTTTCTCGCCCTCTGTTTCTCGCCCTCTGTTTCTCGCCCTCTGTTTCAGCCCCTCTGTTTCAGCCCCTCTGTTTCAGCCCCTCTGTTTCAGCCCCTCTGTTTCTCGCCCTCTGTTTCTCGCCCTCTGTTTCAGCCCCTCTGTTTCTCGCCCTCTGTTTCAGCCCCTCTGTTTCAGCCCCTCTGTTTCAGCCCCTCTGTTTCAGCCCCTCTGTTTCAGTCCCCCTGTTTCAGCCCCTCTGTTTCAGCCCCTCTGTTTCTCGCCCTCTGTTTCAGCCCCTCTGTTTCAGCCCCTCTGTTTCATCCCCTCTGTTTCAGCCCCTTGGTTTCAGCACCTCTGTTTCAGCCCCTCTGTTTCAGCCCCTCTGTTTCAGCCCCTCTGTTTCTCGCCCTCTGTTTCAGTCCCTCTGTTTCTCGCTCTCTGTTTCAGCCCCTCTGTTTCACGCCCTCTGTTTCAGCCCCACTGTTTCAGGCCCTCTGTTTCAGCCCCTCTGTTTCAGCCCCTCTGTTTCCGCCCCTCTGTTTCTCGCCCTCTGATTCAGCCCCTCTGTTTCAGCCCCTCTGTTTCATCCCCTCTGTTTCAGCCCCTTGGTTTCAGCACCTCTGTTTCAGCCCCTCTGTTTCAGCCCCTCTGTTTCAGCCCCTCTGTTTCTCGCCCTCTGTTTCAGTCCCTCTGTTTCTCGCTCTCTGTTTCAGCCCCTCTGTTTCTCGCCCTCTGTTTCAGCCCCACTGTTTCAGGCCCTCTGTTTCAGCCCCTCTGTTTCAGCCCCTCTGTTTCCGCCCCTCTGTTTCTCGCCCTCTGATTCAGCCCCTCTGTTTCAGCCCCAATGTTTCTCGCCCTCTGTTTCTCGCCCTCTGTTTCTCGCCCTCTGTTTCAACCCCTCTGTTTCAGCCCCTCTGTTTCAGCTCCTCTGTTTCAGTCCCTCTGTTTCTCGCCCTCTGTTTCTCGCCGTCTGTTTCAGCCCCTCTGTTTCTCGCCCTCTGTTTCAGCCCCTCTGTTTCAGCCCCTCTGTTTCAGCCCCTCTGTTTCTCGCCCTCTGTTTCTCGCCCTCTGTTTCTCGCCCTCTGTTTCTCGCCCTCTGTTTCAGCCCCTCTGTTTCTCGCCCTCTGTTTCTCGCCCTCTGTTTCAGCCCCTCTGTTTCTCGCCCTCTGTTTCAGCCCCTCTGTTACAGCCCCTCTGTTGCATCCCCTCTGTTTCAGCCCCTTGGTTTCAGCACCTCTGTTTCAGCCCCTCTGTTTCAGCCCCTCTGTTTCAGCCCCTCTGTTTCTCGCGCTCTGTTTCAGCCCCTCTGTTTCTCGCTCTCTGTTTCAGCCCCTCTGTTTCTCGCCCTCTGTTTCAGCCCCTCTGATTCAGCCCCTCTGTTTCTGCCCCTCTGTTTCAGCCCCTCTGTTTCAGCCAGTCTGTTTCTCGCCCTCTGTTTCTCGCCGTCTGTTTCTCGCCCTCTGTTTCAGCCCCTCTGTTTCAGCCCCTCTGTTTCAGCCCCTCTGTTTCAGCCCCTCTGTTTCAGCCCCTCTTTTTCAGCCCCTCTGTTTCAGCCAGTCTATTTCTCGCCCTCTGTTTCTCGCCCTCTGTTTCTCGCCCTCTGTTTCAGCCCCTCTGTTTCTCGCCCTCTGTTTCAGCCCCTCTGTTTCAGCCCCTCTGTTTCTCGCACTCTGTTTCAGCCCCTCTGTTCCTCGCCCTCTGTTTCAGCCCCTCTGTTTCAGCCCCTCTGTTTCCGCCCCTCTGTTTCAGCCCCTCTGTTTCAGCCCCTCTGTTTCTCGACCTCTGTTTCTCGCCCTCTGTTTCAGCCCCTCTGTTTCAGCCCCGCTGTTTCTCGCCCTCTGTTTCAGCCCCTCTGTTTCAGCCCCTCTGTTTCAGCCCCTCTGTTTCTCGCCCTCTGTTTCTCGCCCTCTGTTTCTCGCCCTCTGTTTCTCGCCCTCTGTTTCAGCCCCTCTGTTTCAGCCCCTCTGTTTCAGCCCCTCTGTTTCAACCGCTCTGTTTCAGGCCCTCTGTTTAAGCCCCTCTGTTTCTCGCCCTCTGTTTCTCGCCCTCTGTTTCAGCCCCTCTGTTTGAGCCCCGCTGTTTCTGGCCCTCTGTTTCTCGCCCTCTGTTTCTCGCCCTCTGTTTCTCGCCCTCTGTTTCAGCCCCCCTGTTTCAGCCCCTCTGTTTCAGCCCCTCTGTTTCAGCCCCTCTGTTATTCGCCCTCTGTTTCAGCCCCTCTGTTTCTCGCCCTCTGTTTCTCGCCCTCTGTTTAACGCCCTCTGTTTCTCGCCCTCTGTTTCTCGCCCTCTGTTTCAGCCCCTCTGTTTCAGCCCCTCTGTTTCAGCCCCTCTGTCTCAGCCCCTCTGTTTCAGCCCCTCAGTTTCAGCCGCTCTGTTTCAGACCCTCTGTTTAAGCCCCTCTGTTTCTCGCCCTCTGTTTCTCGCCCTCTGTTTCTCGCCCTCTGTTTCAGCCCCTCTGTTTCAGCCCCTCTGTTTCAGCCCCTCTGTTTCAGCCCCTCTGTTTCTCGCCCTCTGTTTCTCGCCCTCTGTTTCAGCACCTCTGTTTCTCGCCCTCTGTTTCAGCCCCTCTGTTTCAGCCCCTCTGTTTCAGCCCCTCTGTTTCAGCCCCTCTGTTTCAGTCCCCCTGTTTCAGCCCCTCTGTTTCAGCCCCTCTGTTTCTCGCCCTCTGTTTCAGCCCCTCTGTTTCAGCCCCTCTGTTTCATCCCCTCTGTTTCAGCCCCTTGGTTTCAGCACCTCTGTTTCAGCCCCTCTGTTTCAGCCCCTCTGTTTCAGCCCCTCTGTTTCTCGCCCTCTGTTTCAGTCCCTCTGTTTCTCGCTCTCTGTTTCAGCCCCTCTGTTTCACGCCCTCTGTTTCAGCCCCACTGTTTCAGGCCCTCTGTTTCAGCCCCTCTGTTTCAGCCCCTCTGTTTCCGCCCCTCTGTTTCTCGCCCTCTGATTCAGCCCCTCTGTTTCAGCCCCTCTGTTTCATCCCCTCTGTTTCAGCCCCTTGGTTTCAGCACCTCTGTTTCAGCCCCTCTGTTTCAGCCCCTCTGTTTCAGCCCCTCTGTTTCTCGCCCTCTGTTTCAGTCCCTCTGTTTCTCGCTCTCTGTTTCAGCCCCTCTGTTTCTCGCCCTCTGTTTCAGCCCCACTGTTTCAGGCCCTCTGTTTCAGCCCCTCTGTTTCAGCCCCTCTGTTTCCGCCCCTCTGTTTCTCGCCCTCTGATTCAGCCCCTCTGTTTCAGCCCCAATGTTTCTCGCCCTCTGTTTCTCGCCCTCTGTTTCTCGCCCTCTGTTTCAACCCCTCTGTTTCAGCCCCTCTGTTTCAGCTCCTCTGTTTCAGTCCCTCTGTTTCTCGCCCTCTGTTTCTCGCCGTCTGTTTCAGCCCCTCTGTTTCTCGCCCTCTGTTTCAGCCCCTCTGTTTCAGCCCCTCTGTTTCAGCCCCTCTGTTTCTCGCCCTCTGTTTCTCGCCCTCTGTTTCAGCCCCTCTGTTTCTCGCCCTCTGTTTCAGCCCCTCTGTTACAGCCCCTCTGTTGCATCCCCTCTGTTTCAGCCCCTTGGTTTCAGCACCTCTGTTTCAGCCCCTCTGTTTCAGCCCCTCTGTTTCAGCCCCTCTGTTTCTCGCGCTCTGTTTCAGCCCCTCTGTTTCTCGCTCTCTGTTTCAGCCCCTCTGTTTCTCGCCCTCTGTTTCAGCCCCACTGTTTCAGGCCCTCTGTTTCAGCCCCTCTGTTTCAGCCCCTGTGTTTCAGCCACTCTGTTTCCGCCCCTCTGTCTCTCGCCCTCTGTTTCAGCCCCTCTGTTTCTCGCTCTCTGTTTAAGCCCCTCTGATTCTCGCCCTCCGTTTCAGCCCCTCTGTTTCAGCCCCTCTGTTTCAGCCCCTCTGTTTCAGCCCCTCTGTTTCAGCCCCTCTGTTTCTCGCCCTCTGCTTCAGCCCCTCTGTTTCTCGCTCTCTGTTTCAGCCCCTCTGTTTCTCGCCCTCTGTTTCAGCCCCTCTGTTTCATCCCCTCTGTTACAGCCCCTCTGTTTCAGCCCCTCTGTTTCAGCCCCTCTGTTTCTCGCCCTCTGTTTCTCGCCCTCAGTTTCTCGCCCTCTGTTTCTCGCCCTCTGTTTCTCGCCCTCTGTTTCAGCCCCTCTGTTTCAGCTCCTCTGTTTCTCGCACTCTGTTTCAGCTCCTCTGTTTCTCGCTCTCTGTTTCAGCCCCTCTGTTTCTCGCCCTCTGTTTCAGCCCCTCTGTTTCAGCCCCTCTGTTTCAGCCCCTCTGTTTAAGCCTCTCTGTTTCAGCCCCTCTGTTTCAGCCCCTCTGTTTCAGCCAGTCTATTTCTCGCCCTCTGTTTCTCGTCGTCTGTTTCTCGCTCTCTGTTTCAGCCCCTCTGTTTCAGCCCCTCTGTTTCTCGCCCTCTCTTTCAGCCCTTCTGTTTCAGCCCCTCTGTTTCTCGCCCTCTGTTTCGGCCCCTCTGTTCCTCGTCCTCTGCTTCAGCCCCTCTGTTTCAGCCCCTCTGTTTCAGCCCTTCTGTTTCAGCCCCTCTGTTTCAACCCTTCTGTTTCAGCCCCTCTGTTTCTCACACTCTGTTTCTCGCCCTCTGTTTCAGCCCCTCTGTTTCTCGCCCGCTGTTTCTCGCCCTCTGTTTCAGCCCCTCTGTTTCAGCCCCTCTGTTTCAGCCCCTCTGTTTCAGCCCCTCTGTTTCTCGCCCTCTGTTTCTCGCCCTCTGTTTCTCGCCCTCTGTTTCAGCCCCTCTGTTTCAGCCCCTCTGTTTCAGCCCCTCTGTCTCAGCCCCTCTGTTTCAGCCCCTCTGTTTCAGCCGCTCTGTTTCTCGCCCTCTGTTTCTCGCCCTCTGTTTCAGCCCCTCTGTTTCAGCCCCTCTGTTTCAGCCCCTCTGTCTCAGCCCCTCTGTTTCAGCCCCTCTGTTTCAGTCGCTCTGCTTCCCGCCCTCTGTTTCTCGCCCTCTGTTTCTCGCCCTCTGTTTCTCGCCCTCTGTTTCAGCCCCTCTGTTTCAGCCCCTCTGTTTCAGCCCCTCTGTCTCAGCCCCTCTGTTTCAGCCCCTCTGTTTCAGCCGCTCTGTTTCAGACCCTCTGTTTAAGCCCCTCTGTTTCTCGCCCTCTGTTTCTCGCCCTCTGTTCCTGCCCCTCTGTTTGAGCCCCGCTGTTTCACGCCCTCTGTTTCTCGCCCTCTGTTTCTCGCCCTCTGTTTCAGCCCCTCTGTTTCAGCCCCTCTGTTTCAGCCCCTCTGTTTCAGCCCCTCTGTTTCTCGCCCTCTGTTTCTCGCCCTCTGTTTCAGCCCCTCTGTTTCTCGCCCTCTGTTTCAAACCCTCTGTTTCAGCCCCTCTGTTTCAGCCCCTCTGTTTCAGCCCCTCTGTTTCAGGCCCTCTGTTTCAGCCACTCTGTTTCAGCTCCTCTGTTTCTCGCCCTCTGTTTCAGCCCCTCTGTTTCAGCCCCTCTGTTTCATCCCCTCTGTTTCAGCCCCTTGGTTTCAGCACCTCTGTTTCAGCCCCTCTGTTTCAGCCCCTCTGTTTCAGCCCCTCTGTTTCTCGCCCTCTGTTTCAGTCCCTCTGTTTCTCGCTCTCTGTTTCAGCCCCTCTGTTTCTCGCCCTCTGTTTCAGACCCACTGTTTCAGGCCCTCTGTTTCATTCCCTCTGTTTCAGCCCCTCTGTTTCCGCCCCTCTGTTTCTCGCCCTCTGATTCAGCCACTCTGTTTCTCGCTCAATGTTTCAGCCCCTCTGTATCTCGCTCTCTGTTTCAGCCCCTCTGTTTCAGCCCCTCTGTTTCAGCCCCTCTGTTTCTCGCCCTCTGCATCAGCCCCTCTGTTTCTCGCTCTCTGTTTCAGCCCCTCTGTTTCTCGCCCTCTGTTTCAGCCCCTCTGTTTCAGCCCCTCTGTTACAGCCCCTCTGTTTCAGCCCCTCTGTTTCAGACCCTCTGTTTCTCGCACTCTGTTTCTCGCCCTCTGTTTCTCGCCCTCTGTTTATCGCCCTCTGTTTCTCGCCCTCTGTTTCAGCCCCTCTGTTTCAGCCCCTCTGTTTCAGCCCCTCTGTTTCTTGCCCTCTGTTTCAGACCATCTGTTTCAGCCCCTCTGTTTCAGCCCCTCTGTTTCAGCCCCTCTGTATCTCGCCCTCTGTTTCAGCCCCTCTGTTTCTCGCCCTCTGTTTCAGCCCCTCTGTTTCAGCCCCTCTGTTTCAGCCACTCTGTTTCAGCCCCTCTGTTTCAGCCCCTCTGTTTCTCGCCCTCTCTTTCAGCCCCTCTGTTTCAGCCCCTCTGTTTCAGCCCCTCTGTTTCAGCCCCTCTGTTTCTAGCCCTTCTGTTTCAGCCCCTCTGTTTCAGCCCCTCTGTTTCAGTCACTCTGTTTCAGCCCCTCTGTTTCAGCCCCAATGTTTCTCGCCCTCTGTTTCTCGCCCTCTGTTTCTCGCCCTCTGTTTCAGCCCCTCTGTTTCAGCCCCTCTGTTTCAGCTCCTCTGTTTCAGCCCCTCTGTTTCTCGCCCTCTGTTTCTCACCATCTGTTTCAGCCCATCTGTTTCTCGACCTCTGTTTCAGCCCCTCTGTTTCAGCCCCTCTGTTTCATCCCCTCTGTTTCAGCCCCTTGGTTTCAGCACCTCTGTTTCAGCCCCTCTGTTTCAGCCCCTCTGTTTCAGCGCCTCTGTTTCTCGCCCTCTGTTTCAGTCCCTCTGTTTCTCGCTCTCTGTTTCAGCCCCTCTGTTTCTCGCCCTCTGTTTCAGCCCCACTGTTTCAGGCCCTCTGTTTCAGCCCCTCTGTTTCAGCCCCTCTGTTTCCGCCCCTCTGTTTCTCGCCCTCTGATTCAGCCCCTCTGTTTCAGCCCCAATGTTTCTCGCCCTCTGTTTCTCGCCCTCTGTTTCTCGCCCTCTGTTTCAACCCCTCTGTTTCAGCCCCTCTGTTTCAGCTCCTCTGTTTCAGTCCCTCTGTTTCTCGCCCTCTGTTTCTCGCCGTCTGTTTCAGCCCCTCTGTTTCTCGCCCTCTGTTTCAGCCCCTCTGTTTCAGCCCCTCTGTTTCAGCCCCTCTGTTTCTCGCCCTCTGTTTCTCGCCCTCTGTTTCTCGCCCTCTGTTTCTCGCCCTCTGTTTCAGCCCCTCTGTTTCTCGCCCTCTGTTTCTCGCCCTCTGTTTCAGCCCCTCTGTTTCTCGCCCTCTGTTTCAGCCCCTCTGTTACAGCCCCTCTGTTTCATCCCCTCTGTTTCAGCCCCTTGGTTTCAGCACCTCTGTTTCAGCCCCTCTGTTTCAGCCCCTCTGTTTCAGCCCCTCTGTTTCTCGCGCTCTGTTTCAGCCCCTCTGTTTCTCGCTCTCTGTTTCTGCCCCTCTGTTTCTCGCCCTCTTTTTCAGCCCCACTGTTTCAGGCCCTCTGTTTCAGCCCCTCTGTTTCAGCCCCTCTGTTTCAGCCCCTCTGTTTCCGCCCCTCTGTCTCTCGCCCTCTGTTTCAGCCCCTCTGTTTCTCGCTCTCTGTTTAAGCCCCTCTGTTTCTCGCCCTCCGTTTCAGCCCCTCTGTTTCAGCCCCTCTGTTTCAGCCCCTCTGTTTCAGCCCCTCAGTTTCAGCCCCTCTGTTTCTCGCCCTCTGCTTCAGCCCCTCTGTTTCTCGCTCTCTGTTTCAGCCCCTCTGTTTCTCGCCCTCTGTTTCAGCCCCTCTGTTTCATCCCCTCTGTTACAGCCCCTCTGTTTCAGCCCCTCTGTTTCAGCCCCTCTGTTTCTCGCCCTCTGTTTCTCGCCCTCAGTTTCTCGCCCTCTGTTTCTCGCCCTCTGTTTCTCGCCCTCTGTTTCAGCCCCTCTGTTTCAGCTCCTCTGTTTCTCGCACTCTGTTTCTGCTCCTCTGTTTCTCGCTCTCTGTTTCAGCCCCTCTGTTTCTCGCCATCTGTTTCAGCCCCTCTGTTTCAGCCCCTCTGTTTCAGCCCCTCTGTTTCAGCCTCTCTGTTTCAGCCCCTATGTTTCAGCCCCTCTGTTTCAGCCAGTCTATTTCTCGCCCTCTGTTTCTCGTCGTCTGTTTCTCGCCCTCTGTTTCAGCCCCTCTGTTTCAGCCCCTCTGTTTCTCGCCCTCTCTTTCAGCCCTTCTGTTTCAGCCCCTCTGTTTCTCGCCCTCTGTTTCAGCCCCTCTGTTCCTCGTCCTCTGTTTCAGCCCCTCTGTTTCAGCCCCTCTGTTTCAGCCCTTCTGTTTCAGCCCCTCTGTTTCAACCCTTCTGTTTCAGCCCCTCTGTTTCTCACACTCTGTTTCTCGCCCTCTCTTTCAGCCCCTCTGTTTCATACCCGCTGTTTCTCGCCCTCTGTTTCAGCCCCTCTGTTTCAGCCCCTCTGTTTCAGCCCCTCTGTTTCAGCCCCTCTGTTTCTCGCCCTCTGTTTCTCGCCCTCTGTTTCTCGCCCTCTGTTTCAGCCCCTCTGTTTCAGCCCCTCTGTTTCAGCCCCTCTGTCTCAACCCCTCTGTTTCATCCCCTCTGTTTCAGCCGCTCTGTTTCTCGCCCTCTGTTTCTCGCCCTCTGTTTCAGCCCCTCTGTTTCAGCCCCTCTGTTTCAGCCCCTCTGTCTCAGCCCCTCTGTTTCAGCCCCTCTGTTTCAGCCGCTCTGTTTCCCGCCCTCTGTTTCTCGCCCTCTGTTTCTCGCCCTCTGTTTCTCGCCCTCTGTTTCAGCCCCTCTGTTTCAGCCCCTCTGTTTCAGCCCCTCTGTCTCAGCACCTCTGTTTCAGCCCCTCTGTTTCAGCCGCTCTGTTTCAGACCCTCTGTTTAAGCCCCTCTGTTTCTCGCCCTCTGTTTCTCGCCCTCTGTTTCTGCCCCTCTGTTTGAGCCCCGCTGTTTCTCGCCCTCTGTTTCTCGCCCTCTGTTTCTCGCCCTCTGTTTCAGCCCCTCTGTTTCAGCCCCTCTGTTTCAGCCCCTCTGTTTCAGCCCCTCTGTTTCTCGCCCTCTGTTTCTCGCCCTCTGTTTCAGCCCCTCTGTTTCTCGCCCTCTGTTTCAAACCCTCTGTTTCAGCCCCTCTGTTTCAGCCCCTCTGTTTCAGCCCCTCTGTTTTAGGCCCTCTGTTTCAGCCCCTCTGTTTCAGCCCCTCTGTTTCTCGCCCTCTGTTTCAGCCCCTCTGTTTCAGCCCCTCTGTTTCATCCCCTCTGTTTCAGCCCCTTGGTTTCAGCACCTCTGTTTCAGCCCCTCTGTTTCAGCCCCTCTGTTTCAGCCCCTCTGTTTCTCGCCCTCTGTTTCAGTCCCTCTGTTTCTCGCTCTCTGTTTCAGCCCCTCTGTTTCTCGCCCTCTGTTTCAGCCCCACTGTTTCAGGCCCTCTGTTTCATCCCCTCTGTTTCAGCCCCTCTGTTTCCGCCCCTCTGTTTCTCGCCCTCTGATTCAGCCACTCTGTTTCTCGCTCAATGTTTCAGCCCCTCTGTTTCTCGCCCTCTGTTTCAGACCCACTGTTTCAGGCCCTCTGTTTCATTCCCTCTGTTTCAGCCACTCTGTTTCCGCCCCTCTGTTTCTCGCCCTCTGATTCAGCCACTCTGTTTCTCGCTCAATGTTTCAGCCCCTCTGTATCTCGCTCTCTGTTTCAGCCCCTCTGTTTCAGCCCCTCTGTTTCAGCCCCTCTGTTTCAGCCCCTCTGTTTCTCGCCCTCTGCATCAGCCCCTCTGTTTCTCGCTCTCTGTTTCAGCCCCTCTGTTTCTCGCCCTCTGTTTCAGCCCCTCTGATTCAGCCCCTCTGTTACAGCCCCTCTGTTTCAGCCACTCTGTTTCCGCCCCTCTGTTTCTCGCCCTCTGATTCAGCCACTCTGTTTCTCGCTCAATGTTTCAGCCCCTCTGTATCTCGCTCTCTGTTTCAGCCCCTCTGTTTCAGCCCCTCTGTTTCAGCCCCTCTGTTTCAGCCCCTCTGTTTCTCGCCCTCTGCATCAGCCCCTCTGTTTCTCGCCCTCTGTTTCTCGCCCTCTGTTTATCGCCCTCTGTTTCTCGCCCTCTGTTTCAGCCCCTCTGTTTCAGCCCCTCTGTTTCAGCCCCTCTGTTTCTTGCCCTCTGTTTCAGACCATCTGTTTCAGCCCCTCTGTTTCAGCCCCTCTGTTTCAGCCCCTCTGTATCTCGCCCTCTGTTTCAGCCCCTCTGTTTCTCGCCCTCTGTTTCAGCCCCTCTGTTTCAGCCCCTCTGTTTCAGCCACTCTGTTTCATCCCCTCTGTTTCAGCCCCTCTGTTTCTCGCCCTCTCTTTCAGCCCCTCTGTTTCAGCCCCTCTGTTTCAGCCCCTCTGTTTCAGCCCCTCTGTTTCTAGCCCTTCTGTTTCAGCCCCTCTGTTTCAGCCCCTCTGTTTCAGTCACTCTGTTTCAGCCCCTCTGTTTCAGCCCCAATGTTTCTCGCCCTCTGTTTCTCGCCCTCTGTTTCTCGCCCTCTGTTTCAGCCCCTCTGTTTCAGCCCCTCTGTTTCAGCTCCTCTGTTTCAGCCCCTCTGTTTCTCGCCCTCTGTTTCTCACCGTCTGTTTCAGCCCATCTGTTTCTCGACCTCTGTTTCAGCCCCTCTGTTTCAGCCCCTCTGTTTCATCCCCTCTGTTTCAGCCCCTTGGTTTCAGCACCTCTGTTTCAGCCCCTCTGTTTCAGCCCCTCTGTTTCAGCCCCTCTGTTTCTCGCCCTCTGTTTCAGTCCCTCTGTTTCTCGCTCTCTGTTTCAGCCCCTCTGTTTCTCGCCCTCTGTTTCAGCCCCACTGTTTCAGGCCCTCTGTTTCAGCCCCTCTGTTTCAGCCCCTCTGTTTCCGCCCCTCTGTTTCTCGCCCTCTGATTCAGCCCCTCTGTTTCAGCCCCAATGTTTCTCGCCCTCTGTTTCTCGCCCTCTGTTTCTCGCCCTCTGTTTCAACCCCTCTGTTTCAGCCCCTCTGTTTCAGCTCCTCTGTTTCAGTCCCTCTGTTTCTCGCCCTCTGTTTCTCGCCGTCTGTTTCAGCCCCTCTGTTTCTCGCCCTCTGTTTCAGCCCCTCTGTTTCAGCCCCTCTGTTTCAGCCCCTCTGTTTCTCGCCCTCTGTTTCTCGCCCTCTGTTTCTCGCCCTCTGTTTCTCGCCCTCTGTTTCAGCCCCTCTGTTTCTCGCCCTCTGTTTCTCGCCCTCTGTTTCAGCCCCTCTGTTTCTCGCCCTCTGTTTCAGCCCCTCTGTTACAGCCCCTCTGTTTCATCCCCTCTGTTTCAGCCCCTTGGTTTCAGCACCTCTGTTTCAGCCCCTCTGTTTCAGCCCCTCTGTTTCAGCCCCTCTGTTTCTCGCACTCTGTTTCAGCCCCTCTGTTTCTCGCTCTCTGTTTCAGCCCCTCTGTTTCTCGCCCTCTTTTTCAGCCCCACTGTTTCAGGCCCTCTGTTTCAGCCCCTCTGTTTCAGCCCCTCTGTTTCAGCCCCTCTGTTTCCGCCCCTCTGTCTCTCGCACTCTGTTTCAGCCCCTCTGTTTCTCGCTCTCTGTTTAAGCCCCTCTGTTTCTCGCCCTCCGTTTCAGCCCCTCTGTTTCAGCCCCTCTGTTTCAGCCCCTCTGTTTCAGCCCCTCAGTTTCAGCCCCTCTGTTTCTCGCCCTCTGCTTCAGCCCCTCTGTTTCTCGCTCTCTGTTTCAGCCCCTCTGTTTCTCGCCCTCTGTTTCAGCCCCTCTGTTTCATCCCCTCTGTTACAGCCCCTCTGTTTCAGCCCCTCTGTTTCAGCCCCACTGTTTCTCGCCCTCTGTTTCTCGCCCTCAGTTTCTCGCCCTCTGTTTCTCGCCCTCTGTTTCTCGCCCTCTGTTTCAGCCCCTCTGTTTCAGCTCCTCTGTTTCTCGCACTCTGTTTCAGCTCCTCTGTTTCTCGCTCTCTGTTTCAGCCCCTCTGTTTCTCGCCCTCTGTTTCAGCCCCTCTGTTTCAGCCCCTCTGTTTCAGCCCCTCTGTTTCAGCCTCTCTGTTTCAGCCCCTATGTTTCAGCCCCTCTGTTTCAGCCAGTCTATTTCTCGCCCTCTGTTTCTCGTCGTCTGTTTCTCGCCCTCTGTTTCAGCCCCTCTGTTTCAGCCCCTCTGTTTCTCGCCCTCTCTTTCAGCCCTTCTGTTTCAGCCCCTCTGTTTCTCGCCCTCTGTTTCAGCCCCTCTGTTCCTCGTCCTCTGTTTCAGCCCCTCTGTTTCAGCCCCTCTGTTTCAGCCCTTCTGTTTCAGCCCCTCTGTTTCAACCCTTCTGTTTCAGCCCCTCTGTTTCTCACACTCTGTTTCTCGCCCTCTCTTTCAGCCCCTCTGTTTCATACCCGCTGTTTCTCGCCCTCTGTTTCAGCCCCTCTGTTTCAGCCCCTCTGTTTCAGCCCCTCTGTTTCAGCCCCTCTGTTTCTCGCCCTCTGTTTCTCGCCCTCTGTTTCTCGCCCTCTGTTTCAGCCCCTCTGTTTCAGCCCCTCTGTTTCAGCCCCTCAGTCTCAAACCCTCTGTTTCATCCCCTCTGTTTCAGCCGCTCTGTTTCTCGCCCTCTGTTTCTCGCCCTCTGTTTCAGCCCCTCTGTTTCAGCCCCTCTGTTTGAGCCCCTCTGTCTCAGCCCCTCTGTTTCAGCCCCTCTGTTTCAGCCGCTCTGTTTCTCGCCCTCTGTTTCTCGCCCACTGTTTCTCGCCCTCTGTTTCAGCCCCTCTGTTTCAGCCCCTCTTTTTCAGCCCCTCTGTTTCATCCCCTCTGTTTCAGCCCCTCTGTTTCTCGCCCTCTGTTTCAGCCCCTCTGTTTCAGCCTCTCTGTTTCAGCCTCTCTGTTTCACACCCTCTGTTTCAGCACCTCTGTTTCAGCCCCTCTGTTTCTCGCCCTCTGTTACTCGCCAGCTGTTTCTCTCCCTTTGTTTCTCGCCCTCTGTTTCAGCCCCTCTGTTTCTCGCCCTCTGTTTCTCGCCCTCTGTTTCAGCCCCTCTCTTTCACCCCCTCTTTCACAGCCCCTCTGTTTCAGCCCCTGATTTCAGCCCCTCTGTTTCAGCCCCTCTGTTTCTCGCCCTCTGTTTCAGCCCCTCTGTTTCTCGCTCTCTGTTTCAGCCCCTCTGTTTCTCGCCCTCTGTTTCAGCCCCTCTGTTTCAACCCCTCTGTTTCAGCCCCTCTGTTTCAGCCCCTCTGTTTCAGCCCCTCTGATTCAGCCCCTCTGTTTCCGCCCCTCTTTTTCTCGCCCTCTGTTTCAGCCCCTCTGTTTCTCGCTATCTGTTTCTCGCCCTCTGTTTCTCGCCCTCTGTTTCAGCCCCTCTGTTTCACCCCCTCTTTTTCAGCCCCTCTGTTTCAGCCCCTGATTTCAGCCCCTCTGTTTCAGCCCCTCTGTTTCTCGCCCTCTGTTTTAGCCCCTCTGTTTCTCGCTCACTGTTTCAGCCCCTCTGTTTCTCGCCCTCTGTTTCAGCCCCTCTGTTTCAACCCCTCTGTTTCAGCCCCTCTGTTTCACCCCCTCTATTTCTCGCCCTCTGTTTCAGCCCCTCTGTTTCAACCCCTCTGTTTCAGCCTCTCTGTTTCAGCCCCTCTGTTTCAGCCCCTCTGATTCAGCCCCTCTGTTTCCGCCCCTCTTTTTCTCGCCCTCTGTTTCAGCCCCTCTGTTTCTCGCTATCTGTTTCAGCCCCTCTGTTTCTCGCCCTCTGTTTGAGCCCCTCTGTTTCAGCCCCTGTGTTTCAGCCCCTCTGTTTCAGCCCCTATGTTTCTCGCCCTCTGTTTCTCGCCCTCTGTTTCTCGCCCTCTGTTTCAGCACAACTGTTTCTCGCCCTCTGTTTCAGCCCCTCTGTTTCTCGCCCTCTGTTTCAGCCCCTCTGATTCAGCCCCTCTGTTTCTGCCCCTCTGTTTCAGCCCCTCTGTTTCAGCCAGTCTGTTTCTCGCCCTCTGTTTCTCGCCGTCTGTTTCTCGCCCTCTGTTTCAGCCCCTCTGTTTCAGCCCCTCTGTTTCAGCCCCTCTGTTTCAGCCCCTCTGTTTCAGCCCCTCTCAGCCCCTCTGTTTCAGCCAGTCTATTTCTCGCCCTCTGTTTCTCGCCCTCTGTTTCTCGCCCTCTGTTTCAGCCCCTCTGTTTCTCGCCCTCTGTTTCAGCCCCTCTGTTTCAGCCCCTCTGTTTCTCGCACTCTGTTTCAGCCCCTCTGTTCCTCGCCCTCTGTTTCAGCCCCTCTGTTTCAGCCCCTCTGTTTCCGCCCCTCTGTTTCAGCCCCTCTGTTTCAGCCCCTCTGTTTCTCGACCTCTGTTTCTCGCCCTCTGTTTCAGCCCCTCTGTTTCAGCCCCGCTGTTTCTCGCCCTCTGTTTCAGCCCCTCTGTTTCAGCCCCTCTGTTTCAGCCCCTCTGTTTCTCGCCCTCTGTTTCTCGCCCTCTGTTTCTCGCCCTCTGTTTCTCGCCCTCTGTTTCAGCCCCTCTGTTTCAGCCCCTCTGTTTCAGCCCCTCTGTTTCAACCGCTCTGTTTCAGGCCCTCTGTTTAAGCCCCTCTGTTTCTCGCCCTCTGTTTCTCGCCCTCTGTTTCAGCCCCTCTGTTTGAGCCCCGCTGTTTCTGGCCCTCTGTTTCTCGCCCTCTGTTTCTCGCCCTCTGTTTCTCGCCCTCTGTTTCAGCCCCCCTGTTTCAGCCCCTCTGTTTCAGCCCCTCTGTTTCAGCCCCTCTGTTATTCGCCCTCTGTTTCAGCCCCTCTGTTTCTCGCCCTCTGTTTCTCGCCCTCTGTTTAACGCCCTCTGTTTCTCGCCCTCTGTTTCTCGCCCTCTGTTTCAGCCCCTCTGTTTCAGCCCCTCTGTTTCAGCCCCTCTGTCTCAGCCCCTCTGTTTCAGCCCCTCAGTTTCAGCCGCTCTGTTTCAGACCCTCTGTTTAAGCCCCTCTGTTTCTCGCCCTCTGTTTCTCGCCCTCTGTTTCTCGCCCTCTGTTTCAGCCCCTCTGTTTCAGCCCCTCTGTTTCAGCCCCTCTGTTTCAGCCCCTCTGTTTCTCGCCCTCTGTTTCTCGCCCTCTGTTTCAGCCCCTCTGTTTCTCGCCCTCTGTTTCAGCCCCTCTGTTTCAGCCCCTCTGTTTCAGCCCCTCTGTTTCAGCCCCTCTGTTTCAGTCCCCCTGTTTCAGCCCCTCTGTTTCAGCCCCTCTGTTTCTCGCCCTCTGTTTCAGCCCCTCTGTTTCAGCCCCTCTGTTTCATCCCCTCTGTTTCAGCCCCTTGGTTTCAGCACCTCTGTTTCAGCCCCTCTGTTTCAGCCCCTCTGTTTCAGCCCCTCTGTTTCTCGCCCTCTGTTTCAGTCCCTCTGTTTCTCGCTCTCTGTTTCAGCCCCTCTGTTTCTCGCCCTCTGTTTCAGCCCCACTGTTTCAGGCCCTCTGTTTCAGCCCCTCTGTTTCAGCCCCTCTGTTTCCGCCCCTCTGTTTCTCGCCCTCTGATTCAGCCCCTCTGTTTCAGCCCCTCTGTTTCATCCCCTCTGTTTCAGCCCCTTGGTTTCAGCACCTCTGTTTCAGCCCCTCTGTTTCAGCCCCTCTGTTTCAGCCCCTCTGTTTCTCGCCCTCTGTTTCAGTCCCTCTGTTTCTCGCTCTCTGTTTCAGCCCCTCTGTTTCTCGCCCTCTGTTTCAGCCCCACTGTTTCAGGCCCTCTGTTTCAGCCCCTCTGTTTCAGCCCCTCTGTTTCCGCCCCTCTGTTTCTCGCCCTCTGATTCAGCCCCTCTGTTTCAGCCCCAATGTTTCTCGCCCTCTGTTTCTCGCCCTCTGTTTCTCGCCCTCTGTTTCAACCCCTCTGTTTCAGCCCCTCTGTTTCAGCCCCTCTGTTTCAGTCCCTCTGTTTCTCGCCCTCTGTTTCTCGCCGTCTGTTTCAGCCCCTCTGTTTCTCGCCCTCTGTTTCAGCCCCTCTGTTTCAGCCCCTCTGTTTCAGCCCCTCTGTTTCTCGCCCTCTGTTTCTCGCCCTCTGTTTCTCGCCCTCTGTTTCTCGCCCTCTGTTTCAGCCCCTCTGTTTCTCGCCCTCTGTTTCTCGCCCTCTGTTTCAGCCCCTCTGTTTCTCGCCCTCTGTTTCAGCCCCTCTGTTACAGCCCCTCTGTTTCATCCCCTCTGTTTCAGCCCCTTGGTTTCAGCACCTCTGTTTCAGCCCCTCTGTTTCAGCCCCTCTGTTTCAGCCCCTCTGTTTCTCGCGCTCTGTTTCAGCCCCTCTGTTTCTCGCTCTCTGTTTCAGCCCCTCTGTTTCTCGCCCTCTGTTTCAGCCCCACTGTTTCAGGCCCTCTGTTTCAGCCCCTCTGTTTCAGCCCCTGTGTTTCAGCCACTCTGTTTCCGCCCCTCTGTCTCTCGCCCTCTGTTTCAGCCCCTCTGTTTCTCGCTCTCTGTTTAAGCCCCTCTGATTCTCGCCCTCCGTTTCAGCCCCTCTGTTTCAGCCCCTCTGTTTCAGCCCCTCTGTTTCAGCCCCTCTGTTTCAGCCCCTCTGTTTCTCGCCCTCTGCTTCAGCCCCTCTGTTTCTCGCTCTCTGTTTCAGCCCCTCTGTTTCTCGCCCTCTGTTTCAGCCCCTCTGTTTCATCCCCTCTATTACAGCCCCTCTGTTTCAGCCCCTCTGTTTCAGCCCCTCTGTTTCTCGCCCTCTGTTTCTCGCCCTCAGTTTCTCGCCCTCTGTTTCTCGCCCTCTGTTTCTCGCCCTCTGTTTCAGCCCCTCTGTTTCAGCTCCTCTGTTTCTCGCACTCTGTTTCAGCTCCTCTGTTTCTCGCTCTCTGTTTCAGCCCCTCTGTTTCTCGCCCTCTGTTTCAGCCCCTCTGTTTCAGCCCCTCTGTTTCAGCCCCTCTGTTTTAGCCTCTCTGTTTCAGCCCCTCTGTTTCAGCCCCTCTGTTTCAGCCAGTCTATTTCTCGCCCTCTGTTTCTCGTCGTCTGTTTCTCGCTCTCTGTTTCAGCCCCTCTGTTTCAGCCCCTCTGTTTCTCGCCCTCTCTTTCAGCCCTTCTGTTTCAGCCCCTCTGTTTCTCGCCCTCTGTTTCGGCCCATCTGTTCCTCGTCCTCTGTTTCAGCCCCTCTGTTTCAGCCCCTCTGTTTCAGCCCTTCTGTTTCAGCCCCTCTGTTTCAACCCTTCTGTTTCAGCCCCTCTGTTTCTCACACTCTGTTTCTCGCCCTCTGTTTCAGCCCCTCTGTTTCTCGCCCGCTGTTTCTCGCCCTCTGTTTCAGCCCCTCTGTTTCAGCCCCTCTGTTTCAGACCCTCTGTTTCAGCCCCTCTGTTTCTCGCCCTCTGTTTCTCGCCCTCTGTTTCTCGCCCTCTGTTTCAGCCCCTCTGTTTCAGCCCCTCTGTTTCAGCCCCTCTGTCTCAGCCCCTCTGTTTCAGCCCCTCTGTTTCAGCCGCTCTGTTTCTCGCCCTCTGTTTCTCGCCCTCTGTTTCAGCCCCTCTGTTTCAGCCCCTCTGTTTCAGCCCCTCTGTCTCAGCCCCTCTGTTTCAGCCCCTCTGTTTCAGTCGCTCTGTTTCCCGCCCTCTGTTTCTCGCCCTCTGTTTCTCGCCCTCTGTTTCTCGCCCTCTGTTTCAGCCCCTCTGTTTCAGCCCCTCTGTTTCAGCCCCTCTGTCTCAGCCCCTCTGTTTCAGCCCCTCTGTTTCAGCCGCTCTGTTTCAGACCCTCTGTTTAAGCCCCTCTGTTTCTCGCCCTCTGTTTCTCGCCCTCTGTTCCTGCCCCTCTGTTTGAGCCCCGCTGTTTCACGCCCTCTGTTTCTCGCCCTCTGTTTCTCGCCCTCTGTTTCAGCCCCTCTGTTTCAGCCCCTCTGTTTCAGCCCCTCTGTTTCAGCCCCTCTGTTTCTCGCCCTCTGTTTCTCGCCCTCTGTTTCAGCCCCTCTGTTTCTCGCCCTCTGTTTCAAACCCTCTGTTTCAGCCCCTCTGTTTCAGCCCCTCTGTTTCAGCTCCTCTGTTTCTCGCCCTCTGTTTCAGCCCCTCTGTTTCAGCCCCTCTGTTTCATCCCCTCTGTTTCAGCCCCTTGGTTTCAGCACCTCTGTTTCAGCCCCTCTGTTTCAGCCCCTCTGTTTCAGCCCCTCTGTTTCTCGCCCTCTGTTTCAGTCCCTCTGTTTCTCGCTCTCTGTTTCAGCCCCTCTGTTTCTCGCCCTCTGTTTCAGACCCACTGTTTCAGGCCCTCTGTTTCATTCCCTCTGTTTCAGCCACTCTGTTTCCGCCCCTCTGTTTCTCGCCCTCTGATTCAGCCACTCTGTTTCTCGCTCAATGTTTCAGCCCCTCTGTATCTCGCTCTCTGTTTCAGCCCCTCTGTTTCAGCCCCTCTGTTTCAGCCCCTCTGTTTCTCGCCCTCTGCATCAGCCCCTCTGTTTCTCGCTCTCTGTTTCAGCCCCTCTGTTTCTCGCCCTCTGTTTCAGCCCCTCTGTTTCAGCCCCTCTGTTACAGCCCCTCTGTTTCAGCCCCTCTGTTTCAGACCCTCTGTTTCTCGCACTCTGTTTCTCGCCCTCTGTTTCTCGCCCTCTGTTTATCGCCCTCTGTTTCTCGCCCTCTGTTTCAGCCCCTCTGTTTCAGCCCCTCTGTTTCAGCCCCTCTGTTTCTTGCCCTCTGTTTCAGACCATCTGTTTCAGCACCTCTGTTTCAGCCCCTCTGTTTCAGCCCCTCTGTATCTCGCCCTCTGTTTCAGCCCCTCTGTTTCTCGCCCTCTGTTTCAGCCCCTCTGTTTCAGCCCCTCTGTTTCAGACACTCTGTTTCAGCCCCTCTGTTTCAGCCCCTCTGTTTCTCGCCCTCTCTTTCAGCCCCTCTGTTTCAGCCCCTCTGTTTCAGCCCTTCTGTTTCAGCCCCTCTGTTTCAGCCCCTCTGTTTCAGTCACTCTGTTTCAGCCCCTCTGTTTCAGCCCCAATGTTTCTCGCCCTCTGTTTCTCGCCCTCTGTTTCTCGCCCTCTGTTTCAGCCCCTCTGTTTCAGCCCCTCTGTTTCAGCTCCTCTGTTTCAGCCCCTCTGTTTCTCGCCCTCTGTTTCTCACCGTCTGTTTCAGCCCATCTGTTTCTCGACCTCTGTTTCAGCCCCTCTGTTTCAGCCCCTCTGTTTCATCCCCTCTGTTTCAGCCCCTTGGT
Organism: Stegostoma tigrinum; assembly: GCF_030684315.1. Taxonomy (NCBI): domain Eukaryota; kingdom Metazoa; phylum Chordata; class Chondrichthyes; order Orectolobiformes; family Stegostomatidae; genus Stegostoma; species Stegostoma tigrinum. Next base: position 373,400 of record NW_026728494.1, on the reverse strand, counting down.
TTCAGCACCTCTGTTTCAGCCCCTCTGTTTCAGCCCCTCTGTTTCAGCCCCTCTGTTTCTCGCCCTCTGTTTCAGTCCCTCTGTTTCTCGCTCTCTGTTTCAGCCCCTCTGTTTCTCGCCCTCTGTTTCAGCCCCACTGTTTCAGGCCCTCTGTTTCAGCCCCTCTGTTTCAGCCCCTCTGTTTCCGCCCCTCTGTTTCTCGCCCTCTGATTCAGCCCCTCTGTTTCAGCCCCAATGTTTCTCGCCCTCTGTTTCTCGCCCTCTGTTTCTCGCCCTCTGTTTCAACCCCTCTGTTTCAGCCCCTCTGTTTCAGCTCCTCTGTTTCAGTCCCTCTGTTTCTCGCCCTCTGTTTCTCGCCGTCTGTTTCAGCCCCTCTGTTTCTCGCCCTCTGTTTCAGCCCCTCTGTTTCAGCCCCTCTGTTTCAGCCCCTCTGTTTCTCGCCCTCTGTTTCTCGCCCTCTGTTTCTCGCCCTCTGTTTCTCGCCCTCTGTTTCAGCCCCTCTGTTTCTCGCCCTCTGTTTCTCGCCCTCTGTTTCAGCCCCTCTGTTTCTCGCCCTCTGTTTCAGCCCCTCTGTTACAGCCCCTCTGTTTCATCCCCTCTGTTTCAGCCCCTTGGTTTCAGCACCTCTGTTTCAGCCCCTCTGTTTCAGCCCCTCTGTTTCAGCCCCTCTGTTTCTCGCGCTCTGTTTCAGCCCCTCTGTTTCTCGCTCTCTGTTTCAGCCCCTCTGTTTCTCGCCCTCTTTTTCAGCCCCACTGTTTCAGGCCCTCTGTTTCAGCCCCTCTGTTTCAGCCCCTCTGTTTCAGCCCCTCTGTTTCCGCCACTCTGTCTCTCGCCCTCTGTTTCAGCCCCTCTGTTTCTCGCTCTCTGTTTAAGCCCCTCTGTTTCTCGCCCTCCGTTTCAGCCCCTCTGTTTCAGCCCCTCTGTTTCAGCCCCTCTGTTTCAGCCCCTCAGTTTCAGCCCCTCTGTTTCTCGCCCTCTGCTTCAGCCCCTCTGTTTCTCGCTCTCTGTTTCAGCCCCTCTGTTTCTCGCCCTCTGTTTCAGCCCCTCTGTTTCATCCCCTCTGTTACAGCCCCTCTGTTTCAGCCCCTCTGTTTCAGCCCCTCTGTTTCTCGCCCTCTGTTTCTCGCCCTCAGTTTCTCGCCCTCTGTTTCTCGCCCTCTGTTTCTCGCCCTCTGTTTCAGCCCCTCTGTTTCAGCTCCTCTGTTTCTCGCACTCTGTTTCAGCTCCTCTGTTTCTCGCTCTCTGTTTCAGCCCCTCTGTTTCTCGCCCTCTGTTTCAGCCCCTCTGTTTCAGCCCCTCTGTTTCAGCCCCTCTGTTTCAGCCTCTCTGTTTCAGCCCCTATGTTTCAGCCCCTCTGTTTCAGCCAGTCTATTTCTCGCCCTCTGTTTCTCGTCGTCTGTTTCTCGCCCTCTGTTTCAGCCCCTCTGTTTCAGCCCCTCTGTTTCTCGCCCTCTCTTTCAGCCCTTCTGTTTCAGCCCCTCTGTTTCTCGCCCTCTGTTTCAGCCCCTCTGTTCCTCGTCCTCTGTTTCAGCCCCTCTGTTTCAGCCCCTCTGTTTCAGCCCTTCTGATTCAGCCCCTCTGTTTCAACCCTTCTGTTTCAGCCCCTCTGTTTCTCACACTCTGTTTCTCGCCCTCTCTTTCAGCCCCTCTGTTTCATACCCGCTGTTTCTCGCCCTCTGTTTCAGCCCCTCTGTTTCAGCCCCTCTGTTTCAGCCCCTCTGTTTCAGCCCCTCTGTTTCTCGCCCTCTGTTTCTCGCCCTCTGTTTCTCGCCCTCTGTTTCAGCCCCTCTGTTTCAGCCCCTCTGTTTCAGCCCCTCTGTCTCAACCCCTCTGTTTCATCCCCTCTGTTTCAGCCGCTCTGTTTCTCGCCCTCTGTTTCTCGCCCTCTGTTTCAGCCCCTCTGTTTCAGCCCCTCTGTTTCAGCCCCTCTGTCTCAGCCCCTCTGTTTCAGCCCCTCTGTTTCAGCCGCTCTGTTTCCCGCCCTCTGTTTCTCGCCCTCTGTTTCTCGCCCTCTGTTTCTCGCCCTCTGTTTCAGCCCCTCTGTTTCAGCCCCTCTGTTTCAGCCCCTCTGTCTCAGCACCTCTGTTTCAGCCCCTCTGTTTCAGCCGCTCTGTTTCAGACCCTCTGTTTAAGCCCCTCTGTTTCTCGCCCTCTGTTTCTCGCCCTCTGTTTCTGCCCCTCTGTTTGAGCCCCGCTGTTTCTCGCCCTCTGTTTCTCGCCCTCTGTTTCTCGCCCTCTGTTTCAGCCCCTCTGTTTCAGCCCCTCTGTTTCAGCCACTCTGTTTCAGCCCCTCTGTTTCTCGCCCTCTGTTTCTCGCCCTCAGTTTCAGCCCCTCTGTTTCTCGCCCTCTGTTTCAAACCCTCTGTTTCAGCCCCTCTGTTTCAGCCCCTCTGTTTCAGCCCCTCTGTTTTAGGCCCTCTGTTTCAGCCCCTCTGTTTCAGCCCCTCTGTTTCTCGCCCTCTGTTTCAGCCCCTCTGTTTCAGCCCCTCTGTTTCATCCCCTCTGTTTCAGCCCCTTGGTTTCAGCACCTCTGTTTCAGCCCCTCTGTTTCAGCCCCTCTGTTTCAGCCCCTCTGTTTCTCGCCCTCTGTTTCAGTCCCTCTGTTTCTCGCTCTCTGTTTCAGCCCCTCTGTTTCTCGCCCTCTGTTTCAGCCCCACTGTTTCAGGCCCTCTGTTTCATCCCCTCTGTTTCAGCCCCTCTGTTTCCGCCCCTCTGTTTCTCGCCCTCTGATTCAGCCACTCTGTTTCTCGCTCAATGTTTCAGCCCCTCTGTTTCTCGCCCTCTGTTTCAGACCCACTGTTTCAGGCCCTCTGTTTCATTCCCTCTGTTTCAGCCACTCTGTTTCCGCCCCTCTGTTTCTCGCCCTCTGATTCAGCCACTCTGTTTCTCGCTCAATGTTTCAGCCCCTCTGTATCTCGCTCTCTGTTTCAGCCCCTCTGTTTCAGCCCCTCTGTTTCAGCCCCTCTGTTTCAGCCCCTCTGTTTCTCGCCCTCTGCATCAGCCCCTCTGTTTCTCGCTCTCTGTTTCAGCCCCTCTGTTTCTCGCCCTCTGTTTCAGCCCCTCTGCTCAGCCCCTCTGTTACAGCCCCTCTGTTTCAGCCCCTCTGTTTCAGACCCTCTGTTTCTCGCACTCTGTTTCTCGCCCTCTGTTTCTCGCCCTCTGTTTATCGCCCTCTGTTTCTCGCCCTCTGTTTCAGCCCCTCTGTTTCAGCCCCTCTGTTTCAGCCCCTCTGTTTCTTGCCCTCTGTTTCAGACCATCTGTTTCAGCCCCTCTGTTTCAGCCCCTCTGTTTCAGCCCCTCTGTATCTCGCCCTCTGTTTCAGCCCCTCTGTTTCTCGCCCTCTGTTTCAGCCCCTCTGTTTCAGCCCCTCTGTTTCAGCCACTCTGTTTCAGCCCCTCTGTTTCAGCCCCTCTGTTTCTCGCCCTCTCTTTCAGCCCCTCTGTTTCAGCCCCTCTGTTTCAGCCCCTCTGTTTCAGCCCCTCTGTTTCTAGCCCTTCTGTTTCAGCCCCTCTGTTTCAGCCCCTCTGTTTCAGTCACTCTGTTTCAGCCCCTCTGTTTCAGCCCCAATGTTTCTCGCCCTCTGTTTCTCGCCCTCTGTTTCTCGCCCTCTGTTTCAGCCCCTCTGTTTCAGCCCCTCTGGTTCAGCTCCTCTGTTTCAGCCCCTCTGTTTCTCGCCCTCTGTTTCTCACCGTCTGTTTCAGCCCATCTGTTTCTCGACCTCTGTTTCAGCCCCTCTGTTTCAGCCCCTCTGTTTCATCCCCTCTGTTTCAGCCCCTTGGTTTCAGCACCTCTGTTTCAGCCCCTCTGTTTCAGCCCCTCTGATCAGCCCCTCTGTTTCTCGCCCTCTGTTTCAGTCCCTCTGTTTCTCGCTCTCTGTTTCAGCCCCTCTGTTTCTCGCCCTCTGTTTCAGCCCCACTGTTTCAGGCCCTCTGTTTCAGCCCCTCTGTTTCAGCCCCTCTGTTTCCGCCCCTCTGTTTCTCGCCCTCTGATTCAGCCCCTCTGTTTCAGCCCCAATGTTTCTCGCCCTCTGTTTCTCGCCCTCTGTTTCTCGCCCTCTGTTTCAACCCCTCTGTTTCAGCCCCTCTGTTTCAGCTCCTCTGTTTCAGTCCCTCTGTTTCTCGCCCTCTGTTTCTCGCCGTCTGTTTCAGCCCCTCTGTTTCTCGCCCTCTGTTTCAGCCCCTCTGTTTCAGCCCCTCTGTTTCAGCCCCTCTGTTTCTCGCCCTCTGTTTCTCGCCCTCTGTTTCTCGCCCTCTGTTTCTCGCCCTCTGTTTCAGCCCCTCTGTTTCTCGCCCTCTGTTTCTCGCCCTCTGTTTCAGCCCCTCTGTTTCTCGCCCTCTGTTTCAGCCCCTCTGTTACAGCCCCTCTGTTTCATCCCCTCTGTTTCAGCCCCTTGGTTTCAGCACCTCTGTTTCAGCCCCTCTGTTTCAGCCCCTCTGTTTCAGCCCCTCTGTTTCTCGCGCTCTGTTTCAGCCCCTCTGTTTCTCGCTCTCTGTTTCAGCCCCTCTGTTTCTCGCCCTCTTTTCAGCCCCACTGTTTCAGGCCCTCTGTTTCAGCCCCTCTGTTTCAGCCCCTCTGTTTCAGCCCCTCTGTTTCCGCCCCTCTGTCTCTCGCCCTCTGTTTCAGCCCCTCTGTTTCTCGCTCTCTGTTTAAGCCCCTCTGTTTCTCGCCCTCCGTTTCAGCCCCTCTGTTTCAGCCCCTCTGTTTCAGCCCCTCTGTTTCAGCCCCTCAGTTTCAGCCCCTCTGTTTCTCGCCCTCTGCTTCAGCCCCTCTGTTTCTCGCTCTCTGTTTCAGCCCCTCTGTTTCTCGCCCTCTGTTTCAGCCCCTCTGTTTCATCCCCTCTCTTACAGCCCCTCTGTTTCAGCCCCTCTGTTTCAGCCCCTCTGTTTCTCGCCCTCTGTTTCTCGCCCTCAGTTTCTCGCCCTCTGTTTCTCGCCCTCTGTTTCTCGCCCTCTGTTTCAGCCCCTCTGTTTCAGCTCCTCTGTTTCTCGCACTCTGTTTCAGCTCCTCTGTTTCTCGCTCTCTGTTTCAGCCCCTCTGTTTCTCGCCCTCTGTTTCAGCCCCTCTGTTTCAGCCCCTCTGTTTCAGCCCCTCTGTTTCAGCCTCTCTGTTTCAGCCCCTATGTTTCAGCCCCTCTGTTTCAGCCAGTCTATTTCTCGCCCTCTGTTTCTCGTCGTCTGTTTCTCGCCCTCTGTTTCAGCCCCTCTGTTTCAGCCCCTCTGTTTCTCGCCCTCTCTTTCAGCCCTTCTGTTTCAGCCCCTCTGTTTCTCGCCCTCTGTTTCAGCCCCTCTGTTCCTCTTCCTCTGTTTCAGCCCCTCTGTTTCAGCCCCTCTGTTTCAGCCCTTCTGTTTCAGCCCCTCTGTTTCAACCCTTCTGTTTCAGCCCCTCTGTTTCTCACACTCTGTTTCTCGCCCTCTCTTTCAGCCCCTCTGTTTCATACCCGCTGTTTCTCGCCCTCTGTTTCAGCCCCTCTGTTTCAGCCCCTCTGTTTCAGCCCCTCTGTTTCAGCCCCTCTGTTTCTCGCCCTCTGTTTCTCGCCCTCTGTTTCTCGCCCTCTGTTTCAGCCCCTCTGTTTCAGCCCCTCTGTTTCAGCCCCTCAGTCTCAACCCCTCTGTTTCATCCCCTCTGTTTCAGCCGCTCTGTTTCTCGCCCTCTGTTTCTCGCCCTCTGTTTCAGCCCCTCTGTTTCAGCCCCTCTGTTTCAGCCCCTCTGTCTCAGCCCCTCTGTTTCAGCCCCTCTGTTTCAGCCGCTCTGTTTCCCGCCCTCTGTTTCTCGCCCTCTGTTTCTCGCCCTCTGTTTCTCGCCCTCTGTTTCAGCCCCTCTGTTTCAGCCCCTCTGTTTCAGCCCCTCTGTCTCAGCACCTCTGTTTCAGCCCCTCTGTTTCAGCCGCTCTGTTTCAGACCCTCTGTTTAAGCCCCTCTGTTTCTCGCCCTCTGTTTCTCGCCCTCTGTTTCTGCCCCTCTGTTTGAGCCCCGCTGTTTCTCGCCCTCTGTTTCTCGCCCTCTGTTTCTCGCCCTCTGTTTCAGCCCCTCTGTTTCAGCCCCTCTGTTTCAGCCCCTCTGTTTCAGCCCCTCTGTTTCTCGCCCTCTGTTTCTCGCCCTCTGTTTCAGCCCCTCTGTTTCTCGCCCTCTGTTTCAAACCCTCTGTTTCAGCCCCTCTGTTTCAGCCCCTCTGTTTTAGGCCCTCTGTTTCAGCCCCTCTGTTTCAGCCCCTCTGTTTCTCGCCCTCTGTTTCAGCCCCTCTGTTTCAGCCCCTCTGTTTCATCCCCTCTGTTTCAGCCCCTTGGTTTCAGCACCTCTGTTTCAGCCCCTCTGTTTCAGCCCCTCTGTTTCAGCCCCTCTGTTTCTCGCCCTCTGTTTCAGTCCCTCTGTTTCTCGCTCTCTGTTTCAGCCCCTCTGTTTCTCGCCCTCTGTTTCAGCCCCACTGTTTCAGGCCCTCTGTTTCATCCCCTCTGTTTCAGCCCCTCTGTTTCCGCCCCTCTGTTTCTCGCCCTCTGATTCAGCCACTCTGTTTCTCGCTCAATGTTTCAGCCCCTCTGTATCTCGCTCTCTGTTTCAGCCCCTCTGTTTCAGCCCCTCTGTTTCAGCCCCTCTGTTTCAGCCCCTCTCTTTCTCGCCCTCTGCATCAGCCCCTCTGTTTCTCGCTCTCTGTTTCAGCCCCTCTGTTTCTCGCCCTCTGTTTCAGCCCCTCTGTTTCAGCCCCTCTGTTACAGCCCCTCTGTTTCAGCCCCTCTGTTTCAGCCCCTCTGTTTCTCGCACTCTGTTTCTCGCCCTCTGTTTATCGCCCTCTGTTTATCGCCCTCTGTTTCTCGCCCTCTGTTTCAGCCCCTCTGTTTCAGCCCCTCTGTTCCTTGCCCTCTGTTTCAGACCATCTGTTTCAGCCCCTCTGTCTCAGCCCCTCTGTTTCAGCCCCTCTGTATCTCGCCCTCTGTTTCAGCCCCTCTGTTTCTCGCCCTCTGTTTCAGCCCCTCTGTTTCAGCCCCTCTGTTTCAGCCACTCTGTTTCAGCCCCTCTGCTTCAGCCCCTCTGTTTCTCGCCCTCTCTTTCAGCCCCTCTGTTTCAGCCCCTCTGTTTCAGCCCCTCTGTTTCAGCCCCTCTGTTTCTAGCCCTTCTGTTTCAGCCCCTCTGTTTCAGCCCCTCTGTTTCAGTCACTCTGTTTCAGCCCCTCTGTTTCAGCTCCTCTGTTTCAGCCCCTCTGTTTCTCGCCCTCTGTTTCTCACCGTCTGTTTCAGCCCCTCTGTTTCACGCCCTCTGTTTCAGCCCCTCTGTTTCAGCCCCTCTGTTTCAGCCCCTCTGTTTCTCGCCCTCTGTTTCTCGCCCTCTGTTTTTCGCCCTCTGTTTCTCGCCCTCTGTTTCAGCCCCTCTGTTTCTCGCCCTCTGTTTCTCGCCCTCTGTTTCAGCCCCTCTGTTTCTCGCCCTCTGTTTCATCCCCTCTGTTACAGCCCCTCTGTTTCATGCCCTCTGTTTCAGCCCCTTGGTTTCAGCCCCTCTGTTTCAGCCCCTCTGTTTCTCGCCCTCTGTTTGAGCCCCTTTGTTTCTCGCCCTCTGTTTCAGCCCCTCTGTTTCAGCCCCTCTGTTTCAGCCCCTCTGTTTCAGCCCCTCTGTTTCAGGCCCTCTGTTTCAGCCCCTCTGTTTCAGCCCCTCTGTTTTTCGCCCTCTGTTTCAGCCCCTCTGTTTCAGCCCCTCTGTTTCATCCCCTCTGTTTCAGCCCCTTGGGTTCAGCACCTCTGTTTCAGCCCCTCTGTTTCAGCCCCTCTGTTTCAGCCCCTCTGTTTCTCGTCCTCTGTTTCAGTCCCTCTGTTTCTCGCTCTCTGTTTCAGCCCCTCTGTTTCTCGCCCTCTGTTTCAGCCCCACTGTTTCAGGCCCTCTGTTTCAGCCCCTCTGTTTCAGCCCCTCTGTTTCCGCCCCTCTGTTTCTCGCCCTCTGATTCAGCCCCTCTGTTTCAGCCCCAATGTTTCTCGCCCTCTGTTTATCGCCCTCTGTTTCTCGCCCTCTGTTTCAACCCCTCTGTTTCAGCCCCTCTGTTTCAGCTCCTCTGTTTCAGTCCCTCTGTTTCTCGCCCTCTGTTTCTCGCCGTCTGTTTCAGCCACTCTGTTTCTCGCCCTCTGTTTCAGCCCCTCTGTTTCAGCCCCTCTGTTTCAGCCCCTCTGTTTCTCGCCCTCTGTTTCTCGCCCTCTGTTTCTCGCCCTCTGTTTCTCGCCCTCTGTTTCAGCCCCTCTGTTTCTCGCCCTCTGTTTCTCGCCCTCTGTTTCAGCCCCTCTGTTTCTCGCCCTCTGTTTCAGCCCCTCTGTTTCAGCCCCTCTGTTTCATCCCCTCTGTTTCAGCCCCTTGGTTTCAGCACCTCTGTTTCAGCCCCTCTGTTTCAGCCCCTCTGTTTCAGCCCCTCTTTTTCTCGCGCTCTGTTTCAGCCCCTCTGTTTCTCGCTCTCTGTTTCAGCCCCTCTGTTTCTCGCCCTCTGTTTCAGCCCCACTGTTTCAGGCCCTCTGTTTCAGCCCCTCTGTTTCAGCCCCTCTGTTTCAGACCCTCTGTTTCCGCCCCTCTGTCTCTCGCCCTCTGTTTCAGCCCCTCTGTTTCTCGCTCTCTGTTTAAGCCCCTCTGTTTCTCGCCCTCCGTTTCAGCCCCTCTGTTTCAGCCCCTCTGTTTCAGCCCCTCTGTTTCAGCCCCTCTGTTTCTCGCCCTCTGCTTCAGCCCCTCTGTTTCTCGCTCTCTGTTTCAGCCCCTCTGTTTCTCGCCCTCCGTTTCAGCCCCTCTGTTTCATCCCCTCTGTTACAGCCCCTCTGTTTCAGCCCCTCTGTTTCAGCCCCTCTGTTTCAGCCCCTCTGTTTCAACCCCTCTGTTTCAGCCCCTCTGTTTCTCACACTCTGTTTCTCGCCCTCTGTTTCAGCCCCTCTGTTTCAGCCCCGCTGTTTCTCGCCCTCTGTTTCAGCCCCTCTGTTTCAGCCCCTCTGTTTCAGCCCCTCTGTTTCAGCCCCTCTGTTTCTCGCCCTCTGTTTCTCGCCCTCTGTTTCTCGCCCTCTGTTTCAGCCCCTCTGTTTCAGCCCCTCTGTTTCAGCCCCTCTGTCTCAGCCCCTCTGTTTTTTGCCCCTCTGTTTCAGCCGCTCTGTTTCTCGCCCTCTGTTTCTCGCCCTCTGTTTCTCGCCCTCTGTTTCAGCCCCTGTGTTTCAGCCCCTCTGTTTCAGCCCCACTGTCTCAGCCCCTCTGTTTCAGCCCCTCTGTTTCAGCCGCTCTGTTTCAGACCCTCTGTTTAAGCCCCTCTGTTTCTCGCCCTCTGTTTCAGCCCCACTGTTTCAGGCCCTCTGTTTCAGCCCCTCTGTTTCAGCCCCTCTGTTTCAGCCCCTCTATTTCTCGCCCTCTGTTTCAGCCCCACTGTTTCAGGCCCTCTGTTTCAGCCCCTCTGTTTCAGCCCCTCTGTTTCCGCCCCTCTGTTTCTCGCCCTCTGATTCAGCCCCTCTGTTTCTCGCTCTCTGTTTCAGCCCCTCTGTATATCGCTCTCTGTTTCAGCCCCTCTGTTTCAGCCCCTCTGTTTCAGCCCCTCTGTTTCAGCCCCTCTGTTTCTCGCCCTCTGCATCAGCCCCTCTGTTTCTCGCTCTCTGTTTCAGCCCCACTGTTTCTCGCCCTCTGTTTCAGCCCCTCTGTTTCAGCCCCTCTGTTACAGCCCCTCTGTTTCAGCCCCTCTGTTTCAGCCCCTCTGTTTCTCGCCCTCTGTTTCTCGCCCTCTGTTTCTCGCCCTCTGTTTATCGCCCTCTGTTTCTCGCCCTCTGTTTCAGCCGCTCTGTTTCAGCCCCTCTGTTTCAGCCCCTCTGTTTCTTGCCCTCTGTTTCAGACCATCTGTTTCAGCCCCTCTGTTTCAGCCCCTCTGTTTCAGCCCCTCTGTATCTCGCCCTCTGTTTCAGCCCCTCTGTTTCTCGCCCTCTGTTTCAGCCCCTCTGTATCAGCCCCTCCGTTTCAGCCACTCTGTTTCTGCCCCTCTGTTTCAGCCCCTCTGTTTCAGCCCCTCTGTTTCAGCCCCTCTGTTTCTAGCCCTTCTGTTTCAGCCCCTCTGTTTCAGCCCGTCTGTTTCAGTCAATCTGTTTCAGCCCCTCTGTTTCCCCCGCAATGTTTCTCGCGCTCTGTTTCTCGCCATCTGTTTCTCGCCCTCTGTTTCAGCCCCTCTGTTTCAGCCCCTCTGTTTCAGCTCCTCTGTTTCAGCCCCTCTGTTACTCGCCCTCTGTTTCTCGCCGTCTGTTTCAGCCCCTCTGTTTCTCGCCCTCTGTTTCAGCCCCTCTGTTTCAGCCCCTCTGTTTCAGCCCCTCTGTTTCTCGCCCTCTGTTTCTCGCCCTCTGTTTCTCCCCCTCTGTTTCTCGGCCTCTGTTTCAGCCCCTCTGTTTCTCGCCCTCTGTTTCTCGCCCTCTGTTTCAGCCCCTCTGTTTCTCGCCCTCTGTTTCAGCCCCTCTGTTTCAGCCCCTCTGTTTCATCCCCTCTGTTTCAGCCCCTTGGTTTCAGCACCTCTGTTTCAGCCCCTCTGTTTCAGCCCCTCTGTTTCAGCCCGTCTGTTTCTTGCGCTCTGTTTCAGCCCCTCTGTTTCTCGCTCTCTGTTTCAGCCCCTCTGTTTCTCGCCCTCTGTTTCAGCCCCACTGTTTCAGGCCCTCTGTTTCAGCCCCTCAGTTTCAGCCCCTCTGTTTCAGCCCCTCTGTTTCCGCCCCTCTGTCTCTCGCTCTCTGTTTAAGCCCCTCTGTATCTCGCCGTCCGTTTCAGCCCCTCTGTTTCAGCCCCTCTGTTTCAGCCCCTCTGTTTCAGCCCCTCTGTTTCAGCCCCTCTGTTTCTCGCCCTCTGCTTCAGCCCCTCTGTTTCTCGCTCTCTGTTTCAGCCCCTCTGTTTCTCGCCCTCTGTTTCAGCCCCTCTGTTTCATCCCCTCTGTTACAGCCCCTCTGTTTCAGCCCCTCTGTTTCAGCCCCTCTGTTTCTCGCCCTCTGTTTCTCGCCCTCTGTTTCTCGCCCTCTGTTTCTCGCTCTCTGTTTCAGCCCCTCTGTTTCAGCCCCTCTGTTTCTCGCCCTCTGTTTCAGCCCCTCTGTTACAGCCCCTCTGTTTCTGCACCTCTGTATCTCGCCCTCTGTTTCAGCCCCTCTGTTTCTCGCCCTCTGTTTCAGCCCCTCTGTTTCAGCCCCTCTGTTTCTCGCCCTCTGTTTCAGCCTCTCTGTTTCGCGCCCTCTGTTTCTCGCCCTCTGTTTCTCGCCCTCTGTTTCTGCCCCTCTGTTTGAGTCCCGCTGTTTCTCGCCCTCTGTTTCTCGCCCTCTGTTTCTCGCCCTCTGTTTCAGCCCCTCTGTTTCAGCCCCTCTGTTTCAGCCCCTCTGTTTCAGCCCCTCTGTTTCTCGCCCTCTGTTTCTCGCCCTCTGTTTCAGCCACTCTGTTTCTCGCCCTCAGTTTCATCCTTCTGTTTCAGCCCCGCTGTTTCAGCCCCTCTGTTTCAGCCCCTCTGTTTCAGGCCCTCTGTTTCAGCCCCTCTGTTTCAGCCCCTCTGTTTCTCGCCCTCTGTTTCAGCCCCTCTGTTTCAGCCCCTCTGTTTCATCCCCTCTGTTTCAGCCCCTTGGCTTCAGCACCTCTGTTTCAGCCCCTCTGTTTCAGCCCCTCTGTTTCTCGCCCTCTGTTTCAGCCCCTCTGTTTCTCGCTCACTGTTTCAGCGCCTCTGTTTCTCGCCCTCTGTTTCAGCCCCACTGTTTCAGGCCCTCTGTTTCAGCCCCTCTGTTTCAGCCCCTCTGTTTCCGCCCCTCTGTTTCTCGCCCTCTGATTCAGCCCCTCTGTTTCTCGCTCTCTGTTTCAGCCCCTCTGTATCTCGCTCTCTGTTTCAGCCCCTCTGTTTCAGCCCCTCTGTTTCAGCCCCTCTGTTTCTCACCCTCTGTTTGAGCCCCTCTGTTTCAGCCCCTCTGTTTCAGCCCCTCTGTTTCAGCCCCTCTGTTTCAGCCAGTCTGTTTCTCGCCCTCTGTTTCTCGCCGTCTGTTTCTCGCCCTCTGTTTCAGCCCCTCTGTTTCAGCCCCTCTGTTTCAGCCCCTCTGTTTCAGCCTCTCTGTTTCAGCCCCTCTGTTTCAGCCCCTCTGTTTCAGCCAGTCTATTTCTCGCCCTCTGTTTCTCGTCGTCTGTTTCTCGCCCTCTGTTTCAGCCCCTCTGTTTCAGCCCCTCTGTTTCTCGCCCTCTCTTTCAGCCCCTCTGTTTCAGCCCCTCTGCTTCTCGCCCTCTGTTTCAGCCCCTCTGTTCCTCGCCCTCTGTTTCAGCCCCTCTGTTTCAGCCCCTCTGTTTCAGCCCCTCTGTTTCAACCCCTCTGTTTCAGCCCCTCTGTTTCTCACACTCTGTTTCTCGCCCTCTGTTTCAGCCCCTCAGTTTCAGCCCCGCTGTTTCTCGCCCTCTGTTTCAGCCCCTCTGTTTCAGCCCCTCTGTTTCAGCCCCTCTGTTTCAGCCCCTCTGTTTCTCGCCCTCTGTTTCTCGCCCTCTGTTTCTCGCCCTCTGTTTCAGCCCCTCTGTTTCAGCCCCTCTGTTTCAGCCCCTCTGTCTCAGCCCCTCTGTTTCAGCCCCTCTGTTTCAGCCGCTCTGTTTCTCGCCCTCTGTTTCTCGCCCTCTGTTTCAGCCCCTCTGTTTCAGCCCCTCTGTTTCATCCCCTCTGTCTCAGCCCCTCTGTTTCAGCCCCTCTGTTTCAGCCGCTCTGTTTCTCGCCCTCTGTTTCTCGCCCTCTGTTTCTCGCCCTCTGTTTCTCGCCCTCTGTTTCAGCCCCTCTGTTTCAGCCCCTCTGTTTCAGCCCCTCTGTCTCAGCCCCTCTGTTTCAGCCCCTCTGTTTCAGCCGCTCTGTTTCAGACCCTCTGTTTAAGCCCCTCTGTTTCTCGCCCTCTGTTTCTCGCCCTCCGTTTCTGCCCCTCTGTTTGAGCCCCGCTGTTTCTCGCCCTCTGTTTCTCGCCCTCTGTTTCTCGCCCTCTGTTTCAGCCCCTCTGTTTCAGCCCCTCTGTTTCAGCCCCTCTTTTTCAGCCCCTCTGTTTCTCGCCCTCTGTTTCTCGCCCTCTGTTTCAGCCCCTCTGTTTCTCGCCCTCTGTTTCAGCCCCTCTGTTTCAGCCCCTCTGTTTCAGCCCCTCTGTTACAGCCCCTCTGTTTCAGGCCCTCTGTTTCAGCCCCTCTGTTTCAGCCCCTCTGTTTCTCGCCCTCTGTTTCAGCCCCTCTGTTTCAGCCCCTCTGTTTCATCCCCTCTGTTTCAGCCCCTTGGTTTCAGCACCTCTGTTTCAGCCCCTCTGTTTCAGCCCCTCTGTTTCAGCCCCTCTGTTTCAGCCCCTCTGTTTCTCGCCCTCTGTTTCCCGCCCTCTGTTTCTCGCCCTCTGTTTCTCGCCCTCTGTTTCAGCCCCTCTGTTTCTCGCCCTCTGTTTCTCGCCCTCTGTTTCAGCCCCTCTGTTTCTCGCCCTCTGTTTCAGCCCCTCTGTTACAGCCCCTCTGTTTCATCCCCTCTGTTTCAGCCCCTTGGTTTCAGCACCTCTGTTTCAGCCCCTCTGTTTCAGCCCCTCTGTTTCAGCCCCTCTGTTTCTCGCGCTCTGTTTCATCCCCTCTGTTTCTCGCTCTGTGTTTCAGCCCCTCTGTTTCTCGCCCTCTGTTTCAGCCCCACTGTTTCAGGCCCTCTGTTTCAGCCCCTCTGTTTCAGCCCCTCTGTTTCAGCCCCTCTGTTTCCGCCCCTCTGTCTCTCGCCCTCTGTTTCAGCCCCTCTGTTTCTCGCTCTCTGTTTAAGCCCCTCTGTTTCTCGCCCTCCGTTTCAGCCGCTCTGTTTCAGCCCCTCTGTTTCAGCCCCTCTGTTTGAGCCCCTCTGTTTCAGTCCCTCTGTTTCTCGCCCTCTGCTTCAGCCCCTCTGTTTCTCGCTCTCTGTTTCAGCCCCTCTGTTTCTCGCCCTCTGTTTCAGCCCCTCTGTTTCATCCCCTCTGTTACAGCCCCTCTGTTTCAGCCCCTCTGTTTCAGCCCCTCTGTTTCTCGCCCTCTGTTTCTCGCCCTCAGTTTCTCGCCCTCTGTTTCTCGCCCTCTGTTTCTCGCCCTCTGTTTCAGCCCCTCTGTTTCAGCTCCTCTGTTTCTCGCACTCTGTTTCTGCTCCTCTGTTTCTCGCTCTCTGTTTCAGCCCCTCTGTTTCATCCCCTCTGTTACAGCCCCTCTGTTTCAGCCCCTCTGTTTCAGCCCCTCTGTTTCTCGCCCTCTGTTTCATCCCCTCTGTTACAGCCCCTCTGTTTCAGCCCCTCTGTATCTCGCCCTCTGCATCAGCCCCTCTGTTTCTCGCCCTCTGTTTCAGCCCCTCTGTTTCAGGCCCTCTGTTTCAGCACCTCTGTTTCTCGCCCTCTGTTTCAGCCCCTCTGTTTCTCGCCCTCTGTTTCAGCATCTCTGTTTCAGCCCCTCTGTTTCTCGCCCTCTGTTTCAGCCCCTCTGTTTTGCGCCCTCTGTTTCAGCCCCTCTGTTTCAGCCCCGCTGTTTCTCGCCCTCTGTTTCAGCCCCTCTGTTTCAGCCCCTCTGTTTCTCGCCCTCTGTTTCAGCCCCTCTGTTTCGCGCCCTCTGTTTCTCGCCCTCTGTTTCAGCCCCTCTGTTTCAGCCCCGCTGTTTCACGCCCTCAGTTTCTCGCCCTCTGTTTCAGCCCCTTTGTTTCAGCCCCTGTGTTTTAGCCCCTCTGTTTCATCCCCTCTGTTTCTCGCACTCTGTTTCAGCCCCTCTGTTTCTCGCTCTCTGTTTCAGCCCCTCTGTTTCTCGCCCTCTTTTTCAGCATCTCTGTTTCAACCCCTCTGTTTCAGCCCCTCTGTTTCAGCCCCTCTGTTTCAGCCCCTCTGATTCAGCCCCTCTGTTTCCGCCCCTCTTTTTCTCGCCCTCTGTTTCAGCCCCTCCGTTTCTCGCTATCTGTTTCAGCCCCTCTGTTTCTCACCCTCTGTTTGAGCCCCTCTGTTTCAGCCCCTCTGTTTCAGCCCCTCTGTTTCAGCCCCTCTGTTTCAGCCAGTCTGTTTCTCGCCCTCTGTTTCTCGCCGTCTGTTTCTCGCCCTCTGTTTCAGCCCCTCTGTTTCAGCCCCTCTGTTTCAGCCCCTCTGTTTCAGCCTCTCTGTTTCAGCCCCTCTGTTTCAGCCCCTCTGTTTCAGCCAGTCTATTTCTCGCCCTCTGTTTCTCGTCGTCTGTTTCTCGCCCTCTGTTTCAGCCCCTCTGTTTCAGCCCCTCTGTTTCTCGCCCTCTCTTTCAGCCCCTCTGTTTCAGCCCCTCTGTTTCTCGCCCTCTGTTAAAGCCCCTCTGTTCCTCGCCCTCTGTTTCAGCCCCTCTGTTTCAGCCCCTCTGTTTCAGCCCCTCTGTTTCAACCCCTCTGTTTCAGCCCCTCTGTTTCTCACACTCTGTTTCTCGCCCTCTGTTTCAGCCCCTCAGTTTCAGCCCCGCTGTTTCTCGCCCTCTGTTTCAGCCCCTCTGTTTTAGCCCCTCTGTTTCAGCCCCTCTGTTTCAGCCCCTCTGTTTCTCGCCCTCTGTTTCTCGCCCTCTGTTTCTCGCCCTCTGTTTCAGCCCCTCTGTTTCAGCCCCTCTGTCTCAGCCCCTCTGTTTCAGCCCCTCTGTTTCAGCCGCTCTGTTTCTCGCCCTCTGTTTCTCGCCCTCTGTTTCAGCCCCTCTGTTTCAGCCCCTCTGTTTCATCCCCTCTGTCTCAGCCCCTCTGTTTCAGCCCCTCTGTTTCAGCCGCTCTGTTTCTCGCCCTCTGTTTCTCGCCCTCTGTTTCTCGCCCTCTGTTTCTCGCCCTCTGTTTCAGCCCCTCTGTTTCAGCCCCTCTGTTTCAGCCCCTCTGTCTCAGCCCCTCTGTTTCAGCCCCTCTGTTTCAGCCGCTCTGTTTCAGACCCTCTGTTTAAGCCCCTCTGTTTCTCGCCCTCTGATTCTCGCCCTCCGTTTCTGCCCCTCTGTTTGAGCCCCGCTGTTTCTCGCCCTCTGTTTCTCGCCCTCTGTTTCTCGCCCTCTGTTTCAGCCCCTCTGTTTCAGCCCCTCTGTTTCAGCCCCTCTTTTTCAGCCCCTCTGTTTCTCGCCCTCTGTTTCTCGCCCTCTGTTTCAGCCCCTCTGTTTCTCGCCCTCTGTTTCAGCCCCTCTGTTTCAGCCCCTCTGTTTCAGCCCCTCTGTTTCAGCCCCTCTGTTTCAGGCCCTCTGTTTCAGCCCCTCTGTTTCAGCCCCTCTGTTTCTCGCCCTCTGTTTCAGACCCTCTGTTTCAGCCCCTCTGTTTCATCCCCTCTGTTTCAGCCCCTTGGTTTCAGCACCTCTGTTTCAGCCCCTCTGTTTCAGCCCCTCTGTTTCAGCCCCTCTGTTTCAGCCCCTCTGTTTCAGCCCCTCTGTTTCTCGCCCTCTGTTTCAGCCCCTCTGTTTCAGCCCCTCTGTTTCTCGCCCTCTGTTTCAGCCCCTCTGTTTCTCGCCCTCTGTTTCTCGCCCTCTGTTTCAGCCCCTCTGTTTCTCGCCCTCTGTTTCAGCCCCTCTGTTACAGCCCCTCTGTTTCATCCCCTCTGTTTCAGCCCCTTGGTTTCAGCACCTCTGTTTCAGCCCCTCTGTTTCAGCCCCTCTGTTTCAGCCCCTCTGTTTCTCGCGCTCTGTTTCATCCCCTCTGTTTCTCGCTCTGTGTTTCAGCCCCTCTGTTTCTCGCCCTCTGTTTCAGCCCCACTGTTTCAGGCCCTCTGTTTCAGCCCCTCTGTTCCAGCCCCTCTGTTTCAGCCCCTCTGTTTCCGCCCCTCTGTCTCTCGCCCTCTGTTTCAGCCCCTCTGTTTCTCGCTCTCTGTTTAAGCCCCTCTGTTTCTCGCCCTCCGTTTCAGCCCCTCTGTTTCAGCCCCTCTGTTTCAGCCCCTCTGTTTGAGCCCCTCTGTTTCAGCCCCTCTGTTTCTCGCCCTCTGCTTCAGCCCCTCTGTTTCTCGCTCTCTGTTTCAGCCCCTCTGTTTCTCGCCCTCTGTTTCAGCCCCTCTGTTTCATCCCCTCTGTTACAGCCCCTCTGTTTCAGCCCCTCTGTTTCAGCCCCTCTGTTTCTCGCCCTCTGTTTCTCGCCCTCAGTTTCTCGCCCTCTGTTTCTCGCCCTCTGTTTCTCGCCCTCTGTTTCAGCCCCTCTGTTTCAGCTCCTCTGTTTCTCGCACTCTGTTTCTGCTCCTCTGTTTCAGACCATCTGTTTCAGCCCCTCTGTTTCATCCCCTCTGTTACAGCCCCTCTGTTTCAGCCCCTCTGTTTCAGCCCCTCTGTTTCTCGCCCTCTGTTTCATCCCCTCTGTTACAGCCCCTCTGTTTCAGCCCCTCTGTATCTCGCAATCTGCATCAGCCCCTCTGTTTCTCGCCCTCTGTTTCAGCCCCTCTGTTTCAGGCCCTCTGTTTCAGCACCTCTGTTTCTCGCCCTCTGTTTCAGCCCCTCTGTTTCTCGCCCTCTGTTTCAGCCCCTCTGTTTCAGCCCCTCTGTTTCTCGCCCTCTGTTTCAGCCCCTCTGTTTTGCGCCCTCTGTTTCTCGCCCTCTGTTTCAGCCCCTCTGTTTCAGCCCCTCTGTTTCTCGCCCTCTGTTTCAGCCCCTCTGTTTCGCGCCCTCTGTTTCTCGCCCTCTGTTTCAGCCCCTCTGTTTCAGCCCCGCTGTTTCACGCCCTCAGTTTCTCGCTCTCTGTTTCAGCCCCTCTGTTTCAGCCCCTGTGTTTTAGCCCCTCTGTTTCATCCCCTCTGTTTCTCGCACTCTGTTTCAGCCCCTCTGTTTCTCGCTCTCTGTTTCAGCCCCTCTGTTTCTCGCCCTCTTTTTCAGCATCTCTGTTTCAACCCCTCTGTTTCAGCCCCTCTGTTTCAGCCCCTCTGTTTCAGCCCCTCTGATTCAGCCCCTCTGTTTCCGCCCCTCTTTTTCTCGCCCTCTGTTTCAGCCCCTCCGTTTCTCGCTATCTGTTTCAGCCCCTCTGTTTCTCACCCTCTGTTTGAGCCCCTCTGTTTCAGCCCCTCTGTTTCAGCCCCTCTGTTTCAGCCCCTCTGTTTCAGCCAGTCTGTTTCTCGCCCTCTGTTTCTCGCCGTCTGTTTCTCGCCCTCTGTTTCAGCCCCTCTGTTTCAGCCCCTCTGTTTCAGCCCCTCTGTTTCAGCCTCTCTGTTTCAGCCCCTCTGTTTCAGCCCCTCTGTTTCAGCCAGTCTATTTCTCGCCCTCTGTTTCTCGTCGTCTGTTTCTCGCCCTCTGTTTCAGCCCCTCTGTTTCAGCCCCTCTGTTTCTCGCCCTCTCTTTCAGCCCCTCTGTTTCAGCCCCTCTGTTTCTCGCCCTCTGTTTCAGCCCCTCTGTTCCTCGCCCTCTGTTTCAGCCCCTCTGTTTCAGCCCCTCTGTTTCAGCCCCTCTGTTTCAACCCCTCTGTTTCAGCCCCTCTGTTTCTCACACTCTGTTTCTCGCCCTCTGTTTCAGCCCCTCTGTTTCAGCCCCGCTGTTTCTCGCCCTCTGTTTCAGCCCCTCTGTTTCAGCCCCTCTGTTTCAGCCCCTCTGTTTCAGCCCCTCTGTTTCTCGCCCTCTGTTTCTCGCCCTCTGTTTCTCGCCCTCTGTTTCAGCCCCTCTGTTTCAGCCCCTCTGTTTCAGCCCCTCTGTCTCAGCCCCTCTGTTTCAGCCCCTCTGTTTCAGCCGCTCTGTTTCTCGCCCTCTGTTTCTCGCCCTCTGTTTCAGCCCCTCTGTTTCAGCCCCTCTGTTTCATCCCCTCTGTCTCAGCCCCTCTGTTTCAGCCCCTCTGTTTCAGCCGCTCTGTTTCTCGCCCTCTGTTTCTCGCCCTCTGTTTCTCGCCCTCTGTTTCTCGCCCTCTGTTTCAGCCCCTCTGTTTCAGCCCCTCTGTTTCAGCCCCTCTGTCTCAGCCCCTCTGTTTCAGCCCCTCTGTTTCAGCCGCTCTGTTTCAGACCCTCTGTTTAAGCCCCTCTGTTTCTCGCCCTCTGTTTCTCGCCCTCCGTTTCTGCCCCTCTGTTTGAGCCCCGCTGTTTCTCGCCCTCTGTTTCTCGCCCTCTGTTTCTCGCCCTCTGTTTCAGCCCCTCTGTTTCAGCCCCTCTGTTTCAGCCCCTCTTTTTCAGCCCCTCTGTTTCTCGCCCTCTGTTTCTCGCCCTCTGTTTCAGCCCCTCTGTTTCTCGCCCTCTGTTTCAGCCCCTCTGTTTCAGCCCCTCTGTTTCAGCCCCTCTGTTACAGCCCCTCTGTTTCAGGCCCTCTGTTTCAGCCCCTCTGTTTCAGCCCCTCTGTTTCTCGCCCTCTGTTTCAGCCCCTCTGTTTCAGCCCCTCTGTTTCATCCCCTCTGTTTCAGCCCCTTGGTTTCAGCACCTCTGTTTCAGCCCCTCTGTTTCAGCCCCTCTGTTTCAGCCCCTCTGTTTCAGCCCCTCTGTTTCTCGCCCTCTGTTTCCCGCCCTCTGTTTCTCGCCCTCTGTTTCTCGCCCTCTGTTTCAGCCCCTCTGTTTCTCGCCCTCTGTTTCTCGCCCTCTGTTTCAGCCCCTCTGTTTCTCGCCCTCTGTTTCAGCCCCTCTGTTACAGCCCCTCTGTTTCATCCCCTCTGTTTCAGCCCCTTGGTTTCAGCACCTCTGTTTCAGCCCCTCTGTTTCAGCCCCTCTGTTTCAGCCCCTCTGTTTCTCGCGCTCTGTTTCATCCCCTCTGTTTCTCGCTCTGTGTTTCAGCCCCTCTGTTTCTCGCCCTCTGTTTCAGCCCCACTGTTTCAGGCCCTCTGTTTCAGCCCCTCTGTTTCAGCCCCTCTGTTTCAGCCCCTCTGTTTCTCGCTCTCTGTTTAAGCCCCTCTGTTTCTCGCCCTCCGTTTCAGCCGCTCTGTTTCAGCCCCTCTGTTTCAGCCCCTCTGTTTGAGCCCCTCTGTTTCAGCCCCTCTGTTTCTCGCCCTCTGCTTCAGCCCCTCTGTTTCTCGCTCTCTGTTTCAGCCCCTCTGTTTCTCGCCCTCTGTTTCAGCCCCTCTGTTTCATCCCCTCTGTTACAGCCCCTCTGTTTCAGCCCCTCTGTTTCAGCCCCTCTGTTTCTCGCCCTCTGTTTCTCGCCCTCAGTTTCTCGCCCTCTGTTTCTCGCCCTCTGTTTCTCGCCCTCTGTTTCAGCCCCTCTGTTTCAGCTCCTCTGTTTCTCGCACTCTGTTTCTGCTCCTCTGTTTCTCGCTCTCTGTTTCAGCCCCTCTGTTTCATCCCCTCTGTTACAGCCCCTCTGTTTCAGCCCCTCTGTTTCAGCCCCTCTGTTTCTCGCCCTCTGTTTCATCCCCTCTGTTACAGCCCCTCTGTTTCAGCCCCTCTGTATCTCGCCCTCTGCATCAGCCCCTCTGTTTCTCGCCCTCTGTTTCAGCCCCTCTGTTTCAGGCCCTCTGTTTCAGCACCTCTGTTTCTCGCCCTCTGTTTCAGCCCCTCTGTTTCTCGCCCTCTGTTTCAGCCCCTCTGTTTCAGCCCCTCTGTTTCTCGCCCTCTGTTGCAGCCCCTCTGTTTTGCGCCCTCTGTTTCTCGCCCTCTGTTTCAGCCCCTCTGTTTCAGCCCCGCTGTTTCTCGCCCTCTGTTTCAGCCCCTCTGTTTCAGCCCCTCTGTTTCTCGCCCTCTGTTTCAGCCCCTCTGTTTCGCGCCCTCTGTTTCTCGCCCTCTGTTTCAGCCCCTCTGTTTCAGCCCCGCTGTTTCACGCCCTCAGTTTCTCGCCCTCTGTTTCAGCCCCTCTGTTTCAGCCCCTGTGTTTTAGCCCCTCTGTTTCATCCCCTCTGTTTCTCGCACTCTGTTTCAGCCCCTCTGTTTCTCGCTCTCTGTTTCAGCCCCTCTGTTTCTCGCCCTCTTTTTCAGCATCTCTGTTTCAACCCCTCTGTTTCAGCCCCTCTGTTTCAGCCCCTCTGTTTCAGCCCCTCTGATTCAGCCCCTCTGTTTCCGCCCCTCTTTTTCTCGCCCTCTGTTTCAGCCCCTCCGTTTCTCGCTATCTGTTTCAGCCCCTCTGTTTCTCACCCTCTGTTTGAGCCCCTCTGTTTCAGCCCCTCTGTTTCAGCCCCTCTGTTTCAGCCCCTCTGTTTCAGCCAGTCTGTTTCTCGCCCTCTGTTTCTCGCCGTCTGTTTCTCGCCCTCTGTTTCAGCCCCTCTGTTTCAGCCCCTCTGTTTCAGCCCCTCTGTTTCAGCCTCTCTGTTTCAGCCCCTCTGTTTCAGCCCCTCTGTTTCAGCCAGTCTATTTCTCGCCCTCTGTTTCTCGTCGTCTGTTTCTCGCCCTCTGTTTCAGCCCCTCTGTTTCAGCCCCTCTGTTTCTCGCCCTCTCTTTCAGCCCCTCTGTTTCAGCCCCTCTGTTTCTCGCCCTCTGTTTCAGCCCCTCTGTTCCTCGCCCTCTGTTTCAGCCCCTCTGTTTCAGCCCCTCTGTTTCAGCCCCTCTGTTTCAACCCCTCTGTTTCAGCCCCTCTGTTTCTCACACTCTGTTTCTCGCCCTCTGTTTCAGCCCCTCTGTTTCAGCCCCGCTGTTTCTCGCCCTCTGTTTCAGCCCCTCTGTTTCTGCCCCTCTGTTTCAGCCCCTCTGTTTCAGCCCCTCTGTTTCTCGCCCTCTGTTTCTCGCATTCTGTTTCTCGCCCTCTGTTTCAGCCCCTCTGTTTCAGCCCCTCTGTTTCAGCCCCTCTGTCTCAGCCCCTCTGTTTCAGCCCCTCTGTTTCAGCCGCTCTGTTTCTCGCCCTCTGTTTCTCGCCCTCTGTTTCAGCCCCTCTGTTTCAGCCCCTCTGTTTCATCCCCTCTGTCTCAGCCCCTCTGTTTCAGCCCCTCTGTTTCAGCCGCTCTGTTTCTCGCCCTCTGTTTCTCGCCCTCTGTTTCTCGCCCTCTGTTTCTCGCCCTCTGTTTCAGCCCCTCTGTTTCAGCCCCTCTGTTTCAGCCCCTCTGTCTCAGCCCCTCTGTTTCAGCCCCTCTGTTTCAGCCCCACTGTTTCAGGCCCTCTGTTTCAGCCCCTCTGTTTCAGCCCCTCTGTTTCCGCCCCTCTGTCTCTCGCCCTCTGTTTCAGCCCCTCTGTTTCTCGCTCTCTGTTTAAGCCCCTCTGTTTCTCGCCCTCCGTTTCAGCCGCTCTGTTTCAGCCCCTCTGTTTCAGCCCCTCTGTTTGAGCCCCTCTGTTTCAGCCCCTCTGTTTCTCGCCCTCTGCTTCAGCCCCTCTGTTTCTCGCTCTCTGTTTCAGCCCCTCTGTTTCTCGCCCTCTGTTTCAGCCCCTCTGTTTCATCCCCTCTGTTACAGCCCCTCTGTTTCAGCCCCTCTGTTTCAGCCCCTCTGTTTCTCGCCCTCTGTTTCTCGCCCTCAGTTTCTCGCCCTCTGTTTCTCGCCCTCTGTTTCTCGCCCTCTGTTTCAGCCCCTCTGTTTCAGCTCCTCTGTTTCTCGCACTCTGTTTCTGCTCCTCTGTTTCTCGCTCTCTGTTTCAGCCCCTCTGTTTCATCCCCTCTGTTTCTCGCCCTCTGTTTCATCCCCTCTGTTACAGCCCCTCTGTTTCAGCCCCTCTGTATCTCGCCCTCTGCATCAGCCCCTCTGTTTCTCGCCCTCTGTTTCAGCCCCTCTGTTTCAGGCCCTCTGTTTCAGCACCTCTGTTTCTCGCCCTCTGTTTCAGCCCCTCTGTTTCTCGCCCTCTGTTTCAGCCCCTCTGTTTCAGCCCCTCTGTTTCTCGCCCTCTGTTTCAGCCCCTCTGTTTTGCGCCCTCTGTTTCTCGCCCTCTGTTTCAGCCCCTCTGTTTCAGCCCCGCTGTTTCTCGCCCTCTGTTTCAGCCCCTCTGTTTCAGCCCCTCTGTTTCTCGCCCTCTGTTTCAGCCCCTCTGTTTCGCACCCTCTGTTTCTCGCCCTCTGTTTCAGCCCCTCTGTTTCAGCCCCGCTGTTTCTCGCCCTCTGTTTCAGCCCCTCTGTTTCAGCCCCTCTGTTTCTCGCCCTCTGTTTCAGCCCCTCTGTTTCGCGCCCTCTGTTTCTCGCCCTCTGTTTCAGCCCCTCTGTTTCAGCCCCTCTGTTTCAGCCCCTCTGTTTCAGCCAGTCTGTTTCTCGCCCTCTGTTTCTCGCCGTCTGTTTCTCGCCCTCTGTTTCAGCCCCTCTGTTTCAGCCCCTCTGTTTCAGCCCCTCTGTTTCAGCCTCTCTGTTTCAGCCCCTCTGTTTCAGCCCCTCTGTTTCAGCCAGTCTATTTCTCGCCCTCTGTTTCTCGTCGTCTGTTTCTCGCCCTCTGTTTCAGCCCCTCTGTTTCAGCCCCTCTGTTTCTCGCCCTCTCTTTCAGCCCCTCTGTTTCAGCCCCTCTGTTTCTCGCCCTCTGTTTCAGCCCCTCTGTTCCTCGCCCTCTGTTTCAGCCCCTCTGTTTCAGCCCCTCTGTTTCAGCCCCTCTGTTTCAACCCCTCTGTTTCAGCCCCTCTGTTTCTCACACTCTGTTTCTCGCCCTCTGTTTCAGCCCCTCAGTTTCAGCCCCGCTGTTTCTCGCCCTCTGTTTCAGCCCCTCTGTTTCAGCCCCTCTGTTTCAGCCCCTCTGTTTCAGCCCCTCTGTTTCTCGCCCTCTGTTTCTCGCCCTCTGTTTCTCGCCCTCTGTTTCAGCCCCTCTGTTTCAGCCCCTCTGTTTCAGCCCCTCTGTCTCAGCCCCTCTGTTTCAGCCCCTCTGTTTCAGCCGCTCTGTTTCTCGCCCTCTGTTTCTCGCCCTCTGTTTCAGCCCCTCTGTTTCAGCCCCTCTGTTTCATCCCCTCTGTCTCAGCCCCTCTGTTTCAGCCCCTCTGTTTCAGCCGCTCTGTTTCTCGCCCTCTGTTTCTCGCCCTCTGTTTCTCGCCCTCTGTTTCTCGCCCTCTGTTTCAGCCCCTCTGTTTCAGCCCCTCTGTTTCAGCCCCTCTGTCTCAGCCCCTCTGTTTCAGCCCCTCTGTTTCAGCCGCTCTGTTTCAGACCCTCTGTTTAAGCCCCTCTGTTTCTCGCCCTCTGTTTCTCGCCCTCCGTTTCTGCCCCTCTGTTTGAGCCCCGCTGTTTCTCGCCCTCTGTTTCTCGCCCTCTGTTTCTCGCCCTCTGTTTCAGCCCCTCTGTTTCAGCCCCTCTGTTTCAGCCCCTCTTTTTCAGCCCCTCTGTTTCTCGCCCTCTGTTTCTCGCCCTCTGTTTCAGCCCCTCTGTTTCTCGCCCTCTGTTTCAGCCCCTCTGTTTCAGCCCCGCTGTTTCAGCCCCTCTGTTTCAGCCCCTCTGTTTCAGGCCCTCTGTTTCAGCCCCTCTGTTTCAGCCCCTCTGTTTCTCGCCCTCTGTTTCAGCCCCTCTGTTTCAGCCCCTCTGTTTCATCCCCTCTGTTTCAGCCCCTTGGTTTCAGCACCTCTGTTTCAGCCCCTCTGTTTCAGCCCCTCTGTTTCAGCCCCTCTGTTTCAGCCCCTCTGTTTCTCGCCCTCTGTTTCAGCCCCTCTGTTTCAGCCCCTCTGTTTCTCGCCCTCTGTTTCAGCCCCTCTGTTTCTCGCCCTCTGTTTCTCGCCCTCTGTTTCAGCCCCTCTGTTTCTCGCCCTCTGTTTCAGCCCCTCTGTTACAGCCCCTCTGTTTCATCCCCTCTGTTTCAGCCCCTTGGTTTCAGCACCTCTGTTTCAGCCCCTCTGTTTCAGCCCCTCTGTTTCAGCCCCTCTGTTTCTCGCGCTCTGTTTCATCCCCTCTGTTTCTCGCTCTGTGTTTCAGCCCCTCTGTTTCTCGCCCTCTGTTTCAGCCCCACTGTTTCAGGCCCTCTGTTTCAGCCCCTCTGTTTCAGCCCCTCTGTTTCAGCCCCTCTGTTTCCGCCCCTCTGTCTCTCGCCCTCTGTTTCAGCCCCTCTGTTTCTCGCTCTCTGTTTAAGCCCCTCTGTTTCTCGCCCTCTGTTTCAGCCCCTCTGTTTCAGCCCCTCTGTTTCAGCCCCTCTGTTTCAGCCCCTCTGTTTCAGCCCCTCTGTTTCTCGCCCTCTGCTTCAGCCCCTCTGTTTCTCGCTCTCTGTTTCAGCCCCTCTGTTTCTCGCCCTCTGTTTCAGCCCCTCTGTTTCATCCCCTCTGTTACAGCCCCTCTGTTTCAGCCCCTCTGTTTCAGCCCCTCTGTTTCTCGCCCTCTGTTTCTCGCCCTCAGTTTCTCGCCCTCTGTTTCTCGCCCTCTGTTTCTCGCCCTCTGTTTCAGCCCCTCTGTTTCAGCTCCTCTGTTTCTCGCACTCTGTTTCTGCTCCTCTGTTTCTCGCTCTCTGTTTCAGCCCCTCTGTTTCATCCCCTCTGTTACAGCCCCTCTGTTTCAGCCCCTCTGTTTCAGCCCCTCTGTTTCTCGCCCTCTGTTTCATCCCCTCTGTTACAGCCCCTCTGTTTCAGCCCCTCTGTATCTCGCCCTCTGCATCAGCCCCTCTGTTTCTCGCCCTCTGTTTCAGCCCCTCTGTTTCAGGCCCTCTGTTTCAGCACCTCTGTTTCTCGCCCTCTGTTTCAGCCCCTCTGTTTCTCGCCCTCTGTTTCAGCCCCTCTGTTTCAGCCCCTCTGTTTCTCGCCCTCTGTTTCAGCCCCTCTGTTTTGCGCCCTCTGTTTCTCGCCCTCTGTTTCAGCCCCTCTGTTTCAGCCCCGCTGTTTCTCGCCCTCTGTTTCAGCCCCTCTGTTTCAGCCCCTCTGTTTCTCGCCCTCTGTTTCAGCCCCTCTGTTTCGCGCCCTCTGTTTCTCGCCCTCTGTTTCAGCCCCTCTGTTTCAGCCCCGCTGTTTCACGCCCTCTGTTTCACCCCCTCTTTTTCAGCCCCTCTGTTTCAGCCCCTGTGTTTTAGCCCCTCTGTTTCATCCCCTCTGTTTCTCGCACTCTGTTTCAGCCCCTCTGTTTCTCGCTCTCTGTTTCAGCCCCTCTGTTTCTCGCCCTCTTTTTCAGCATCTCTGTTTCAACCCCTCTGTTTCAGCCCCTCTGTTTCAGCCCCTCTGTTTCAGCCCCTCTGATTCAGCCCCTCTGTTTCCGCCCCTCTTTTTCTCGCCCTCTGTTTCAGCCCCTCCGTTTCTCGCTATCTGTTTCAGCCCCTCTGTTTCTCACCCTCTGTTTGAGCCCCTCTGTTTCAGCCCCTCTGTTTCAGCCCCTCTGTTTCAGCCCCTCTGTTTCAGCCAGTCTGTTTCTCGCCCTCTGTTTCTCGCCGTCTGTTTCTCGCCCTCTGTTTCAGCCCCTCTGTTTCAGCCCCTCTGTTTCAGCCCCTCTGTTTCAGCCTCTCTGTTTCAGCCCCTCTGTTTCAGCCCCTCTGTTTCAGCCAGTCTATTTCTCGCCCTCTGTTTCTCGTCGTCTGTTTCTCGCCCTCTGTTTCAGCCCCTCTGTTTCAGCCCCTCTGTTTCTCGCCCTCTCTTTCAGCCCCTCTGTTTCAGCCCCTCTGTTTCTCGCCCTCTGTTTCAGCGCCTCTGTTCCTCGCCCTCTGTTTCAGCCCCTCTGTTTCAGCCCCTCTGTTTCAGCCCCTCTGTTTCAACCCCTCTGTTTCAGCCCCTCTGTTTCTCACACTCTGTTTCTCGCCCTCTGTTTCAGCCCCTCTGTTTCAGCCCCGCTGTTTCTCGCCCTCTGTTTCAGCCCCTCTGTTTCAGCCCCTCTGTTTCAGCCCCTCTGTTTCAGCCCCTCTGTTTCTCGCCCTCTGTTCCTCGCCCTCTGTTTCAGCCCCTCTGTTTCAGCCCCTCTGTTTCAGCCCCTCTGTTTCAACCCCTCTGTTTCAGCCCCTCTGTTTCTCACACTCTGTTTCTCGCCCTCTGTTTCAGCCCCTCAGTTTCAGCCCCGCTGTTTCTCGCCCTCTGTTTCAGCCCCTCTGTTTCAGCCCCTCTGTTTCAGCCCCTCTGTTTCAGCCCCTCTGTTTCTCGCCCTCTGTTTCTCGCCCTCTGTTTCTCGCCCTCTGTTTCAGCCCCTCTGTTTCAGCCCCTCTGTTTCAGCCCCTCTGTCTCAGCCCCTCTGTTTCAGCCCCTCTGTTTCAGCCGCTCTGTTTCTCGCCCTCTGTTTCTCGCCCTCTGTTTCAGCCCCTCTGTTTCAGCCCCTCTGTTTCATCCCCTCTGTCTCAGCCCCTCTGTTTCAGCCCCTCTGTTTCAGCCGCTCTGTTTCTCGCCCTCTGTTTCTCGCCCTCTGTTTCTCGCCCTCTGTTTCTCGCCCTCTGTTTCAGCCCCTCTGTTTCAGCCCCTCTGTTTCAGCCCCTCTGTCTCAGCCCCTCTGTTTCAGCCCCTCTGTTTCAGCCGCTCTGTTTCAGACCCTCTGTTTAAGCCCCTCTGTTTCTCGCCCTCTGTTTCTCGCCCTCCGTTTCTGCCCCTCTGTTTGAGCCCCGCTGTTTCTCGCCCTCTGTTTCTCGCCCTCTGTTTCTCGCCCTCTGTTTCAGCCCCTCTGTTTCAGCCCCTCTGTTTCAGCCCCTCTTTTTCAGCCCCTCTGTTTCTCGCCCTCTGTTTCTCGCCCTCTGTTTCAGCCCCTCTGTTTCTCGCCCTCTGTTTCAGCCCCTCTGTTTCAGCCCCGCTGTTTCAGCCCCTCTGTTTCAGCCCCTCTGTTTCAGGCCCTCTGTTTCAGCCCCTCTGTTTCAGCCCCTCTGTTTCTCGCCCTCTGTTTCAGCCCCTCTGTTTCAGCCCCTCTGTTTCATCCCCTCTGTTTCAGCCCCTTGGTTTCAGCACCTCTGTTTCAGCCCCTCTGTTTCAGCCCCTCTGTTTCAGCCCCTCTGTTTCAGCCCCTCTGTTTCTCGCCCTCTGTTTCAGCCCCTCTGTTTCAGCCCCTCTGTTTCTCGCCCTCTGTTTCAGCCCCTCTGTTTCTCGCCCTCTGTTTCTCGCCCTCTGTTTCAGCCCCTCTGTTTCTCGCCCTCTGTTTCAGCCCCTCTGTTACAGCCCCTCTGTTTCATCCCCTCTGTTTCAGCCCCTTGGTTTCAGCACCTCTGTTTCAGCCCCTCTGTTTCAGCCCCTCTGTTTCAGCCCCTCTGTTTCTCGCGCTCTGTTTCATCCCCTCTGTTTCTCGCTCTGTGTTTCAGCCCCTCTGTTTCTCGCCCTCTGTTTCAGCCCCACTGTTTCAGGCCCTCTGTTTCAGCCCCTCTGTTTCAGCCCCTCTGTTTCAGCCCCTCTGTTTCCGCCCCTCTGTCTCTCGCCCTCTGTTTCAGCCCCTCTGTTTCTCGCTCTCTGTTTAAGCCCCTCTGTTTCTCGCCCTCTGTTTCAGCCCCTCTGTTTCAGCCCCTCTGTTTCAGCCCCTCTGTTTCAGCCCCTCTGTTTCAGCCCCTCTGTTTCTCGCCCTCTGCTTCAGCCCCTCTGTTTCTCGCTCTCTGTTTCAGCCCCTCTGTTTCTCGCCCTCTG
The DNA here is from genome assembly GCF_030684315.1 of Stegostoma tigrinum. Lineage (NCBI taxonomy): Eukaryota > Metazoa > Chordata > Chondrichthyes > Orectolobiformes > Stegostomatidae > Stegostoma > Stegostoma tigrinum. The sequence goes on along the minus strand of NW_026728494.1, from coordinate 345,289 downwards.
TTTCAGCCCCTCTGTTTCATCCCCTCTGTTACAGCCCCTCTGTTTCAGCCCCTCTGTTTCAGCCCCTCTGTTTCTCGCCCTCTGTTTCTCGCCCTCAGTTTCTCGCCCTCTGTTTCTCGCCCTCTGTTTCTCGCCCTCTGTTTCAGCCCCTCTGTTTCAGCTCCTCTGTTTCTCGCACTCTGTTTCTGCTCCTCTGTTTCTCGCTCTCTGTTTCAGCCCCTCTGTTTCATCCCCTCTGTTACAGCCCCTCTGTTTCAGCCCCTCTGTTTCAGCCCCTCTGTTTCTCGCCCTCTGTTTCATCCCCTCTGTTACAGCCCCTCTGTTTCAGCCCCTCTGTATCTCGCCCTCTGCATCAGCCCCTCTGTTTCTCGCCCTCTGTTTCAGCCCCTCTGTTTCAGGCCCTCTGTTTCAGCACCTCTGTTTCTCGCCCTCTGTTTCAGCCCCTCTGTTTCTCGCCCTCTGTTTCAGCCCCTCTGTTTCAGCCCCTCTGTTTCTCGCCCTCTGTTTCAGCCCCTCTGTTTTGCGCCCTCTGTTTCTCGCCCTCTGTTTCAGCCCCTCTGTTTCAGCCCCGCTGTTTCTCGCCCTCTGTTTCAGCCCCTCTGTTTCAGCCCCTCTGTTTCTCGCCCTCTGTTTCAGCCCCTCTGTTTCGCGCCCTCTGTTTCTCGCCCTCTGTTTCAGCCCCTCTGTTTCAGCCCCGCTGTTTCACGCCCTCTGTTTCACCCCCTCTTTTTCAGCCCCTCTGTTTCAGCCCCTGTGTTTTAGCCCCTCTGTTTCATCCCCTCTGTTTCTCGCACTCTGTTTCAGCCCCTCTGTTTCTCGCTCTCTGTTTCAGCCCCTCTGTTTCTCGCCCTCTTTTTCAGCATCTCTGTTTCAACCCCTCTGTTTCAGCCCCTCTGTTTCAGCCCCTCTGTTTCAGCCCCTCTGATTCAGCCCCTCTGTTTCCGCCCCTCTTTTTCTCGCCCTCTGTTTCAGCCCCTCCGTTTCTCGCTATCTGTTTCAGCCCCTCTGTTTCTCACCCTCTGTTTGAGCCCCTCTGTTTCAGCCCCTCTGTTTCAGCCCCTCTGTTTCAGCCCCTCTGTTTCAGCCAGTCTGTTTCTCGCCCTCTGTTTCTCGCCGTCTGTTTCTCGCCCTCTGTTTCAGCCCCTCTGTTTCAGCCCCTCTGTTTCAGCCCCTCTGTTTCAGCCTCTCTGTTTCAGCCCCTCTGTTTCAGCCCCTCTGTTTCAGCCAGTCTATTTCTCGCCCTCTGTTTCTCGTCGTCTGTTTCTCGCCCTCTGTTTCAGCCCCTCTGTTTCAGCCCCTCTGTTTCTCGCCCTCTCTTTCAGCCCCTCTGTTTCAGCCCCTCTGTTTCTCGCCCTCTGTTTCAGCGCCTCTGTTCCTCGCCCTCTGTTTCAGCCCCTCTGTTTCAGCCCCTCTGTTTCAGCCCCTCTGTTTCAACCCCTCTGTTTCAGCCCCTCTGTTTCTCACACTCTGTTTCTCGCCCTCTGTTTCAGCCCCTCTGTTTCAGCCCCGCTGTTTCTCGCCCTCTGTTTCAGCCCCTCTGTTTCAGCCCCTCTGTTTCAGCCCCTCTGTTTCAGCCCCTCTGTTTCTCGCCCTCTGTTTCTCGCCCTCTGTTTCAGCCCCTCTGTTTCAGCCCCTCTGTTTCAGCCCCTCTGTCTCAGCCCCTCTGTTTCAGCCCCTCTGTTTCAGCTGCTCTGTTTCTCGCCCTCTGTTTCTCGCCCTCTGTTTCAGCCCCTCTGTTTCAGCCCCTCTGTTTCATCCCCTCTGTCTCAGCCCCTCTGTTTCAGCCCCTCTGTTTCAGCCGCTCTGTTTCTCGCCCTCTGTTTCTCGCCCTCTGTTTCTCGCCCTCTGTTTCTCGCCCTCTGTTTCAGCCCCTCTGTTTCAGCCCCTCTGTTTCAGCCCCTCTGTCTCAGCCCCTCTGTTTCAGCCCCTCTGTTTCAGCCGCTCTGTTTCAGACCCTCTGTTTAAGCCCCTCTGTTTCTCGCCCTCTGTTTCTCGCCCTCCGTTTCTGCCCCTCTGTTTCAGCCCCTCTGTTTCAGCCCCTCTTTTTCAGCCCCTCTGTTTCTCGCCCTCTGTTTCTCGCCCTCTGTTTCTCGCCCTCTGTTTCAGCCCCTCTGTTTCAGCCCCTCTGTTTCAGCCCCTCTTTTTCAGCCCCTCTGTTTCTCGCCCTCTGTTTCTCGCCCTCTGTTTCAGCCCCTCTGTTTCTCGCCCTCTGTTTCAGCCCCTCTGTTTCAGCCCCTCTGTTTCAGCCCCTCTGTTTCTCGCCCTCTGTTTCAGCCCCTCTGTTTCAGCCCCTCTGTTTCTCGCCCTCTGTTTCAGCCCCTCTGTTTCAGCCCCTCTGTTTCATCCCCTCTGTTTCAGCCCCTTGGTTTCAGCACCTCTGTTTCAGCCCCTCTGTTTCAGCCCCTCTGTTTCAGCCCCTCTGTTTCTCGCCCTCTGTTTCAGCCCCTCTGTTTCTCGCTCTCTGTTTCAGCCCCTCTATTTCTCGCCCTCTTTTACAGCCCCACTGTTTCAGGCCCTCTGTTTCAGCCCCTCAGTTTCAGCCCCTCTGTTTCCGCCCCTCTGTTTCTCGCCCTCTGATTCAGCCCCTCTGTTTCTCGCTCTCTGTTTCAGCCCCTCTGTATCTCGCTCTCTGTTTCAGCCCCTCTGTTTCAGCCCCTCTGTTTCAGCCCCTCTGTTTCTCGCCCTCTGCATCAGCCCCTCTGTTTCTCGCTCTCTGTTTCAGCCCCACTGTTTCTCGCCCTCTGTTTCAGCCCCTCTGTTTCAGCCCCTCTGTTACAGCCCCTCTGTTTCAGCCCCTCTGTTTCAGCCCCTCTGTTTCTCGCCCTCTGTTTCTCGCCCTCTGTTTCTGGCTCTCTGTTTATCGCCCTCTGTTTCTCGCCCTCTGTTTCAGCCGTTCTGTTTCAGCCCCTCTGTTTCAGCCCCTCTGTTTCTTGCCCTCTGTTTCAGACCATCTGTTTCAGTCCCTCTGTTTCAGCCCCTCTGTTTCAGCCCCTCTGTATCTCGCCCTCTGTTTCAGCCCCTCTGTTTTTCGCCCTCTGTTTCAGCCCCTCTGTATCAGCCCCTCTGTTTCAGCCACTCTGTTTCAGCCCCTCTGTTTCAGCCCCTCTGTTTGAGCCCCTCTGTTTCAGCCCCTCTGTTTCTAGCCCTTCTGTTTCAGCCCCTCTGTTTCAGCCCCTCTGTTTCAGTCACTCTGTTTCAGCCCCTCTGTTTCACCCACAATGTTTCTCGCCCTCTGTTTCTCGCCATCTGTTTCTCGCCCTCTGTTTCAGCCCCTCTGTTTCAGCCCCTCTGTTTCAGCTCCTCTGTTTCAGCCCCTCTGTTTCTCGCCCTCTGTTTCTCGCCCTCTGTTTCAGCCCCTCTGTTTCTCGCCCTCTGTTTCTGCCCCTCTGTTTCAGCCCCTCTGTTTCAGCCCCTCTGTTTCTCGCCCTCTGTTTCTCGCCCTCTGTTTCAGGCCCTCTGTTTCTCGCCCTCTGTTTCAGCCCCTCTGTTTCTCGCCCTCTGTTTCTCGTCCTCTGTTTCAGCCCCTCTGTTTCTCGCCCTCTGTTTCAGCCCCTCTGTTTCAGCCCCTCTGTTTCATCCCCTCTGTTTCAGCCCCTTGCTTTCAGCACCTCTGTTTCAGCCCCTCTGTTTCAGCCCCTCTGTTTCAGCCCCTGTGTTTCTTGCGCTCTGTTTCAGCCCCTCTGTTTCTCGCTCTCTGTTTCAGCACCTCTGTTTCTCGCCCTCTGTTTCAGCCCCACTGTTTCAGCCCCTCTGTTTCAGCCCCTCTGTTTCTCGCCCTCTGTTTCTCGCCCTCTGTTTCTCGCCCTCTGTTTCTCGCCCTCTGTTTCAGCCCCTCTGTTTCTCGCTCTCTGTTTAAGCCCCTCTGTATCTCGCCCTCCGTTTCAGCCCCTCTGTTTCAGCCCCTCTGTTTCAGCCCCGCTGTTTCCGCCCCTCTGTTTCTCGCCCTCTGATTCAGCCCCTCTGTTTCTCGCTCTCTGTTTCAGCCCCTCTGTATCTCCCTCTCTGTTTCAGCCCCTCTGTTTCAGCCCCTCTGTTTCAGCCCCTCTGTTTCAGCCCCTCTGTTTCTCGCCCTCTGCATCAGCCCCTCTGTTTCTCGCTCTCTGTTTCAGCCCCACTGTTTCTCGCCCTCTGTTTCAGCCCCTCTGTTTCAGTCCCTCTGTTACAGCCCCTCTGTTTCAGCCCCTCTGTTTCAGCCCCTCTGTTTCTCGCCCTCTGTTTCTCGCCCTCTGTTTCTCGCCCTCTGTTTATCGCCCTCTGTTTCTCGCCCTCTGTTTCAGCCGCTCTGTTTCATCCCCTCTGTTTCAGCCCCTCTGTTTCTTGCCCTCTGTTTCAGACCATCTGTTTCAGCCCCTCTGTTTCAGCCCCTCTGTTTCAGCCCCTCTGTATCTCGCCCTCTGTTTCAGCCCCTCTGTTTCTCGCCCTCTGTTTCAGCCCCTCTGTATCAGCCCCTCTGTTTCAGCCACTCTGTTTCAGCCCCTCTGTTTCAGCCCCTCTGTTTCAGCCCCTCTGTTTCAGCCCCTCTGTTTCTAGCCCTTCTGTTTCAGCCCCTCTGTTTCAGCCCCTCTGTTTCAGTCACTCTGTTTCAGCCCCTCTGTTTCACCCACAATGTTTCTCGCCCTCTGTTTCTCGCCATCTATTTCTCGCCCTCTGTTTCAGCCCCTCTGTTTCAGCCCCTCTGTTTCAGCTCCTCTGTTTCAGCCCCTCTGTTTCTCGCCCTCTGTTTCTCGCCGTCTGTTTCAGCCCCTCTGTTTCTCGCCCTCTGTTTCAGCCCCTCTGTTTCAGCCCCTCTGTTTCAGCCCCTCTGTTTCTCGCCCTCTGTTTCTCGCCCTCTGTTTCTCGCCCTCTGTTTCTCGCCCTCTGTTTCAGCCCCTCTGTTTCTCGCCCTCTGTTTCTCGCCCTCTGTTTCAGCCCCTCTGTTTCTCGCCCTCTGTTTCAGCCCCTCTGTTTCAGCCCCTCTGTTTCATCCCCTCTGTTTCAGCCCCTCTGTTTCTTGCGCTCTGTTTCAGCCCCTCTGTTTCTCGCTCTCTGTTTCAGCCCCTCTGTTTCTCGCCCTCTGTTTCAGCCCCACTGTTTCAGGCCCTCTGTTTCAGCCCCTCAGTTTCAGCCCCTCTGTTTCATCCCCTCTGTTTCCGCCCCTCTGTCTCTCGCCCTCTGTTTCAGCCCCTCTGTTTCTCGCTCTCTGTTTAAGCCCCTCTGTATCTCGCCCTCTGTTTCAGCCCCTCTGTTTCAGCCCCTCTGTTTCAGCCCCTCTGTTTGAGCCCCTCTGTTTCAGCCCCTCTGTTTCTCGCCCTCTGCTTCAGCCCCTCTGTTTCTCGCTCTCTGTTTCAGCCCCTCTGTTTCTCGCCCTCTGTTTCAGCCCCTCTGTTTCATCCCCTCTGTTACAGCCCCTCTGTTTCAGCCCCTCTGTTTCAGCCCCTCTGTTTCTCGCCCTCTGTTTCTCGCCCTCTGTTTCTCGCCCTCTGTTTCTCGCCCTCTGTTTCTCGCCCTCTGTTTCAGCCCCTCTGTTTCAGCCCCTCTGTTTCTCGCCCTCTGTTTCAGCCCCTCTGTTACAGCCCCTCTGTTTCTGCACCTCTGTATCTCGCCCTCTCTTTCAGCCCCTCTGTTTCTCGCCCTCTGTTTCAGCCCCTCTGTTTCAGCCCCTCTGTTTCTCGCCCTCTGTTTCAGCCCCTCTGTTTCGCGCCCTCTGTTTCTCGCCCTCTGTTTCTCGCCCTCTGTTTCTGCCCCTCTGTTTGAGACCCGCTGTTTCTCGCCCTATGTTTCTCGCCCTCTGTTTCTCGCCCTCTGTTTCAGCCCCTCTGTTTCAGCCCCTCTGTTTCAGCCCCTCTGTTTCAGCCCCTCTGTTTCTCGCCCTCTGTTTCTCACCCTCTGTTTCAGCCACTCTGTTTCTCGCCCTCTGTTTCAGCCCCTCTGTTTCAGCCCCCCTGTTTCAGCCCCTCTGTTTCAGCCCCTCCGTTTCAGTCCCTCTGTTTCAGCCCCTCTGTTTCAGCCCCTCTGTTTCTCGCCCTCTGTTTCAGCCCCTCTGTTTCAGCCCCTCTGTTTCATCCCCTCTGTTTCAGCCCCTTGGTTTCAGCACCTCTGTTTCAGCCCCTCTGTTTCAGCCCCTCTGTTTCTCGCCCTCTGTTTCAGCCCCTCTGTTTCTCGCTCACTGTTTCAGCGCCTCTGTTTCTCGCCCTCTGTTTCAGCCCCACTGTTTCAGGCCCTCTGTTTCAGCCCCTCTGTTTCAGCCCCTCTGTTTCCGCCCCTCTGTTTCTCGCCCTCTGATTCAGCCCCTCTGTTTCTCGCTCTCTGTTTCAGCCCCTCTGTATCTCGCTCTCTGTTTCAGCCCCTCTGTTTCAGCCCCTCTGTTTCAGCCCCTCTGTTTCAGCCCCTCTGTTTCTCGCCCTCTGCATCAGCCCCTCTGTTTCTCGCTCTCTGTTTCAGCCCCTCTGTTTCTCGCCCTCTGTTTCAGCCCCTCTGTTTCAGCCCCTCTGTTACAGCCCCTCTGTTTCAGCCCCTCTGTTTCAGCCCCTCTGTTTCCGCCCCTCTGTCTCTCGCCCTCTGTTTCAGCCCCTCTGCTTCTCGCCCTCTGTTTCTCGCCCTCTGTTTCAGCCCCTCTGTTTCTCGCCCTCTGTTTCAGCCCCTCTGTTTCAGCCCCTCTGTTTCATCCCCTCTGTTTCAGCCCCTTGGTTTCAGCAACTCTGTTTCAGCCCCTCTGTTTCAGCCCCTCTGTTTCACCCCCTCTGTTTCTCGCGCTCTGTTTCAGCCCCTCTGTTTCTCGCTCTCTGTTTCAGCCCCTCTGTTTCTCGCCCTCTGTTTCAGCCCCACTGTTTCAGGCCCTCTGTTTCAGCCCCTCTGTTTCAGCCCCTCTGTTTCAGCCCCTCTGTTTCCGCCCCTCTGTCTCTCGCCCTCTGTTTCAGCCCCTCTGTTTCTCGCTCTCTGTTTTAGCCCCTCTGTTTCTCGCCCTCCGTTTCAGCCCATCTGTTTCAGCCCCTCTGTTTCAGCCGCTCTGTTTCAGCCCCTCTGTTTCAGCCCCTCTGTTTCTCGCCCTCTGCTTCAGCCCCTCTGTTTCTCGCTCTCTGTTACAGCCCCTCTGTTTCAGCCCCTCTGTTTCAGCCCCTCTGTTTCTCGCCCTCTGTTTCTCGCCCTCTGTTTCTCGCCCTCTGTTTCTCGCCCTCTGTTTCAGCCCCTCTGTTTCAGCCCCTCTGTTTCTCGCCCTCTGTTTCTCGCCCTCTGTTTCAGCCCCTCTGTTTCAGCCCCTCTGTTTCATCCCCTCTGTTTCAGCCCCTTGGTTTCAGCACCTCTGTTTCAGCCCCTCTGTTTCAGCCCCTCTGTTTCAGCCCCTCTGTTTCTCGCCCTCTGTTTCAGTCCCTCTGTTTCTCGCTCTCTGTTTCAGCCCCTCTGTTTCTCGCCCTCTGTTTCAGCCCCACTGTTTCAGGCCCTCTGTTTCAGCCCCTCTGTTTCAGCCCCTCTGTTTCCGCCCCTCTGTTTCTCGCCCTCTGATTCAGCCCCTCTGTTTCACCCCCAATGTTTCTCGCCCTCTGTTTCTCGCCCTCTGTTTCTCGCCCTCTGTTTCTCGCCGTCTGTTTCAGCCCCTCTGTTTCTCGCCCTCTGTTTCAGCCCCTCTGTTTCAGCCCCTCTGTTTCAGCCCCTCTGTTTCTCGCCCTCTGTTTCTCGCCCTCTGTTTCTCGCCCTCTGTTTCTCGCCCTCTGTTTCAGCCCCTCTGTTTCTCGCCCTCTGTTTCTCGCCCTCTGTTTCAGCCCCTCTGTTTCTCGCCCTCTGTTTCAGCCCCTCTGTTACAGCCCCTCTGTTTCATTCCCTCTGTTTCAGCCCCTTGGTTTCAGCACCTCTGTTTCAGCCCCTCTGTTTCAGCCCCTCTGTTTCAGCCCCTCTGTTTCTCGCGCTCTGTTTCATCCCCTCTGTTTCTCGCTCTCTGTTTCAGCCCCTCTGTTTCTCGCCCTCTGTTTCAGCCCCACTGTTTCAGGCCCTCTGTTTCAGCCCCTCTGTTTCAGCCCCTCTGTTTCAGCCCCTCTGTTTCCGCCCCTCTGTCTCTCGCCCTCTGTTTCAGCCCCTCTGTTTCTCGCTCTCTGTTTAAGCCCCTCTGTTTCTCGCCCTCCGTTTCAGCCCCTCTGTTTCAGCCCCTCTGTTTCAGCCCCTCTGTTTCAGCCCCTCTGTTTCAGCCCCTCTGTTTCTCGCCCTCTGCTTCAGCCCCTCTGTTTCTCGCTCTCTGTTTCAGCCCCTCTGTTTCTCGCCCTCTGTTTCAGCCCCTCTGTTTCATCCCCTCTGTTACAGCCCCTCTGTTTCAGCCCCTCTGTTTCAGCCCCTCTGTTTCTCGCCCTCTGTTTCTCGCCCTCAGTTTCTCGCCCTCTGTTTCTCGCCCTCTGTTTCTCGCCCTCTGTTTCAGCCCCTCTGTTTCAGCTCCTCTGTTTCTCGCACTCTGTTTCTGCTCCTCTGTTTCTCGCTCTCTGTTTCAGCCCCTCTGTTTCATCCCCTCTGTTACAGCCCCTCTGTTTCAGCCCCTCTGTTTCAGCCCCTCTGTTTCTCGCCCTCCGTTTCATCCCCTCTGTTTCAGCCCCTCTGTTTCAGGCCCTCTGTATCTCGCCCTCTGCATCAGCCCCTCTGTTTCTCGCCCTCTGTTTCAGCCCCTCTGTTTCAGGCCCTCTGTTTCAGCACCTCTGTATCTCGCCCTCTGTTTCAGCCCCTCTGTTTCTCGCCCTCTGTTTCAGCCCCTCTGTTTCAGCCCCTCTGTTTCTCGCCCTCTGTTTCAGCCCCTCTGTTTTGCGCCCTCTGTTTCTCGCCCTCTGTTTCAGACCCTCTGTTTCAGCCCCGCTGTTTCTCGCCCTCTGTTTCAGCCCCTCTGTTTCAGCCCCTCTGTTTCTCGCCCTCTGTTTCAGCCCCTCTGTTTCACGCCCTCTGTTTCTCGCCCTCTGTTTCAGCCCCTCTGTTTCAGCCCCGCTGTTTCTCGCCCTCTGTTTCACCCCCTCTTTTTCAGCCCCTCTGTTTCAGCCCCTGTGTTTCAGCCCCTCTGTATCAGCCCCTCTGTTTCTCGCACTCTGTTTCAGCCCCTCTGTTTCTCGCTCTCTGTTTCAGCCCCTCTGTTTCTGGCCCTCTTTTTCAGCCCCTCTGTTTCAACCCCTCTGTTTCAGCCCCTCTGTTTCAGCCCCTCTGTTTCAGCCCCTCTGATTCAGCCCCTCTGTTTCCGCCCCTCTTTTTCTCGCCCTCCGTTTCTGCCCCTCTGTTTGAGCCCCGCTGTTTCTCGCCCTCTGTTTCTCGCCCTCTGTTTCTCGCCCTCTGTTTCAGCCCCTCTGTTTCAGCCCCTCTGTTTCAGCCCCTCTGTTTCAGGCCCTCTGTTTCAGCTCCTCTGTTTCAGCCCCTCTGTTTCTCGCCCTCTGTTTCAGCCCCTCTGTTTCAGCCCCTCTGTTTCATCCCCTCTGTTTCAGCCCCTTGGTTTCAGCACCTCTGTTTCAGCCCCTCTGTTTCAGCCCCTCTGTTTCTCGCCCTCTGTTTCAGCCCCTCTGTTTCTCGCTCTCTGTTTCAGCCCCTCTATTTCTCGCCCTCTGTTTCAGCCCCACTGTTTCAGGCCCTCTGTTTCTCGCCCTCTGTTTCAGCCCCTCTGTTTCAGCCCCTCTGTTTCCGCCCCTCTGTTTCTCGCCCTCTGATTCAGCCCCTCTGTTTCTCGCTCTCTGTTTCAGCCCCTCTGTATCTCGCTCTCTGTTTCAGCCCCTCTGTTTCAGCCCCTCTGTTTCAGCCCCTCTGTTTCAGCCCCTCTGTTTCTCGCCCTCTGCATCAGCCCCTCTGTTTCTCGCTCTCTGTTTCAGCCCCTCTGTTTCTCGCCCTCTGTTTCAGCCCCTCTGTTTCAGCCCCTCTGTTACAGCCCCTCTGTTTCAGCCCCTCTGTTTCAGCCCCTCTGTTTCCGCCCCTCTGTCTCTCGCCCTCTGTTTCAGCCCCTCTGCTTCTCGCCCTCTGTTTCTCGCCCTCTGTTTCAGCCCCTCTGTTTCTCGCCCTCTGTTTCAGCCCCGCTGTTTCAGCCCCTCTGTTTCCTCCCCTCTGTTTCAGCCCCTTGGTTTCAGCAACTCTGTTTCAGCCCCTCTGTTTCAGCCCCTCTGTTTCACCCCCTCTGTTTCTCGCGCTCTGTTTCAGCCCCTCTGTTTCTCGCTCTCTGTTTCAGCCCCTCTGTTTCTCGCCCTCTGTTTCAGCCCCACTGTTTCAGGCCCTCTGTTTCAGCCCCTCTGTTTCAGCCCCTCTGTTTCAGCCCCTCTGTTTCCGCCCCTCTGTCTCTCGCCCTCTGTTTCAGCCCCTCTGTTTCTCGCTCTCTGTTTTAGCCCCTCTGTTAAGCGCCCTCCGTTTCAGCCCATCTGTTTCAGCCCCTCTGTTTCAGCCCCTCTGTTTCAGCCCCTCTGTTTCAGCCCCTCTGTTTCTCGCCCTCTGCTTCAGCCCCTCTGTTTCTCGCTCTCTGTTACAGCCCCTCTGTTTCAGCCCCTCTGTTTCAGCCCCTCTGTTTCTCGCCCTCTGTTTCTCGCCCTCTGTTTCTCGCCCTCTGTTTCTCGCCCTCTGTTTCAGCCCCTCTGTTTCAGCCCCTCTGTTTCTCGCCCTCTGTTTCTCGCCCTCTGTTTCAGCCCCTCTGTTTCAGCCCCTCTGTTTCATCCCCTCTGTTTCAGCCCCTTGGTTTCAGCACCTCTGTTTCAGCCCCTCTGTTTCAGCCCCTCTGTTTCAGCCCCTCTGTTTCTCGCCCTCTGTTTCAGTCCCTCTGTTTCTCGCTCTCTGTTTCAGCCCCTCTGTTTCTCGCCCTCTGTTTCAGCCCCACTGTTTCAGGCCCTCTGTTTCAGCCCCTCTGTTTCAGCCCCTCTGTTTCCGCCCCTCTGTTTCTCGCCCTCTGATTCAGCCCCTCTGTTTCACCCCCAATGTTTCTCGCCCTCTGTTTCTCGCCCTCTGTTTCTCGCCCTCTGTTTCTCGCCGTCTGTTTCAGCCCCTCTGTTTCTCGCCCTCTGTTTCAGCCCCTCTGTTTCAGCCCCTCTGTTTCAGCCCCTCTGTTTCTCGCCCTCTGTTTCTCGCCCTCTGTTTCTCGCCCTCTGTTTCTCGCCCTCTGTTTCAGCCCCTCTGTTTCTCGCCCTCTGTTTCTCGCCCTCTGTTTCAGCCCCTCTGTTTCTCGCCCTCTGTTTCAGCCCCTCTGTTACAGCCCCTCTGTTTCATTCCCTCTGTTTCAGCCCCTTGGTTTCAGCACCTCTGTTTCAGCCCCTCTGTTTCAGACCCTCTGTTTCAGCCCCTCTGTTTCTCGCGCTCTGTTTCATCCCCTCTGTTTCTCGCTCTCTGTTTCAGCCCCTCTGTTTCTCGCCCTCTGTTTCAGCCCCACTGTTTCAGGCCCTCTGTTTCAGCCCCTCTGTTTCAGCCCCTCTGTTTCAGCCCCTCTGTTTCCGCCCCTCTGTCTCTCGCCCTCTGTTTCAGCCCCTCTGTTTCTCGCTCTCTGTTTAAGCCCCTCTGTTTCTCGCCCTCCGTTTCAGCCCCTCTGTTTCAGCCCCTCTGTTTCAGCCCCTCTGTTTCAGCCCCTCTGTTTCAGCCCCTCTGTTTCTCGCCCTCTGCTTCAGCCCCTCTGTTTCTCGCTCTCTGTTTCAGCCCCTCTGTTTCTCGCCCTCTGTTTCAGCCCCTCTGTTTCATCCCCTCTGTTACAGCCCCTCTGTTTCAGCCCCTCTGTTTCAGCCCCTCTGTTTCTCGCCCTCTGTTTCTCGCCCTCAGTTTCTCGCCCTCTGTTTCTCGCCCTCTGTTTCTCGCCCTCTGTTTCAGCCCCTCTGTTTCAGCTCCTCTGTTTCTCGCACTCTGTTTCTGCTCCTCTGTTTCTCGCTCTCTGTTTCAGCCCCTCTGTTTCATCCCCTCTGTTACAGCCCCTCTGTTTCAGCCCCTCTGTTTCAGCCCCTCTGTTTCTCGCCCTCCGTTTCATCCCCTCTGTTTCAGCCCCTCTGTTTCAGGCCCTCTGTATCTCGCCCTCTGCATCAGCCCCTCTGTTTCTCGCCCTCTGTTTCAGCCCCTCTGTTTCAGGCCCTCTGTTTCAGCACCTCTGTATCTCGCCCTCTGTTTCAGCCCCTCTGTTTCTCGCCCTCTGTTTCAGCCCCTCTGTTTCAGCCCCTCTGTTTCTCGCCCTCTGTTTCAGCCCCTCTGTTTTGCGCCCTCTGTTTCTCGCCCTCTGTTTCAGACCCTCTGTTTCAGCCCCGCTGTTTCTCGCCCTCTGTTTCAGCCCCTCTGTTTCAGCCCCTCTGTTTCTCGCCCTCTGTTTCAGCCCCTCTGTTTCACGCCCTCTGTTTCTCGCCCTCTGTTTCAGCCCCTCTGTTTCAGCCCCGCTGTTTCTCGCCCTCTGTTTCACCCCCTCTTTTTCAGCCCCTCTGTTTCAGCCCCTGTGTTTCAGCCCCTCTGTATCAGCCCCTCTGTTTCTCGCACTCTGTTTCAGCCCCTCTGTTTCTCGCTCTCTGTTTCAGCCCCTCTGTTTCTGGCCCTCTTTTTCAGCCCCTCTGTTTCAACCCCTCTGTTTCAGCCCCTCTGTTTCAGCCCCTCTGTTTCAGCCCCTCTGATTCAGCCCCTCTGTTTCCGCCCCTCTTTTTCTCGCCCTCCGTTTCTGCCCCTCTGTTTGAGCCCCGCTGTTTCTCGCCCTCTGTTTCTCGCCCTCTGTTTCTCGCCCTCTGTTTCAGCCCCTCTGTTTCAGCCCCTCTGTTTCAGCCCCTCTGTTTCAGGCCCTCTGTTTCAGCCCCGCTGTTTCTCGCCCTCTGTTTCAGCCCCTCTGTTTCAGCCCCGCTGTTTCTCGCCCACTGTTTCAGCCCCTCTGTTTCAGCCCCTCTGTTTCTCGCCCTCTGTTTCAGCCCCTCTGTTTCACGCCCTCTGTTTCTCGCCCTCTGTTTCAGCCCCTCTGTTTCAGCCCCGCTGTTTCTCGCCCTCTGTTTCACCCCCTCTGTTTCTCGCCCCTCTGTTTCAGCCCCTGTGTTTCAGCCCCTCTGTATCAGCCCCTCTGTTTCTCGCACTCTGTTTCAGCCCCTCTGTTTCTCGCTCTCTGTTTCAGCCCCTCTGTTTCTGGCCCTCTTTTTCAGCCCCTCTGTTTCAACCCCTCTGTTTCAGCCCCTCTGTTTCAGCCCCTCTGTTTCAGCCCCTCTGATTCAGCCCCTCTGTTTCCGCCCCTCTTTTTCTCGCCCTCCGTTTCTGCCCCTCTGTTTGAGCCCCGCTGTTTCTCGCCCTCTGTTTCTCGCCCTCTGTTTCTCGCCCTCTGTTTCAGCCCCTCTGTTTCAGCCCCTCTGTTTCAGCCCCTCTGTTTCAGGCCCTCTGTTTCAGCTCCTCTGTTTCAGCCCCTCTGTTTCTCGCCCTCTGTTTCAGCCCCTCTGTTTCAGCCCCTCTGTTTCATCCCCTCTGTTTCAGCCCCTTGGTTTCAGCACCTCTGTTTCAGCCCCTCTGTTTCAGCCCCTCTGTTTCAGCCCCTCTGATTCAGCCCCTCTGTTTCCGCCCCTCTTTTTCTCGCCCTCCGTTTCTGCCCCTCTGTTTGAGCCCCGCTGTTTCTCGCCCTCTGTTTCTCGCCCTCTGTTTCTCGCCCTCTGTTTCAGCCCCTCTGTTTCAGCCCCTCTGTTTCAGCCCCTCTGTTTCAGGCCCTCTGTTTCAGCCCCGCTGTTTCTCGCCCTCTGTTTCAGACCCTCTGTTTCAGCCCCGCTGTTTCTCGCCCTCTGTTTCAGCCCCTCTGTTTCAGCCCCTCTGTTTCTCGCCCTCTGTTTCAGCCCCTCTGTTTCACGCCCTCTGTTTCTCGCCCTCTGTTTCAGCCCCTCTGTTTCAGCCCCGCTGTTTCTCGCCCTCTGTTTCACCCCCTCTTTTTCAGCCCCTCTGTTTCAGCCCCTGTGTTTCAGCCCCTCTGTATCAGCCCCTCTGTTTCTCGCACTCTGTTTCAGCCCCTCTGTTTCTCGCTCTCTGTTTCAGCCCCTCTGTTTCTGGCCCTCTTTTTCAGCCCCTCTGTTTCAACCCCTCTGTTTCAGCCCCTCTGTTTCAGCCCCTCTGTTTCAGCCCCTCTGATTCAGCCCCTCTGTTTCCGCCCCTCTTTTTCTCGCCCTCCGTTTCTGCCCCTCTGTTTGAGCCCCGCTGTTTCTCGCCCTCTGTTTCTCGCCCTCTGTTTCTCGCCCTCTGTTTCAGCCCCTCTGTTTCAGCCCCTCTGTTTCAGCCCCTCTGTTTCAGGCCCTCTGTTTCAGCTCCTCTGTTTCAGCCCCTCTGTTTCTCGCCCTCTGTTTCAGCCCCTCTGTTTCAGCCCCTCTGTTTCATCCCCTCTGTTTCAGCCCCTTGGTTTCAGCACCTCTGTTTCAGCCCCTCTGTTTCAGCCCCTCTGTTTCTCGCCCTCTGTTTCAGCCCCTCTGTTTCTCGCTCTCTGTTTCAGCCCCTCTATTTCTCGCCCTCTGTTTCAGCCCCACTGTTTCAGGCCCTCTGTTTCTCGCCCTCTGTTTCAGCCCCTCTGTTTCTCGCTCTCTGTTTCAGCCCCTCTATTTCTCGCCCTCTGTTTCAGCCCCACTGTTTCTCGCCCTCTGATTCAGCCCCTCTGTTTCTCGCTCTCTGTTTCAGCCCCTCTGTATCTCGCTCTCTGTTTCAGCCCCTCTGTTTCAGCCCCTCTGTTTCAGCCCCTCTGTTTCAGCCCCTCTGTTTCTCGCCCTCTGCATCAGCCCCTCTGTTTCTCGCTCTCTGTTTCAGCCCCACTGTTTCTCGCCCTCTGTTTCAGCCCCTCTGTTTCAGCCCCTCTGTTACAGCCCCTCTGTTTCAGCCCCTCTGTTTCAGCCCCTCTGTTTCTCGCCCTCTGTTTCTCGCCCTCTGTTTCTCGCCCTCTGTTTATCGCCCTCTGTTTCTCGCCCTCTGTTTCAGCCGCTCTGTTTCAGGCCCTCTGTTTCAGCCCCTCTGTTTCCTGCCCTCTGTTTCAGACCATCTGTTTCAGCCGCTCTGTTTCAGCCCCTCTGTTTCAGCCCCTCTGTATCTCGCCCTCTGTTTCAGCCCCTCTGTATCTCGCCCTCTGTTTCAGCCCATCTGTTTCAGCTCCTCTGTTTCTCGCACTCTGTTTCTGCTCCTCTGTTTCTCGCCCTCTGTTTCTCGCCCTCTGTTTCTCGCCCTCTGTTTCAGCCCCTCTGTTTCAGCCCCTCTGTTTCTCGCCCTCTGTTTCTCGCCCTCTGTTTCAGCCCCTCTGTTTCAGCCCCTCTGTTTCATCCCCTCTGTTTCAGCCCCTTGGTTTCAGCACCTCTGTTTCAGCCCCTCTGTTTCAGCCCCTCTGTTTCAGCCCCTCTGTTTCTCGCCCTCTGTTTCAGTCCCTCTGTTTCTCGCTCTCTGTTTCAGCCCCTCTGTTTCTCGCCCTCTGTTTCAGCCCCACTGTTTCAGGCCCTCTGTTTCAGCCCCTCTGTTTCAGCCCCTCTGTTTCCGCCCCTCTGTTTCTCGCCCTCTGATTCAGCCCCTCTGTTTCACCCCCAATGTTTCTCGCCCTCTGTTTCTCGCCCTCTGTTTCTCGCCCTCTGTTTCTCGCCGTCTGTTTCAGCCCCTCTGTTTCTCGCCCTCTGTTTCAGCCCCTCTGTTTCAGCCCCTCTGTTTCAGCCCCTCTGTTTCTCGCCCTCTGTTTCTCGCCCTCTGTTTCTCGCCCTCTGTTTCTCGCCCTCTGTTTCAGCCCCTCTGTTTCTCGCCCTCTGTTTCTCGCCCTCTGTTTCAGCCCCTCTGTTTCTCGCCCTCTGTTTCAGCCCCTCTGTTACAGCCCCTCTGTTTCATTCCCTCTGTTTCAGCCCCTTGGTTTCAGCACCTCTGTTTCAGCCCCTCTGTTTCAGCCCCTCTGTTTCAGCCCCTCTGTTTCTCGCGCTCTGTTTCATCCCCTCTGTTTCTCGCTCTCTGTTTCAGCCCCTCTGTTTCTCGCCCTCTGTTTCAGCCCCACTGTTTCAGGCCCTCTGTTTCAGCCCCTCTGTTTCAGCCCCTCTGTTTCAGCCCCTCTGTTTCCGCCCCTCTGTCTCTCGCCCTCTGTTTCAGCCCCTCTGTTTCTCGCTCTCTGTTTAAGCCCCTCTGTTTCTCGCCCTCCGTTTCAGCCCCTCTGTTTCAGCCCCTCTGTTTCAGCCCCTCTGTTTCAGCCCCTCTGTTTCAGCCCCTCTGTTTCTCGCCCTCTGCTTCAGCCCCTCTGTTTCTCGCTCTCTGTTTCAGCCCCTCTGTTTCTCGCCCTCTGTTTCAGCCCCTCTGTTTCATCCCCTCTGTTACAGCCCCTCTGTTTCAGCCCCTCTGTTTCAGCCCCTCTGTTTCTCGCCCTCTGTTTCTCGCCCTCAGTTTCTCGCCCTCTGTTTCTCGCCCTCTGTTTCTCGCCCTCTGTTTCAGCCCCTCTGTTTCAGCTCCTCTGTTTCTCGCACTCTGTTTCTGCTCCTCTGTTTCTCGCTCTCTGTTTCAGCCCCTCTGTTTCATCCCCTCTGTTACAGCCCCTCTGTTTCAGCCCCTCTGTTTCAGCCCCTCTGTTTCTCGCCCTCCGTTTCATCCCCTCTGTTTCAGCCCCTCTGTTTCAGGCCCTCTGTATCTCGCCCTCTGCATCAGCCCCTCTGTTTCTCGCCCTCTGTTTCAGCCCCTCTGTTTCAGGCCCTCTGTTTCAGCACCTCTGTATCTCGCCCTCTGTTTCAGCCCCTCTGTTTCTCGCCCTCTGTTTCAGCCCCTCTGTTTCAGCCCCTCTGTTTCTCGCCCTCTGTTTCAGCCCCTCTGTTTTGCGCCCTCTGTTTCTCGCCCTCTGTTTCAGACCCTCTGTTTCAGCCCCGCTGTTTCTCGCCCTCTGTTTCAGCCCCTCTGTTTCAGCCCCTCTGTTTCTCGCCCTCTGTTTCAGCCCCTCTGTTTCACGCCCTCTGTTTCTCGCCCTCTGTTTCAGCCCCTCTGTTTCAGCCCCGCTGTTTCTCGCCCTCTGTTTCACCCCCTCTTTTTCAGCCCCTCTGTTTCAGCCCCTGTGTTTCAGCCCCTCTGTATCAGCCCCTCTGTTTCTCGCACTCTGTTTCAGCCCCTCTGTTTCTCGCTCTCTGTTTCAGCCCCTCTGTTTCTGGCCCTCTTTTTCAGCCCCTCTGTTTCAACCCCTCTGTTTCAGCCCCTCTGTTTCAGCCCCTCTGTTTCAGCCCCTCTGATTCAGCCCCTCTGTTTCCGCCCCTCTTTTTCTCGCCCTCCGTTTCTGCCCCTCTGTTTGAGCCCCGCTGTTTCTCGCCCTCTGTTTCTCGCCCTCTGTTTCTCGCCCTCTGTTTCAGCCCCTCTGTTTCAGCCCCTCTGTTTCAGCCCCTCTTTTTCAGCCCCTCTGTTTCTCGCCCTCTGTTTCTCGCCCTCTGTTTCAGCCCCTCTGTTTCTCGCCCTCTGTTTCAGCCCCTCTGTTTCAGCCCCTCTGTTTCAGCCCCTCTGTTTCAGCCCCTCTGTTTCAGGCCCTCTGTTTCAGCTCCTCTGTTTCAGCCCCTCTGTATCTCGCCATCTGTTTCAGCCCCTCTGTTTCAGCTCCTCTGTTTCTCGCACTCTGTTTCTGCTCCTCTGTTTCTCGCTCTCTGTTTCAGCCCCTCTGTTTCATCCCCTCTGTTACAGCCCCTCTGTTTCAGCCCCTCTGTTTCAGCCCCTCTGTTTCTCGCCCTCTGTTTCATCCCCTCTGTTACAGCCCCTCTGTTTCAGCCCCTCTGTATCTCGCCCTCTGCATCAGCCCCTCTGTTTCTCGCCCTCTGTTTCAGCCCCTCTGTTTCAGGCCCTCTGTTTCAGCACCTCTGTATCTCGCCCTCTGTTTCAGCCCCTCTGTTTCTCGCCCTCTGTTTCAGCCCCTCTGTTTCAGCCCCTCTGTTTCTCGCCCTCTGTTTCAGCCCCTCTGTTTTGCGCCCTCTGTTTCTCGCCCTCTGTTTCAGCCCCTCTGTTTCAGCCCCGCTGCTTCTCGCCCTCTGTTTCAGCCCCTCTGTTTCAGCCCCTCTGTTTCTCGCCCTCTGTTTCAGCCCCTCTGTTTCGCGCCCTCTGTTTCTCGCCCTCTGTTTCAGCCCCTCTGTTTCAGCCCCGCTGTTTCTCGCCCTCTGTTTCACCCCCTCTTTTTCAGCCCCTCTGTTTCAGCCCCTGTGTTTCAGCCCCTCTGTTTCAGCCCCTCTGTTTCTCGCACTCTGTTTCAGCCCCTCTGTTTCTCGCTCTCTGTTTCAGCCCCTCTGTTTCTCGCCCTCTTTTTCAGCATCTCTGTTTCAACCCCTCTGTTTCAGCCCCTCTGTTTCAGCCCCTCTGATTCAGCCCCTCTGTTTCCGCCCCTCTTTTTCTCGCCCTCTGTTTCAGCCCCTCTGTTTCTCGCTATCTGTTTCAGCCCCTCTGTTTCTCACCCTCTGTTTGAGCCCCTCTGTTTCAGCCCCTCTGTTTCAGCCCCTCTGTTTCAGCCCCTCTGTTTCAGCCAGTCTGTGTCTCGCCCTCTGATTCTCGCCGTCTGTTTCTCGCCCTCTGTTTCAGCCCCTCTGTTTCAGCCCCTCTGTTTCAGCCCCTCTGTTTCAGCCTCTCTGTTTCAGCCCCTCTGTTTCAGCCCCTCTGTTTCAGCCAGTCTATTTCTCGCCCTCTGTTTCTCGTCGTCTGTTTCTCGCCCTCTGTTTCAGCCCCTCTGTTTCAGCCCCTCTGTTTCTCGCTCTCTCTTTCAGCCCCTATGTTTCAGCCCCTCTGTTTCTCGCCCTCTGTTTCAGCCCCTCTGTTCCTCGCCCTCTGTTTCAGCCCCTCTGTTTCAGCCCCTCTGTTTCAGCCCCTCTGTTTCAACCCCTCTGTTTCAGCCCCTCTGTTTCTCACACTCTGTTTCTCGCCCTCTGTTTCAGCCCCTCTGTTTCAGCACCGCTGTTTCTTGCCCTCTGTTTCAGCCCCTCTGTTTCAGCCCCTCTGTTTCAGCCCCTCTGTTTCAGCCCCTCTGTTTCTCGCCCTCTGTTTCTCGCCCTCTGTTTCTCGCCCTCTGTTTCAGCCCCTCTGTTTCAGCCCCTCTGTTTCAGCCCCTCTGTCTCAGCCCCTCTGTTTCAGCCCCTCTGTTTCAGCCGCTCTGTTTCTCGCCCTCTGTTTCTCGCCCTCTGTTTCAGCCCCTCTGTTTCAGCCCCTCTGTTTCAGCCCCTCTGTCTCAGCCCCTCTGTTTCAGCCCCTCTGTTTCAGCCGCTCTGTTTCTCGCCCTCTGTTTCTCGCCCTCTGTTTCTCGCCCTCTGTTTCTCGCCCTCTGTTTCAGCCCCTCTGTTTCAGCCCCTCTGTTTCAGCCCCTCTGTCTCAGCCCCTCTGTTTCAGCCCCTCTGTTTCAGCCGCTCTGTTTCAGACCCTCTGTTTAAGCCCCTCTGTTTCTCGCCCTCTGTTTCTCGCCCTCCGTTTCTGCCCCTCTGTTTGAGCCCCGCTGTTTCTCGCCCTCTGTTTCTCGCCCTCTGTTTCTCGCCCTCTGTTTCAGCCCCTCTGTTTCAGCCCCTCTGTTTCAGCCCCTCATTTTCAGCCCCTCTGTTTCTTGCCCTCTGTTTCTCGCCCTCTGTTTCAGCCCCTCTGTTTCTCGCCCTCTGTTTCAGACCCTCTGTTTCAGCCCCTCTGTTTCAGCCCCTCTGTTTCAGCCCCTCTGTTTCAGGCCCTCTGTTTCAGCCCCTCTGTTTCAGCCCCTCTGTTTCTCGCCCTCTGTTTCAGCCCCTCTGTTTCAGCCCCTCTGTTTCATCCCCTCTGTTTCAGCCCCTTGGTTTCAGCACCTCTGTTTCAGCCCCTCTGTTTCAGCCCCTCTGTTTCAGCCCCTCTGTTTCTCGCCCTCTGTTTCAGCCCCTCTGTTTCTCGCTCTCTGTTTCAGCCCCTCTATTTCTCGCCCTCTGTTTCAGCCCCTCTGTATCTCGCTCTCTGTTTCAGCCCCTCTGTTTCAGCCCCTCTGTTTCAGCCCCTCTGTTTCAGCCCCTCTGTTTCTCGCCCTCTGCATCAGCCCCTCTGTTTCTCGCTCTCTGTTTCAGCCCCACTGTTTCTCGCCCTCTGTTTCAGCCCCTCTGTTTCAGCCCCTCTGTTACAGCCCCTCTGTTTCAACCCCTCTGTTTCAGCCCCTCTGTTTCTCGCCCTCTGTTTCTCGCCCTCTGTTTCTCGCCCTCTGTTTCTCGCCCTCTGTTTCTCGCCCTCTGTTTCAGCCGCTCTGTTTCAGCCCCTCTGTTTCAGCCCCTTTGTTTCTTGCCCTCTGTTTCAGACCATCTGTTTCAGCCCCTCTGTTTCAGCCCCTCTGTTTCAGCCCCTCAGTATCTCGCCCTCTGTTTCAGCCCCTCTGTTTCTCGCCCTCTGTTTCAGCCCCTCTGTATCAGCCCCTCTGTTTCAGCCCCTCTGTTTCTCGCCCTCTGCTTCAGCCCCTCTGTTTCTCGCTCTCTGTTACAGCCCCTCTGTTTCAGCCCCTCTGTTTCAGCCCCTCTGTTTCTCGCCCTCTGTTTCTCGCCCTCTGTTTCTCGCCCTCTGTTTCTCGCCCTCTGTTTCAGCCCCTCTGTTTCAGCCCCTCTGTTTCTCGCCCTCTGTTTCTCGCCCTCTGTTTCAGCCCCTCTGTTTCAGCCCCTCTGTTTCATCCCCTCTGTTTCAGCCCCTTGGTTTCAGCACCTCTGTTTCAGCCCCTCTGTTTCAGCCCCTCTGTTTCAGCCCCTCTGTTTCTCGCCCTCTGTTTCAGTCCCTCTGTTTCTCGCTCTCTGTTTCAGCCCCTCTGTTTCTCGCCCTCTGTTTCAGCCCCACTGTTTCAGGCACTCTGTTTCAGCCCCTCTGTTTCAGCCCCTCTGTTTCCGCCCCTCTGTTTCTCGCCCTCTGATTCAGCCCCTCTGTTTCACCCCCAATGTTTCTCGCCCTCTGTTTCTCGCCCTCTGTTTCTCGCCCTCTGTTTCTCGCCGTCTGTTTCAGCCCCTCTGTTTCTCGCCCTCTGTTTCAGCCCCTCTGTTTCAGCCCCTCTGTTTCAGCCCCTCTGTTTCTCGCCCTCTGTTTCTCGCCCTCTGTTTCTCGCCCTCTGTTTCTCGCCCTCTGTTTCAGCCCCTCTGTTTCTCGCCCTCTGTTTCTCGCCCTCTGTTTCAGCCCCTCTGTTTCTCGCCCTCTGTTTCAGCCCCTCTGTTACAGCCCCTCTGTTTCATTCCCTCTGTTTCAGCCCCTTGGTTTCAGCACCTCTGTTTCAGCCCCTCTGTTTCAGCCCCTCTGTTTCAGCCCCTCTGTTTCTCGCGCTCTGTTTCATCCCCTCTGTTTCTCGCTCTCTGTTTCAGCCCCTCTGTTTCTCGCCCTCTGTTTCAGCCCCACTGTTTCAGGCCCTCTGTTTCAGCCCCTCTGTTTCAGCCCCTCTGTTTCATCCCCTCTGTTTCCGCCCCTCTGTCTCTCGCCCTCTGTTTCAGCCCCTCTGTTTCTCGCTCTCTGTTTAAGCCCCTCTGTTTCTCGCCCTCCGTTTCAGCCCCTCTGTTTCAGCCCCTCTGTTTCAGCCCCTCTGTTTCAGCCCCTCTGTTTCTCGCCCTCTGCTTCAGCCCCTCTGTTTCTCGCTCTCTGTTTCAGCCCCTCTGTTTCTCGCCCTCTGTTTCAGCCCCTCTGTTTCATCCCCTCTGTTACAGCCCCTCTGTTTCAGCCCCTCTGTTTCAGCCCCTCTGTTTCTCGCCCTCTGTTTCTCGCCCTCAGTTTCTCGCCCTCTGTTTCTCGCCCTCTGTTTCTCGCCCTCTGTTTCAGCCCCTCTGTTTCAGCTCCTCTGTTTCTCGCACTCTGTTTCTGCTCCTCTGTTTCTCGCTCTCTGTTTCAGCCCCTCTGTTTCATCCCCTCTGTTACAGCCCCTCTGTTTCAGCCCCTCTGTTTCAGCCCCTCTGTTTCTCGCCCTCCGTTTCATCCCCTCTGTTTCAGCCCCTCTGTTTCAGGCCCTCTGTATCTCGCCCTCTGCATCAGCCCCTCTGTTTCTCGCCCTCTGTTTCAGCCCCTCTGTTTCAGGCCCTCTGTTTCAGCACCTCTGTATCTCGCCCTCTGTTTCAGCCCCTCTGTTTCTCGCCCTCTGTTTCAGCCCCTCTGTTTCAGCCCCTCTGTTTCTCGCCCTCTGTTTCAGCCCCTCTGTTTTGCGCCCTCTGTTTCTCGCCCTCTGTTTCAGACCCTCTGTTTCAGCCCCGCTGTTTCTCGCCCTCTGTTTCAGCCCCTCTGTTTCAGCCCCTCTGTTTCTCGCCCTCTGTTTCAGCCCCTCTGTTTCACGCCCTCTGTTTCTCGCCCTCTGTTTCAGCCCCTCTGTTTCAGCCCCGCTGTTTCTCGCCCTCTGTTTCACCCCCTCTTTTTCAGCCCCTCTGTTTCAGCCCCTGTGTTTCAGCCCCTCTGTATCAGCCCCTCTGTTTCTCGCACTCTGTTTCAGCCCCTCTGTTTCTCGCTCTCTGTTTCAGCCCCTCTGTTTCTGGCCCTCTTTTTCAGCCCCTCTGTTTCAACCCCTCTGTTTCAGCCCCTCTGTTTCAGCCCCTCTGTTTCAGCCCCTCTGATTCAGCCCCTCTGTTTCCGCCCCTCTTTTTCTCGCCCTCTGTTTCAGCCCCTCTGTTTCTCGCTATCTGTTTCAGCCCCTCTGTTTCTCACCCTCTGTTTGAGCCCCTCTGTTTCAGCCCCTCTGTTTCAGCCCCTCTGTTTCAGCCCCTCTGTTTCAGCCAGTCTGTTTCTCGCCCTCTGTTTCTCGCCGTCTGTTTCTCGCCCTCTGTTTCAGCCCCTCTGTTTCAGCCCCTCTGTTTCAGCCCCTCTGTTTCAGCCTCTCTGTTTCAGCCCCTCTGTTTCAGCCCCTCTGTTTCAGCCAGTCTATTTCTCGCCCTCTGTTTCTCGTCGTCTTTTTCTCGCCCTCTGTTTCAGCCCCTCTGTTTCAGCCCCTCTGTTTCTCGCCCTCTCTTTCAGCCCCTCTGTTTCAGCCCCTCTGTTTCTCGCCCTCTGTTTCTCGCCCTCTGTTTCTCGCCCTCTGTTTCAGCCCCTCTGTTTCAGCCCCTCTGTTTCAGCCCCTCTGTCTCAGCCCCTCTGTTTCAGCCCCTCTGTTTCAGCCGCTCTGTTTCTCGCCCTCTGTTTCTCGCCCTCTGTTTCAGCCCCTCTGTTTCAGCCCCTCTGTTTCAGCCCCTCTGTCTCAGCCCCTCTGTTTCAGCCCCTCTGTTTCAGCCGCTCTGTTTCTCGCCCTCTGTTTCTCGCCCTCTGTTTCTCGCCCTCTGTTTCTCGCCCTCTGTTTCAGCCCCTCTGTTTCAGCCCCTCTGTTTCAGCCCCTCTGTCTCAGCCCCTCTGTTTCAGCCCCTCTGTTTCAGCCGCTCTGTTTCAGACCCTCTGTTTAAGCCCCTCTGTTTCTCACCCTCTGTTTCTCGCCCTCCGTTTCTGCCCCTCTGTTTGAGCCCCGCTGTTTCTCGCCCTCTGTTTCTCGCCCTCTGTTTCTCGCCCTCTGTTTCAGCCCCTCTGATTCAGCCCCTCTGTTTCAGCCCCTCTTTTTCAGCCCCTCTGTTTCTCGCCCTCTGTTTCTCGCCCTCTGTTTCAGCCCCTCTGTTTCTCGCCCTCTGTTTCAGCCCCTCTGTTTCAGCCCCTCTGTTTCAGCCCCTCTGTTTCAGCCCCTCTGTTTCAGGCCCTCTGTTTCAGCCCCTCTGTTTCAGCCCCTCTGTTTCTCGCCCTCTGTTTCAGCCCCTCTGTTTCAGCCCCTCTGTTTCATCCCCTCTGTTTCAGCCCCTTGGTTTCAGCACCTCTGTTTCAGCCCCTCTGTTTCAGCCCCTCTGTTTCAGCCCCTCTGTTTCTCGCCCTCTGTTTCAGCCCCTCTGTTTCTCGCTCTCTGTTTCAGCCCCTCTATTTCTCGCCCTCTGTTTCAGCCCCACTGTTTCAGGCCCTCTGTTTCTCGCCCTCTGTTTCAGCCCCTCTGTTTCTCGCTCTCTGTTTCAGCCCCTCTATTTCTCGCCCTCTGTTTCAGCCCCACTGTTTCTCGCCCTCTGATTCAGCCCCTCTGTTTCTCGCTCTCTGTTTCAGCCCCTCTGTATCTCGCTCTCTGTTTCAGCCCCTCTGTTTCAGCCCCTCTGTTTCAGCCCCTCTGTTTCAGCCCCTCTGTTTCTCGCCCTCTGCATCAGCCCCTCTGTTTCTCGCTCTCTGTTTCAGCCCCACTGTTTCTCGCCCTCTGTTTCAGCCCCTCTGTTTCAGCCCCTCTGTTACAGCCCCTCTGTTTCAGCCCCTCTGTTTCAGCCCCTCTGTTTCTCGCCCTCTGTTTCTCGCCCTCTGTTTCTCGCCCTCTGTTTATCGCCCTCTGTTTCTCGCCCTCTGTTTCAGCCGCTCTGTTTCAGCCCCTCTGTTTCAGCCCCTCTGTTTCCTGCCCTCTGTTTCAGACCATCTGTTTCAGCCGCTCTGTTTCAGCCCCTCTGTTTCAGCCCCTCTGTATCTCGCCCTCTGTTTCAGCCCCTCTGTATCTCGCCCTCTGTTTCAGCCCCTCTGTTTCAGCTCCTCTGTTTCTCGCACTCTGTTTCTGCTCCTCTGTTTCTCGCTCTCTGTTTCAGCCCCTCTGTTTCATCCCCTCTGTTACAGCCCCTCTGTTTCAGCCCCTCTGTTTCAGCCCCTCTGTTTGTCGCCCTCTGTTTCATCCCCTCTGTTACAGCCCCTCTGTTTCAGCCCCTCTGTATCTCGCCCTCTGCATCAGCCCCTCTGTTTCTCGCCCTCTGTTTCAGCCCCTCTGTTTCAGGCCCTCTGTTTCTGCACCTCTGTATCTCGCCCTCTGTTTCAGCCCCTCTGTTTCTCGCCCTCTGTTTCAGCCCCTCTGTTTCAGCCCCTCTGTTTCTCGCCCTCTGTTTCAGCCCCTCTGTTTTGCGCCCTCTGTTTCTCGCCCTCTGTTTCAGCCCCTCTGTTTCAGCCCCGCTGCTTCTCGCCCTCTGTTTCAGCCCCTCTGTTTCAGCCCCTCTGTTTCTCGCCCTCTGTTTCAGCCCCTCTGTTTCGCGCCCTCTGTTTCTCGCCCTCTGTTTCAGCCCCTCTGTTTCAGCCCCGCTGTTTCTCGCCCTCTGTTTCACCCCCTCTTTTTCAGCCCCTCTGTTTCAGCCCCTGTGTTTCAGCCCCTCTGTTTCAGCCCCTCTGTTTCTCGCACTCTGTTTCAGCCCCTCTGTTTCTCGCTCTCTGTTTCAGCCCCTCTGTTTCTCGCCCTCTTTTTCAGCATCTCTGTTTCAACCCCTCTGTTTCAGCCCCTCTGTTTCAGCCCCTCTGATTCAGCCCCTCTGTTTCCGCCCCTCTTTTTCTCGCCCTCTGTTTCAGCCCCTCTGTTTCTCGCTATCTGTTTCAGCCCCTCTGTTTCTCACCCTCTGTTTGAGCCCCTCTGTTTCAGACCCTCTGTTTCAGCCCCTCTGTTTCAGCCCCTCTGTTTCAGCCAGTCTGTGTCTCGCCCTCTGATTCTCGCCGTCTGTTTCTCGCCCTCTGTTTCAGCCCCTCTGTTTCAGCCCCTCTGTTTCAGCCCCTCTGTTTCAGCCTCTCTGTTTCAGCCCCTCTGTTTCAGCCCCTCTGTTTCAGCCAGTCTATTTCTCGCCCTCTGTTTCTCGTCGTCTGTTTCTCGCCCTCTGTTTCAGCCCCTCTGTTTCAGCCCCTCTGTTTCTCGCTCTCTCTTTCAGCCCCTATGTTTCAGCCCCTCTGTTTCTCGCCCTCTGTTTCAGCCCCTCTGTTCCTCGCCCTCTGTTTCAGCCCCTCTGTTTCAGCCCCTCTGTTTCAGCCCCTCTGTTTCAACCCCTCTGTTTCAGCCCCTCTGTTTCTCACACTCTGTTTCTCGCCCTCTGTTTCAGCCCCTCTGTTTCAGCACCGCTGTTTCTTGCCCTCTGTTTCAGCCCCTCTGTTTCAGCCCCTCTGTTTCAGCCCCTCTGTTTCAGCCCCTCTGTTTCTCGCCCTCTGTTTCTCGCCCTCTGTTTCTCGCCCTCTGTTTCAGCCCCTCTGTTTCAGCCCCTCTGTTTCAGCCCCTCTGTCTCAGCCCCTCTGTTTCAGCCCCTCTGTTTCAGCCGCTCTGTTTCTCGCCCTCTGTTTCTCGCCCTCTGTTTCAGCCCCTCTGTTTCAGCCCCTCTGTTTCAGCCCCTCTGTCTCAGCCCCTCTGTTTCAGCCCCTCTGTTTCAGCCGCTCTGTTTCTCGCCCTCTGTTTCTCGCCCTCTGTTTCTCGCCCTCTGTTTCTCGCCCTCTGTTTCAGCCCCTCTGTTTCAGCCCCTCTGTTTCAGCCCCTCTGTCTCAGCCCCTCTGTTTCAGCCCCTCTGTTTCAGCCGCTCTGTTTCAGACCCTCTGTTTAAGCCCCTCTGTTTCTCGCCCTCTGTTTCTCGCCCTCCGTTTCTGCCCCTCTGTTTGAGCCCCGCTGTTTCTCGCCCTCTGTTTCTCGCCCTCTGTTTCTCGCCCTCTGTTTCAGCCCCTCTGTTTCAGCCCCTCTGTTTCAGCCCCTCATTTTCAGCCCCTCTGTTTCTTGCCCTCTGTTTCTCGCCCTCTGTTTCAGCCCCTCTGTTTCTCGCCCTCTGTTTCAGACCCTCTGTTTCAGCCCCTCTGTTTCAGCCCCTCTGTTTCAGCCCCTCTGTTTCAGGCCCTCTGTTTCAGCCCCTCTGTTTCAGCCCCTCTGTTTCTCGCCCTCTGTTTCAGCCCCTCTGTTTCAGCCCCTCTGTTTCATCCCCTCTGTTTCAGCCCCTTGGTTTCAGCACCTCTGTTTCAGCCCCTCTGTTTCAGCCCCTCTGTTTCAGCCCCTCTGTTTCTCGCCCTCTGTTTCAGCCCCTCTGTTTCTCGCTCTCTGTTTCAGCCCCTCTATTTCTCGCCCTCTGTTTCAGCCCCTCTGTATCTCGCTCTCTGTTTCAGCCCCTCTGTTTCAGCCCCTCTGTTTCAGCCCCTCTGTTTCTCGCCCTCTGCATCAGCCCCTCTGTTTCTCGCTCTCTGTTTCAGCCCCACTGTTTCTCGCCCTCTGTTTCAGCCCCTCTGTTTCAGCCCCTCTGTTACAGCCCCTCTGTTTCAACCCCTCTGTTTCAGCCCCTCTGTTTCTCGCCCTCTGTTTCTCGCCCTCTGTTTCTCGCCCTCTGTTTCTCGCCCTCTGTTTCTCGCCCTCTGTTTCAGCCGCTCTGTTTCAGCCCCTCTGTTTCAGCCCCTTTGTTTCTTGCCCTCTGTTTCAGACCATCTGTTTCAGCCCCTCTGTTTCAGCCCCTCTGTTTCAGCCCCTCAGTATCTCGCCCTCTGTTTCAGCCCCTCTGTTTCTCGCCCTCTGTTTCAGCCCCTCTGTATCAGCCCCTCTGTTTCAGCCACTCTGTTTCAGCCCCTCTGTTTCAGCCCCTCTGTTTCAGCCCCTCTGTTTCAGCCCCTCTGTTTCTAGCCCTTCTGTTTCAGCCCCTCTGTTTCAGCCCCTCTGTTTCAGTCACTCTGTTTCAGCCCCTCTGTTTCACCCACAATGTTTCTCGCCCTCTGTTTCTCGCCATCTGTTTCTCGCCCTCTGTTTCAGCCCCTCTGTTTCAGCCCCTCTGTTTCAGCTCCTCTGTTTCAGCCCCTCTGTTTCTCGCCCTCTGTTTCTCGCCGTCTGTTTCAGCCCCTCTGTTTCTCGCCCTCTGTTTCAGCCCCTCTGTTTCAGCCCCTCTGTTTCAGCCCCTCTGTTTCTCGCCCTCTGTTTCTCGCCCTCTGTTTCTCGCCCTCTGTTTCTCGCCCTCTGTTTCAGCCCCTCTGTTTCTCGCCCTCTGTTTCTCGCCCTCTGTTTCAGCCCCTCTGTTTCTCGCCCTCTGTTTCAGCCCCTCTGTTTCAGCCCCTCTGTTTCATCCCCTCTGTTTCAGCCCCTTGGTTTCAGCACCTCTGTTTCAGCCCCTCTGTTTCAGCCCCTCTGTTTCAGCCCCTCTGTTTCTTGCGCTCTGTTTCAGCCCCTCTGTTTCTCGCTCTCTGTTTCAGCCCCTCTGTTTCTCGCCCTCTGTTTCAGCCCCACTGTTTCAGGCCATCTGTTTCAGCCCCTCAGTTTCAGCCCCTCTGTTTCAGCCCCTCTGTTTCTGCCCCTCTGTCTCTCGCCCTCTGTTTCAGCCCCTCTGTTTCTCGCTCTCTGTTTAAGCCCCTCTGTATCTCGCCCTCCGTTTCAGCCCCTCTGTTTCAGCCCCTCTGTTTCAGCCCCTCTGTTTCAGCCCCTCTGTTTCAGCCCCTCTGTTTCTCGCCCTCTGCTTCAGCCCCTCTGTTTCTCGCTCTCTGTTTCAGCCCCTCTGTTTCTCGCCCTCTGTTTCAGACCCTCTGTTTCATCCCCTCTGTTACAGCCCCTCTGTTTCAGCCCCTCTGTTTCAGCCCCTCTGTTTCTCGCCCTCTGTTTCTCGCCCTCTGTTTCTCGCCCTCTGTTTCTCGCCCTCTGTTTCTCGCCCTCTGTTTCAGCCCCTCTGTTTCAGCCCCTCTGTTTCTCGCCCTCTGTTTCAGCCCCTCTGTTACAGCCCCTCCGTTTCTGCACCTCTGTATCTCGCCCTCTCTTTCAGCCCCTCTGTTTCTCGCCCTCTGTTTCAGCCCCTCTGTTTCAGCCCCTCTGTTTCTCGCCCTCTGTTTCAGCCCCACTGTTTCGCGCCCTCTGTTTCTCGACCTCTGTTTCTCGCCCTCTGTTTCTGCCCCTCTGTTTGAGACCCGCTGTTTCTCGCCCTCTGTTTCTCGCCCTCTGTTTCTCGCCCTCTGTTTCAGCCCCTCTGTTTCAGCCCCTCTGTTTCAGCCCCTCTGTTTCAGCCCCTCTGTTTCTCGCCCTCTGTTTCTCGCCCTCTGTTTCAGCCACTCTGTTTCTCGCCCTCTGTTTCAGCCCCTCTGTTTCAGCCCCGCTGTTTCAGCCCCTCTGTTTCAGCCCCTCTGTTTCAGGCCCTCTGTTTCAGCCCCTCTGTTTCAGCCCCTCTGTTTCTCGCCCTCTGTTTCAGCCCCTCTGTTTCAGCCCCTCTGTTTCATCCCCTCTGTTTCAGCCCCTTGGTTTCAGCACCTCTGTTTCAGCACCTCTGTTTCAGCCCCTCTGTTTCTCGCCCTCTGTTTCAGCCCCTCTGTTTCTCGCTCACTGTTTCAGCGCCTCTGTTTCTTGCCCTCTGTTTCAGCCCCACTGTTTCAGGCCCTCTGTTTCAGCCCCTCTGTTTCAGCCCCTCTGTTTCCGCCCCTCTGTTTCTCGCCCTCTGATTCAGCCCCTCTGTTTCTCGCTCTATGTTTCAGCCCCTCTGTATCTCGCTCTCTGTTTCTGCCCCTCTGTTTCAGCCCCTCTGTTTCAGCCCCTCTGTTTCAGCCCCTCTGTTTCTCACCCTCTGCATCAGCCCCTCTGTTTCTCGCTCTCTGTTTCAGCCCCTCTGTTTCTCGCCCTCTGTTTCAGCCCCTCTGTTTCAGCCCCTCTGTTACAGCCCCTCAGTTTCAGCCACTCTGTTTCAGCCCCTCTGTTTCTCGCCCTCTGTTTCTCGCCCTCTGTTTCTCGCCCTCTGTTTATCGCCCTCTGTTTCTCGCCCTCTGTTTCAGCCCCTCTGTTTCTTGCCCTCTGTTTCAGACCATCTGTTTCAGCCCCTCTGTTACAGCCCCTCTGTTTCAGCCCCTCTGTATCTCGCCCTCTGTTTCAGCCCCTCTGTTTCTCGCCCTCTGTTTCAGCCCCTCTGTTTCAGCCCCTCTGTTTCAGCCCCTCTGTTTCTCGCCCTCTGTTTCAGCCCCTCTGTTTCTCGCCCTCTCTTTCAGCCCCTCTGTTTCAGCCCCTCTGTTTCAGCCCCTCTGTTTCAGCCCCTCTGTTTCTAGCCCTTCTGTTTCAGCCCTTCTGTTTCAGCCCCTCTGTTTCAGTCACTCTGTTTCAGCCCCTCTGTTTCAGCCCCAATGTTTCTCGCCCTCTGTTTCTCGCCCTCTGTTTCTCGCCCTCTGTTTCAGCCCCTCTGTTTCAGCCCCTCTGATTCAGCTCCTCTGTTTCAGCCCCTCTGTTTCTCGCCCTCTGTTTCTCGCCGTTGTTTCAGCCCCTCTGTTTCTCGCCCTCTGTTTCAGCCCCTCTGTTTCAGCCCCTCTGTTTCAGCCCCTCTGTTTCTCGCCCTCTGTTTCTCGCCCTCTGTTTCTCGCCCTCTGTTTCTCGCCCTCAGTTTCTCGCCCTCTGTTTCTCGCCCTCTGTTTCTCGCCCTCTGTTTCAGCCCCTCTGTTTCAGCTCCTCTGTTTCTCGCACTCTGTTTCTGCTCCTCTGTTTCTCGCTCTCTGTTTCAGCCCCTCTGTTTCATCCCCTCTGTTACAGCCCCTCTGTTTCAGCCCCTCTGTTTCAGCCCCTCTGTTTCTCGCCCTCTGTTTCATCCCCTCTGTTACAGCCCCTCTGCTTCAGCCCCTCTGTATCTCGCCCTCTGCATCAGCCCCTCGGTTTCTCGCCCTCTGTTTCAGCCCCTCTGTTTCAGGCCCTCTGTTTCAGCACCTCTGTATCTCGCCCTCTGTTTCAGCCCCTCTGTTTCTCGCCCTCTGTTTCAGCCCCTCTGTATCAGCCCCTCTGTTTCTCGCCCTCTGTTTCAGCCCCTCTGTTTTGCGCCCTCTGTTTCTCGCCCTCTGTTTCAGACCCTCTGTTTCAGCCCCGCTGTTTCTCGCCCTCTGTTTCAGCCCCTCTGTTTCAGCCCCTCTGTTTCTCGCCCTCTGTTTCAGCCCCTCTGTTTCACGCCCTCTGTTTCTCGCCCTCTGTTTCAGCCACTCTGTTTCAGCCCCGCTGTTTCTCGCCCTCTGTTTCACCCCCTCTTTTTCAGCCCCTCTGTTTCAGCCCCTGTGTTTCAGCCCCTCTGTTTCAGCCCCTCTGTTTCTCGCACTCTGTTTCAGCCCCTCTGTTTCTCGCTCTCTGTTTCAGCCCCTCTGTTTCTGGCCCTCTTTTTCAGCCCCTCTGTTTCTCACCCTCTGTTTGAGCCCCTCTGTTTCAGCCCCTCTGTTTCAGCCCGTCTGTTTCAGCCCCTCTGTTTCAGCCAGTCTGTTTCTCGCCCTCTGTTTCCCGCCGTCTGTTTCTCGCCCTCTGTTTCAGCCCCTCTGTTTCAGCCCCTCTGTTTCAGCCCCTCTGTTTCAGCCTCTCTGTTTCAGCCCCTCTGTTTCAGCCCCTCTGTTTCAGCCAGTCTATTTCTCGCCCTCTGTTTCTCGTCGTCTGTTTCTCGCCCTCTGTTTCAGCCCCTCTGTTTCAGCCCCTCTGTTTCTCGCCCTCTCTTTCAGCCCCTCTGTTTCAGCCCCTCTGTTTCTCGCCCTCTGTTTCTCGCCCTCTGTTTCTCGCCCTCTGTTTCAGCCCCTCTGTTTCAGCCCCTCTATTTCAGCCCCTCTGTCTCAGCCCGTCTGTTTCAGCCCCTCTGCTTCAGCCGCTCTGTTTCTCGCCCTCTGTTTCTCGCCCTCTGTTTCAGCCCCTCTGTTTCAGCCCCTCTGTTTCAGCCCCTCTGTCTCAGCCCCTCTGTTTCAGCCCCTCTGTTTCAGCCGCTCTGTTTCTCGCCCTCTGTTTCTCGCCCTCTGTTTCTCGCCCTCTGTTTCTCGCCCTCTGTTTCAGCCCCTCTGTTTCAGCCCCTCTGTTTCAGCCCCTCTGTCTCAGCCCCTCTGTTTCAGGCCCTCTGTTTCAGCCCCTCTGTTTCAGCCCCTCTTTTTCAGCCCCTCTGTTTCTCGCCCTCTGTTTCAGCCCCTCTGTTTCAGCCCCTCTGTTTCAGGCCCTCTGTTTCTCGCCCTCTGTTTCTCGCCCTCTGTTTCTCGCCCTCTGTTTCTCGCCCTCTGTTTCAGCCCCTCTGTTTCAGCCCCTCTGTTTCAGCCCCTCTTTTTCAGCCCCTCTGTTTCTCGCCCTCTGTTTCTCGCCCTCTGTTTCAGCCCCTCTGTTTCTCGCCCTCTGTTTCAGCCCCTCTGTTTCAGCCCCTCTGTTTCAGCCCCTCTGTTTCAGCCCCTCTGTTTCAGGCCCTCTGTTTCAGCCCCTCTGTTTCAGCCCCTCTGTTTCTCGCCCTCTGTTTCAGCCCCTCTGTTTCAGCCCCTCTGTTTCATCCCCTCTGTTTCAGCCCCTTGGTTTCAGCACCTCTGTTTCAGCCCCTCTGTTTCAGCCCCTCTGTTTCAGCCCCTCTGTTTCTCGCCCTCTGTTTCAGCCCCTCTGTTTCTCGCTCTCTGTTTCAGCCCCTCTATTTCTCGCCCTCTGTTTCAGCCCCACTGTTTCAGGCCCTCTGTTTCAGGCCCTCTGTTTCAGCCCCTCTGTTTCCGCCCCTCTGTTTCTCGCCCTCTGATTCAGCCCCTCTGTTTCTCGCTCTCTGTTTCAGCCCCTCTGTATCTCGCTCTCTGTTTCAGCCCCTCTGTTTCAGCCCCTCTGTTTCAGCCCCTCTGTTTCAGCCCCTCTGTTTCTCGCCCTCTGCATCAGCCCCTCTGTTTCTCGCTCTCTGTTTCAGCCCCACTGTTTCTCGCCCTCTGTTTCAGCCCCTCTCTTTCAGCCCCTCTGTTACAGCCCCTCTGTTTCAGCCCCTCTGTTTCAGCCCCTCTGTTTCTCGCCCTCTGTTTCTCGCCCTCTG